>NC_056732.1:773440803-773495803 GCF_019279795.1 Protopterus annectens
TGATGTTTTTAATTTCAGGGTTTTGCAACTGGTCCCTCCTAGTATTAGAAGGGGTGATCTTAACAACCAGGATGAAGTGCTTGAGCTGAAATGGATTGTTTCTCTTCAAGTGCATAAACCACTAGGATTAAATTTTGGTAACCCACTTAAGCCTGTCTTGGTTAGGAGGCGGTGATTTGACTGATTGATTTTAATTATATTATATCATATTATTAACAGAGTTTAGTGATTGGTTAGTTTCTGCTTTATGATGCAGTAAAAAATGTCTGCACTTATGGCAGGTGCAGGGCCAGACCAAACCAGGAATCAGTGAACAAGCGGCCAGCACCAATGTGAAGTAAGCACAACAACAACATAGAAATAAATGTTTAATGGTCCCAAACCGGTTTCAGCAAAACTGCCTTCCAAAGTGGGATATGTAACAAAACTAATATAATCATGCCATTTATATAGAACAGTCCCTCCAATGAAAAGTCAGCCATACAGATTATGTCATTTCCTATAGCAAATATTAACATATTTACCTAAAAAAATCAAACAAATAATATTCAATACCATCATCTTATAAAATAGAAATCACAAAGTCTATAAGTGATCATTGAGCCCTGGTGAAAAAAGACACCCCCATTTTCTAATCCAGTATTTCTCTTTTTTATTGAGGATTGAAAGCCAACCCTGCCTGTTGCTTCTATTACCATGAATCCTATCTATAATCATAAAATAAAACTGTGCAGTACAGTGGATAGTGCAATGTCTATATAATGCATTCGTCTGTCGCTTATTACGTATATCACTCCGATGCTCTGACATATGAAGATGCAAGGGACGTGATGTCTGGCCTATATAGAAAGCCGAGCAGGTACATGTTGCTAAATATGTTACCCAGTCCATTCCACAGTTCCCAAAGAATCTAGTATCAAAAACCTGACTTGTGTTCTTACTAGTAAATTGTTTGGACTTGAATATATATTGACATGAGGAACAGTGGCCACAGGAAAAGGTGCCCAGCAATCTATCCCCAGTAATAGTTATTTGATAATAAACTTTGCCTCCTGTACTAGTATGTTTAAAGTGGGAAAAGTGCGATCCCAGTGTTTTTCCTCTCCTATATGAAAACCAACAGTTGGAACCAAGAACATGATGCAACCATTAATATATTCCAATGTTTAGAAATAACCTTCTGAATCAGATTAATGTTCTGCCCATATGTAGTTACAAATCTATTATTATCAGACTCCACCCTCTATGCTTTATCTTTATAATCCAATAACTGCACCCTGTCCAAATCTGAGGCCCAATTACTGGCAGATATAATATCATGTTGTTTATAACCCCTAACTCTAAATCTATTAATAAGGTCTTGCTGAGATGTAACATAATCCTCTGGTGTAGAACTATTTTTATTTTTATTTTTTTATACGTAAGAACTGTGATTTTGGAATGTTGCCGATGATGTAGCTTGGATGCATACTGGTGGCAAAAAGCAAGTTGTTATACCGGGGATACTTATAAAACACTTGAGTTCTAAGTGTGTTGTCAAAATTTGTAAAAACTGTCACATCAAGAAAGTTAATTTGATGGTAATCTGAATTTAACATGAACTCTATTCCCCATTTATTGTCGATCAAATGCTGAATGAATTCCAATAAATATTGCCTGTCAGCTTGACACACAAACCCGCAATCATCCAAGTACCTCCTCCAAATATCAAGTTCATTCATATAAATATTATGAGTGGGGTCATATATCAACTGTTCCCCAAGATATGCCATGAACAGGTCCACATAGATGGGACCATATGAATGAACTTGATATTTGGAGGAGGTACTTGGATGATTGCTGGTTGGTGTGAGCTGATAGGCAATATTTATTGGAATTCATTCAGTATTTGAACAACAATACATGGGGAATAGAGTTCATGTTAAATTCAGATTACCATCAAATTAACTTTCTTGATGTGACAGTTATTAGAAATTTTGACAACACACTTAGAACTCAAGTGTTTCGTAAGTATCCCTAGTATAACAACTTGCTTTTTGTCACCAGTATGCATCTGAGCCACACCATCTGCAACATCCCAAAATCACAGTTCTTATGTATAGAAAAAAATTGTTCTACACCAGAGGATTATGTTACATCTCAGCAAGACCTTATTAATAGATTTAGAGTTAGGGGTTATAAACAACATGATATTATATCTGCCAGTAATTAGGTGTCAGATTTGGACAGGATGCGATTATTGGATTGCAAAGATAAAACACAGAGGGTGGAGTCTGATAATATTAGATTTGTAACTACATATGGGCAGAACATTAATCTGATTTGGAAGGTTATTTCTAAACATTGGAATATATATTAATGGCCAATGATGAATTGCATCATGTTCTTGGTTCCAGCTGTCGGTTTTCATATAGAGGAGGAAAAACACTGGGATCGCACTTTTCCCATTTTAAACGTACTAGTACAGGAGGTGCAGTTTAGCATCAAACAACTATTACTGGGGATAGATTGCTGGGCACCTCCTTGTGGCCATTGTTCCTCATGTCAATATATATTCAAGTCCAAACAATTTACTAGTAAGAACACGAGTCAGGTTTTTGATACTAGATTCTTTGGGAAGTGTGGAATGGATTGGGTAATATATTTAGCGGCATGTACCTGCTCGGCTTTCTATATAGGTCAGACATCACATCCCTTGCATCTTCGTATGTCAGAGCATCGGAGTGATATACATAATAAGCGACTGACAAATGCATTATACATACATTGCACTATCCACTGTAGTGCACAGTTTTATTTTATGATTATAGATAGGATTCATGGTAATAGAAGTAATATACAGGGTTGGCATTCAGTACTCAATAAAAAAGGGAAATATTGAATTATAAAATTGGCATGTCTTTTTTCATCAGGGCTCAATGATCACTTATAGAATCTGTGATTTCTATTTTATAAGATGATGGCATTGAATATTATTTGTTTGATTTTTTAGGTAAATATGTTAATATTTGCTAAAGGAAATGACATAATCTGTAAGGTCGACTTTTCATTGGAGGGACTGTTCTATATAAATGGCATGATTATATTAGTTTTGTTATATATCCCACTGAGGAAGGCAGTTTTGCCGAAACCGGCTTGGGACCATTAAACATTTATTTCTACTTTGTTGTTGTGCTTACTTCACATTGGTGTTGGCCGCTTGTTCACTGATTCCTAGTTTCTGCTTTATATTTGATGTAATATGGGTGTGTCTTTTATTCTTTTTGGTCTGATGAAGCGGTAACCCTGTGAAAACACTAACCCATCTTAATAAATCAGTTTTTATTGTGCTCATATTGTGTCTTATTCAATGGCCGCATTGGCTGACTCACATTTTGTTTTTTATTTTTGTACTTGTCTTTGAAGTGAGCAGCCTCCAGTAGTTCTGGTATCGCTTTGGTTGTTCTTTTTCTCTAAAATAAAAGGATAGGAGGATTTTGTGATTTTTTTTTTGTCATCTTAAAAACATAGATGATTGTGGAGCACTGACATTCTGTACTTCATTTTCCATTCTTTCTTCACTGTGGCTGTGCAGTCATTATAAACAATAACAGATAGCTAAGTTGACAGACAGACAGACAGGTCTGAGATTGGCAGTAATGCTTGACAGACAGACAGACATGACTGAGATTAGCAGTAATGCATGACAGACAGACATGACTGAGATTGGCAGTAATGCTTGACAGACAGACAGACATGACTGAGATTGGCAGTAATGCTTGACAGACAGACATGACTGAGATTGGCAGTAATGCTTGACAGACAGACAGACATGACTGAGATTGGCATTAATGCTTGACAGACAGACAGACATGACTGAGATTGGCAGTAATGCTTGACAGACAGACATGACTGAGATTGGCAGTAATTCTTGACAGACAGACAGACATGGCTGAGATTGGCAGTAATGCTTAACTCTATAAGGAAAGAATTAATGAACAATCCCTTCCATCTAGATGCAGTCATCACTAACAGCCCAGTCTTAACTCAAACATAATCCACACTTCTTCCTTCAGTCATGCTACACAATATGCTTCACAAAACATATCCTGATAACAAAAATTCCCTCAAATTAATCTCATTCATGCCTAAAATTGATTCAAACATCAAAAAATGTAAAGAAGATTTCCCCAGCACAGTCTGGTATTTCATAATAAGCTTAAACAACCATAACCTTGTTGTTGAGGCTCTTATCTGTATGCTCAGATTTCTCTAGTACACCAAAACAGTTTTGGAAAAAAAGTGAATTAACTTACAGGAAAAGATGTACAAAACAACACACAAATAGCAACATCTACCCTCTCTCTTTTCCTATTTATTTGACATCCTCTATGAAATTTCTAACCTAGTCATCCTCTAAGACATTCACATTGACCCCATCACCCTGCAGAACACTTCAATGCATTCCTCAATTTTACCTTGAATGAATCAAAACAAGAGACAAAGGACCTGTTCTGCAAAATATAAAGGGGCAGACAGCCTCTATCCCTGGTTCATATACTACTGCAGGGACTTGTTCTCAAAACCCCTGCAACACATCTTTAATTTCTGCCTAACACAAAATATCATGCCACCTATATGGGAAATAGCCATTATCAGCTCAATACCAAAGCAACTCAGCCCCACCAATACCTCCAAATACAGGCCAATCTATATTCTCCTTAATGTAGCCAAACTTCTTGAAGAAATTATTTGTGTTGAACTCATCCAATACATCACTATCTATACCCTATTCTTCCACAAACAACACAGGTTCTAGAACAGTCGGAGCACACTTACAGCCATATGAACCTTAAATGATAAAATACTACTAGCTATGGATGGATGCCCACTCACTGGCACCTTCTTTATCAGCCTTACAAATGTCTTCAGCATCACTGACCATAACATCCTCCTCCATCTTTTACTACAAAAAGGCATAAGTTCCAATTCCTTACTCTGGTTACAAAACTACCTTACCAATCATCATCTCTCCATCAAAATTCATACTTCAATTTCTCAGTCAGTCATCCTTCAAAAAGTGGCACCAGAAAGTTCTTTACTAACTCATCTATTATTCCCCAACGTTATAAATAAACGTCCACTTAACCAACTTCACCTATCTTTCCTGTTGTACTCAGATGACATGCTACTACTTCACACATTATATAACCTCCAGAAAAGACTTGCATACAGACTTCCTTGCCTTATTCCACTAATCACCAAGAAAAAACTCCTTCTCATCGCTAACAAAACCAAATCCATTATTTTGTGTACCCTAAAGAAACTTAGAAAACTTAAAGCTCTTTTTCTAAATACCTAGTAATTTGGGGTGGCCCCTTCCTTAATTTCTCCCTCCATCATGACTACACAAAGAAAAAGGTCAACTCTCTCCTATTTTGGGCTAATAGATTTTCCTGCTTTCTTACTAAAACCTCCAAAACAGCCATAGGCAAAGACATTCTACTCTCCCACATTGGACACAGCCTTTTTCTTTATAGTATGAAAATCAAATACAAACTACACATGCATTCCAACAACAGCCAATGAAAACTGTTGATTTATTACCATTCCATTAGAAATGAACAGCAGATTAAAGCAGGAAAAAAGCAAATTGGCTCCTGTTTAACAAAAGTTTGTCCTTGTCCTTGAATTGACAAGGCCTTCTCTCCCCTAGTTGTTAAACTAATCAAATAACTATCTTCTTATAGCCTCAGAAACCCCGACTACTATGCTGCCACACTGCAACCTCCTAAAACTACACTCCTTTGGAGAGATCATTACTTATATATACCAGATCCAAATATCTGGGAAAATATTTCTCAACAAATAAAATCCCCTCATTTTAACCTAACTTTTGGACTCAGCTAAAGGCCCACTTCCTCTCATCAGCCAAATGTTATTGTCTCTCTTCCAGTCACATCACCTAACCTGAACTACCCCACTCTTTCTCTCTTTCTGCTGCTACTAAAACTCCTTCAGTCAGCATACTATTGAACTAGTCACCAATCTACACTTCTCATTCACATAACCCTTTGCTTAACATAAATTTCCCTTCCAGCTACTCACAAACTCCTAACACCCTTCATTCCTCTCAGCTATCTTATCATTCCCACTTTGACAACACACAGTTGTACGTATCCTAGAGACACTTTACTTTCTAAATGAGACTTGTCTTGATTTATTGTAAATAATGTGCATTGCAATTATACATTCCAGTAAACAAATTTTATTAAAATAAAATAAATAAGTAAAACAACATCCAACATTCTAGACAGCTATATGATAAGATTTAGACAAGACAAAAAGCTAGTAATTTCCCTAATTTGTTGAATGTTTTATACATGACTCAGAACCAGAATCTCAGCCATCCAGATGAGCATTGCTGAACTGCTAAAAGATTGCCTGTGCTATCCTGAAGTGGAATATAAGAAAGTACCGTCTGCAGCTCATGGGCTGGCTTCAAACAGTTGTGAGAGGGATTTTTTTCTTTACATCACAAAAGCTCTATGTCAGCTCTATTATGGGTATGTTACATAAATGAGAGCAATGTAATAATTAAACATTGCTTGTTTCTTTATTGTCCTTCACGTAGGGATTTCTATCTATACGTCTGTCTTTAAGAAAGGTAATCATAGCTTGCAAACTTTTATTTCCAGAATAAAGGACAAGATAAACATAATCATTGGCATGTCCCAGTTCTACCGACACAAGAACTTGACAAAATATAAGAATGTGAATTAACAGGCAAAAACATGACAAAATATGAGAATATGAATTAACAAGCATTTCTGAATTATGTCCGCACCTCCATTGATGGTTATTGTTTTTGACATTAGTCTACCACTTATGTTCCCTAATTTTGCCTCATTTTTTTCTACCCCCACTTAAAATAATGGATTTAAGTTTTTTGCAAGTTGCTGGTAACTGAAACCACTATATATGTGTTCTGATGAGATCTGTATGCACATTATGCCATAGTTACTTTTAAGCACATTATGCTATATTTAGAAAAAAAATACTGCAATAAATAGTGTCACATTTACTAGTTTACAGACATTAAACAAGACACATAGAACTGATCATGTAAATAATATGATGGAGAGAAGCCTAGAATAAATGTGTTTATTCCCTCATGCAGATGTTCCATGTGTGTGAATGCATACCGTGCTCCAGTAAAAGGAACCAAGTTTTTTTTTTGTTTTCTGATCATAATAATATGATAATTCTAACAAGTTCATGCCCTATAAGTATGCAGTCTAAGCGTCTGTGATCAGTTGCACTTAGTAATTAATACTCTCTGAGTCAGCAGTCACTAGTCACATATTATAGCACTGTGCTCTTTAAACACCTGTAATCAGTTGTCCTTAGCAAATAATTACCATGCCCTCTCAACTACCTCAATTAGTTGTATGACTATAGATTGCTAGAATTGTAGGAAAGGAAATGTGGATCTTCATTGATGTTTTTCTCTTGGTAAGTATGATTTTTTTCTTATTATTATTTTACATTGTTTCAGAAAATCAAGTGAAACTTTGGGCAGTGATGACAGTAGACACTATACTGCCCACAGCGGAATAGACACGCTTTTTTTAATGTGCAATGATGTGTGTGCATGGGTGGTTGGTGATACTGAATACCTCTTAATTTTGATCATGAATTTTGGACATAATAAAAAAATAAAGGGGAAGCCAAAACCAGGAACACTGTATGAATTATTTATTTATTTATTTACATTTGTTAACTTGGTAGTGTCCGACTGGGTTGAAAACCTGTTTTCAGTGGAGACCCGGGGAGAACAGCTCCACAAGAGTAATAGGAAGAGTGACTAGCCAAGAGAAATAAAAGGGCAAAGCCAGTCAGTATTTAAATAATATTTCAGGGTAGTTTTAAATGTGGATAGATTGAGATTTTTTTTTTGGATTTTTATGAATATTATTGTAATTCATATACAAGATTAATAGAAGGCATTTTTAACAAAAGAAGCATGAAACTCTAACATCTTGCATTACTGACGTGTCTGTAATCTACTGTGATATATGTCAAAATCTGTGACAGGGAAAAATATGAGGCAAAATCAGAGAAGTTCTGCAAATTTAGGGAGAGGTGAGTAGTATGGCTCCCTGCATACCTGTTAACTTCTTCTGAACATACCAAAAGTAATGGGGGAGACAAAGGCCCAAAATCAAGGACAATTGTGTATATTATACTGACACACTTAAAAAGTTAACAAAACAACAGATTTTGCATCAACATGCATTTTCTGAACAGTAAGAAAAATGAAAATCTAGTGTCATTAAGTTGTCTGTGATCATCAATGATTTACAAGAAAATCAGTGACATGAGGAAAATATGAGGTAAAATCAGGAAGTAGCACATTCAGTCCTGTGCAGCAGCATACATTCTGTGGTTATTTTTACCACTTGTGGCGATCAAAGCTTATCAGCAAAAAATACTATGTGCTTGTGGAGAAGTATTGTTCTCAACTATACCTTTTAACAAGGAAATTCCTAATTTTGAATGTTTCATACTCCATGCTTCACACTGTTACACACTTTAACTGTTGCAATATTTAACAAATAACCATAATAAATAATGCTATATCATATTACCTCATTAAAACCAACTTTTGATAAGTATAAGGAAGCTCTTATTTACCATGCTGTGAAATCCCTAGCTGAAGTTTTAAGTGCTTCTGTGCTACCACATTTTGCCCATTTGTTCCACTCAGTGTGAGAGATAGTGTTCCACATTTTGGAAAACAAAGGCACAGAGCAATATTAGGCAGTTGGTGGAAGAAAGTAAGTGGCAGGGATTGGGGTGGGGTGAAGGCAGAGCTTACAATCTGAAAGCTGCAAGTTGAACTTTATTACTGTGACAATGTTCTTTCACTTTTTGAGTTCTGTGGACACTAGTAACAATACACACTGCCCACAGCACAATACACTTTTATTTATTTATTTTAAAATGTAATTTTTATGGCAATGGATGTGGGGGAAGACAGTGCCCCCCACCTTGGTGGGTTTGATATGCTATGCTTTGTGTGACGGTCAGAGTGGTGAAAGTTTGCTGAAGGGAACATTCGCCGAGTTATGTCTGATGAATGGAGGTTTGATGAAGGTAATTTTTGACCAAGTAATATAGGTCCAAAGACAAGGGCTTTTGACTCATATTGGCTGCTGAACCACATGTTCCTTTCCTTTCAAATATGTGTTTGAGCTATAGCACCTTCATTGCTAACAGAGACACAGGCCCTGCACAGGTTTTTCTAAGCAGCTATATTATATCTCTTTTAGAGTGCTTTCCCCTTTCATGAAAATTTTTAATCTATTAACTTATACCAAATCCAATACTGCTCACTTACACATCCACAGTGTTATACCTAACTAAGTATACTCTCTACTAACTAGCTATTGGCACTCGCTGATTTCCTTTTATGATAATTTTTTTCATCCCGCCATTAGCTTTTCCATTAAAAAGTCTTCAACAACATTTTCACTGCTGTAGCACAGGCCGTTAAAAATGCTATTAGTAAACTATGATATACTATAGTATAACACCTCCCTCAGTATCTCTGAATTTTCACCTTCATTTACTTACATTCTAGTTTTTACATATTAAGTGAGAACCTGCCATGTGTAGTGAGTTTTTCATAAATGATACATATTTTTGCTAATTTATATACAGCAGTAAACCCTTGGGAGGTGTTCAGCTTATTTCCCCTTTTCCAGCCTCTAGGGTAATGGCTTCAACCTATAGCAATGTACTGAGATAGGTACTAGCTACCTTCCCCTCACTGGATCATACCACTGTTGGCTTGGTCCATTAGTTATAATAGTAACTGGCAGAATAAGTGAATGAGAGGCCAACACTTCCTAATGAAGCAGTAAGTACACTATCAAGAGACAAAACAAAACAGAGCAAGTCACCAGTAATCATCTTAACATCCAGCAGGCAACACTTATCCCGCAACAGTTTGATACATGTCCAGACTTCACATACACAGCCTGTTCAGTCCTCACCAGAGTTCAGATGATAAGCAGCATCCCACTGATTCTCAAAGTAACCTACTATTAATTCATGTCCAATAACGACAGATGTTTCATTTTTCTTCATTTAAATTTGCCAATAAATAGCTTAAGAAGTGATCAGTAAAGTTTTCCTTTCCCAGAACATATGGTGGTGGTTTAAAGAGTAAGCTAAATTTAATATTTGCTACTTCCCCATCACTGAAGAATACCACTCCTCACATATTCACAATTAACTTTAGTAGTTGGTAGGCTAAACACATGTGACATCTATACTGCCTTCCCAGTAAGTGAACCCTTGTTAAGACTACATCAAAAAACAGAAAATAAATGAAAAGAACCCTCTTAATTGTTCACAGCAACTGGTCTCTAAATCCTGTCATTGTGCAGTGACTACAAAATTTCAGCTGTTTCATTCATCACCTGATATTTTTTAACCAATGGGAAAAAATGTTTGCTCTTTAGATTCTCCCCTCCTGGTACTTGCTGTTAACACGTTTGGCTTCCTTGGTGTTGTGTTGATATACCTTGAGCAGAATTCACTCTCCTTCTGTCTCTTAACAGGTCTAGTGCTTCTTCTGGCAAGGTAAATGATTGTGTTCTATCTGGTAAGAAAATCCTTATAGTCACCAGATAAATCACTTTGTATTTATATCCCTTGATCTTACACATATTATGTCTTGAGTGGGATAAGCACTATTTTACTCTTACACGCTGCCACTGAAAAATCTTGCTACACAAATAATCAATTGTCTCTAAATGTTATTTTGAGGTTAAATTGTCTCTATATGTTATTTGGAGTTTAAATTTCTACAGCTGCAGCAGTATTCTTTTTTGTGAATATATTGTCAATCAAACAAAAGTTGGTCTTGGTGAATGCTCCAATTGCTTGGCCAGGATCCACACTGTTCTGTGGACTTACACAATAATGATCTCTTTGTCAAGGATGTGAGGCCAGAGAACTATTTGCATTTTAACAATGGGTTATACTCTCATCCTTCTGCATTTCTAGTATGTCTCTGAATTTTAAGCTTTCCCTCCTTGAGCTATCCTCCTGATCTATCAAGTTTGTTTACATTACTTCTAATTGTGTATCTGTTGCTGCCATCCTGGCTTTCATTTACTCGGCTTTTTTTAATCATGCCCTGCAGAAGATCTGGGTGTTTATTTATTACATCTGCAACCTCATTTATTTTTTATATGCTGAGGCATAAACAAAACATTAAAATGTTTTTTTTTTTTTTTTTTTTACTTAAAATGCAAGGTGCAGCTGATCCTTTATCTTCCTTGAAGGTAGCTACAGTTCTTGGTGTTGGCAGAAATATATCCACTACATCTGGGTGAGGCTACATTGGCCGTAGCTTCAGCTGGACAACATAAAGCATTTTAAGATGCTTTGGTAAGAAGAGAAACATTAATTTTCATTGTATTGAGTCCTTTCACCTGTCATGTGGGGCAATTACCTGTCATACCCTTCTTATCTGTGTATACTAACTCCAAAATCACACAATCTCAAAGAAGATTGAATGTTCCAAAACAGTATGATTACATACATACAAATACAAACTATATCGCAGCTGAAAGTAGTGACTGATCCACTGCAGCTCTAGTGACTGATGTGCTGCAGCTCTAGTGACTGATGCACTGCAACTCTAGTGGCTGATGTGCTGCAGCTCTAGTGACTGATGTGCTGCAGCTCCAGTGACTGATGCGCTGCAACTCTAGTGACTGATGTGCTGCAGCTCTATTGACTGATGCGCTGCAGCTCTTGTGACTGATGCACTGCAGATCTAGTGACTGATGTGCTGCAGCTCTAGTGACTGATGCACTGCAGCTCTAGTGACTGATGTGCTGCAGCTCTAGTGATCGATGTGCTGCAGCTCTATTGACTGATGCGCTGCAGCTCTAGTGACTGATGCACTGCAGATCTAGTGACTGATGTGCTGCAGCTCTAGTGACTGATGCACTGCAGCTCTAGTGACTGATGTGCTGCAGCTCTAGTGATCGATGTGCTGCAGCTCTAGTGACTGATACGCTGCAGCTCTAGTAACTGATCCACTGCAGATCTAGTGACTGATGTGCTGCAGCTCTAGTGACTGATGAGCTGACTGATGCACTGTACTCTGGGAACTATACCTGACAAGTTTAAACCATGTTCACTTTACACCTGACCAACACAAAGGAAGCTGATGAAGATTACATTCTCATGTTGCCAAGTTGTATACCATTGCAAGGCAACAGACTGATGTTGCTGGTATCTCATGTATTAGTATGTTTTACTTTCTGACAAATTCAATATTTTATGCTACAGCCATATTTACTGCCAGCTTTTCCACATTTAATCTTTGACATTTGTCTTTTTGCACTTGATCTTTTGGCACCAGGGATTTAGCAATGTTCCCTTTGAACTACTGCGCATTGAACAAAAATTCCATTAGTTATTCTATCTACTATCATATTTATTGTGCACTTTGTGTATTATTTGTACTTTATATAACAGTATTTTACATGTATGTTATATTGATTACCTCAGCTGGTTGTCAGTAGCTCCGTTTGCTTTGTGACCCAAGTAGAAGCTTATAATGAATAACTTGAAATGGTCTACCTACACGTTTAACAGGCACTAAGTAAGTAATTAAATTAAATAAATCTAGATGAGCGCAGAGCCCTAGTGAAAAAAAATGCATATGTTTTTGGATGATGGTATAAATTCCAGTATATATCTGTCAAATGGGAATCCTGCACCCCTATAATCTAGTTCTTTTATGTACTGTAGCCCTAAATTGTGAATACAGTTTTGGCGTGGCATCTGAGCATGGATTAACAGTCACATTTATGTCTTCTGCTAATGTTATGTCATGCTGACACACCTCTACTTCACATCCTCAAGCTTCCTAATATATTTTGCTGGAATATTTGGTGAAAAATTAATAAATATAAATGTGCAAGTCTTATAAAACATCTCCTGTATGAAAATAAATGCTGGAGAAGTAGGGGCCATTTGTAAGGAAACCAGATAATTGGAATATAAAATAATTGTATTATGTTAGACATATGAAGTTAATAATTTATGTGTGGAGTAGGAGACCAACACCCTAGGCTTCAAGTCCTACTGGTAGTATTGATTGCCTTAAATGGTGGTCAGTAGTTCTATATGCCTCTTAACCTAAGTTGTAGTTTAAAACAAGTTCTGTTGTAGTGGTCTTGTGAATTTTGATTGTAAACATTAGAAGTTGCCTTGTGAATTTTGAAAGTAAAAATGTTCTGTTGTTAAGGTAATTTGTTGTTTTGTAGCAGGCTGTCATTATTGTTGTTTATCTTTCGGCTTTTCCCGGTAAGGGGTCGCCACAGCAGAACTCCAGTCCAGAATGATTGGTAGACTTTTACGAAACACCGAGGTGCCAGCTCGACACTCAATCTTCAATGAAGGCACACCCATTTATGCACGCATGTCTTTCGAATGCTACCCAACCATGGGGAGGACATGCAGACTCCACACAGAAGGCACTCCCAAACCCAGCTGAGAATGGAACGGGAGAACCTCTTGCTGTGAGGTAACAATGCTACCGCCGTACCACCGCGGCATATAGCAGGCTGTCATGAAGATGCAAAATAAGTGCAGCTGAATTGTGCAAAGTAAGTGATGTGTCAGACACCTTTTTTGTAGGTAAACAAAGACTGCACTAGTTAGTTTATCTGTGTCTGTCAGTGGTGGTAAGGGAAGAATGCATTATGGGTATCAGTGGCCTGTTTATGAAGGCGTAGGAGACTTTTAAGAGAATAAGGATGAAGACTTTCTGCATGCATAAATCATAGAAAAGTCAGGTGTGACATTCTGAAACACTTGCTGGATAGAATTTTTGACACATTATAAAATCAGTCTAGTGGTTAGATTAGAGGATGAAGGCTCTGTGGGATTAATGAGCTCCATTCTATAGTCAAAGGTACACATATGTGGGTCTTTCTGTCTCTCTTTGTCTGATGTGTGACTTTGAGTAAGTCACTTAAACAGACAGCCCTCTTAGGATGCACATAAAAGGGACATTTTGCCCAGTCGGCAAAGAGAGTAAAAAAATCTAAAGTGGTGAATAGTAGTAGATGAGAGTCATGAGATTTAATTCTGAAAAAGTTGCAGTAATATTTCATTTGGTTGCAGGACAGCAGTCCAGTGAAGAAAGACACAGCACTTACTTAGCTTGCCACAGAGATAGATAGTATGTCAATATAATCTACACATAATATTTTTTCTTTTTTTTGTCTTAATGAGTCCCCAGCTTTCTATTCTAACTAGATTATGTCTCAGCAAGAAAAGGAGTCAGGATGTATGTTTGTGTGCATGTGCAGATCAAAGTCATGGTAAAAATGGCACTAACCTCTGCACTGTGTGCCACTGCAGATCCTTTATCTGTCCTTTAATCCTTGGCTCCATTGTACCTGAAGCCCCCAGTGTAAAAAAAGGCAATGTTAATGAAGAACCTCTCCCTCCAGGGGACGCTTACAGGTCAACTGATGCAGCAGCATGGTGCTAGGACAGTGACAAATGCCAATTGCTGGATGGCAGTGAAGTAGGTAGTGCATGTGTTGGCATGGACTATACACCATCAGCCATTAGAATGTACTTCCATATGTTCTCAATGGCTATTCAGTGTTACTTATCATGCAGTCCATAAATTTATGACACTCCTTCTGTATGTCTGTGTGTGTGTTTTTTTTTTTTGGGAGGGACATCGGTATCATTAATCCACTTAATATTTTTAAAACAACACATCTCATCCATGCATAAATTTAATTTATTGAATTATATTATTTTCCTGAATCAAATAGGGCTGGAATTGCAATGCTGATATCTGATGTGCACTTCAGATATTGGGGCTCATTTGCATGATTCATTGCATATGTTTTCCAGAATTTTGAACATCATATCACTAAGTCTTTAATATGTGGATAGTCATGTCAGCATCTGCTTTATTCTTGCATTCCAACTGGACATTCTGAGTAGTGAGAGGCTACAAGAAGGTGCAAAGGGCATAGGTCTCAACCTCTTAAGAGGCCAGTGTGGAACATGGACCCTAACAATGTGTGACAAATGGTCAAAATGTGGAACACCCTATTTTCACACTACGTGAAACATGTCATCACCGTGGAGCATGGTAGAACATCTGTAAAATTCAATAAGACACACTTCTCAGATCCAAAACCTTTATTTTATAATCTGCAATACCATAACCATACCATAAGTAAATGAAACAGCACGTTTACAACATTTTCTAAACAGACATATTACAAGTCACACAAATGATTTTAGTTAGACCAAGTTAAACAACATCCTGTCATATGTCAGATGTAGACTTATTGTACGCTGCTGTGGCTTTCTTGGCAGCCTCTAAAACATGCATTGGCAGCTTAACATCACAGCAGTCCAGTTCTTTGTTCATTTTAACTGCCAACAGTTCAATTTTTTTAGACTCAGAGACTGATACAGTTCAGTATTCACTTTCCGCACCATGTTAAATGCTCTGTCAGCTTGTGCATTTGAATGTAGCAAGCAAAGTAGACTCATCATCAGCTGCTTAAAGAGTGGCAGTTTCCCTTCAGTGCAAAGGTCCCTCAGAAGTTGTGCCCAGTACTTTAACACACATGAGTGGGGCCCATCTACTGGGCCTGTCAGATTCCCTGTGTCCTCGATCTGATATTGGGTAAACTCGTCGATTAGTTGTTCGGCCTTAACATCATTTTCACACACACCCAGACAGAAACCAACATCCCTGACAAGTCCTAAAGAATTGTCCAATTTTTTGGCCAGATTAATAACTAATGCAGCATCTTTCAGTAAGTGATCTTGCATGGGAAACTTTTTTCAGTATTTTCTGCAACACTACAGCATAAAAATCTGTAACTTTTTTAATAAAAGTTACATTAAATTACTGTGCCAGCAATATCCTCCTCATGGCTGTTCATGTACTGCTTGACTTCGTAGCCATTACACAATTCACTGTTTGGTAGAATACAGCTACTGTCAGTCAACATTGACACATCACTGTGTTTGATTGGTCTAACAGAAGCTGCAGGTCTGAGGAGTCTGCCAGCATACTGCTGCAGGCGTTTATGCACAGTGGCATGCAGTGTCAGTAGCTGACTTTCTCGGCTCTGAAGCTGGATGTTGAACTCCAATAAGGGTTCCATGGCATACTTAAGAAATATAAAAATAATATGCACCATGACTCTGCAGGTGTTTAGAAATTAATTCAGTCTTAGCAGACCTTGGTTCTGCAGACAGAAAATATGAATTTAGAGCTGGCCTCATGTCCAGGGTTCTGTTAATTACCTTACCAAGACTGAGCTATCTAGTAAGTGCATGTCTAATGATCTTGAGGGGGTTAGTATCTGTGAACAAAGCAAATTCTTGCAGTTTTTGTTGTCTTTGTGCACTAGAACTGAAATGGCAGTACACATCTGATATAAGTTCTTCAACTGGTGAATATAGTGCTTTTACAGCAGCCTTACTGCAGAGATATGCCAAGTGGCAGAGACACCCCATGTTTAGAATTGTGAGCTTCACCTCCTTTAAACAAGACAGCACAGAACTGTGTTTTCCAATCACTAAGATAGCATTGTCTGAAGAAAAGCCCACAATGTTAGAAACTGGAATGTTAAATTTTGTCAGTGGACATTAAAGCATCAAACATTGCTTGGCCAGTTCCTGACAAACATTCTGGCATATGAAGGGACCTTATCACAATTTTGCTTGCCTTTTCAATAAGGTAAACGACAAGGATCACTAACATTTTGTCATCTCCCATGTCTGTGCTTTCATTCATATATACACAGAATGGTGATTTCTGGCAGGCTGCTGCAGCATCATTCTGGTAATGAGGCCCCAGAACATCCTGTGCAATACAAGCTGCCTTTGTTGCTCCACATGTCATTTTCCGGAGAACATCTTGATCCTCTCCACACTTCTTCATAAATTTCAGGATGTGTTCTCCTGCTGCAAATGATAAGTTGTGTTTAGCAAGCAGAGACACAAAACCACCTCTGCCTCAGCCACCTTTGTACTTGCTGAACTCTGAGGTCCAAAGAAATCTACCATAGATCTTCCAGCTGCATGCTTGCAATTCTGCCTGTGTTTCTCACTGTTGGCATGTCATTGCAGATCACATTGGCCCCTGTGATGGATTGTGAAATCTGTGTTACAAGTCATGCAGAAGGCATATTTCACTCCGTGCCTACTCATAGAAAGCCAGTCAAAGGCACTTGCCCAACTTGGTTGAAATAGTATGTATCTTCTCTTCTTTGGGGTGCGATCTGTATCTACATCCCTGTCCTCATTGTAATCTGGACAGTCTGTGCATAGCAGGTTTGTAAAACTGGTGATAAACAATGACAAACAAATAGGGCTATAGTACAGAAAGGAAAATTAGAAAATCTCCTCAAAAGCAAAGATATGAGACAATAGGGCCATAGCCTACCCATTTCATTGGAAGTTTCCTGACTTTGCACCATCTTCTCTTGCTCATCTTTGCTCCTTTTGCTTACTATAAAGGCCTGCATGATCAGATTTTTCACTTCCTTGCTTCAACTACAACACTTTCAATCCTCTGGTGCTCACTTGCCCACCTAACCAGTGCTGCAGAAGGGAAGAGTGACTTTCATGACATTCAGTACTCAAAACACACTTCCTTGATTATATCTCAAAATGGACAGTAGTCTCTCCTTTGATAATCACATCACCACAGTAGTCAGGAAATCCTTCTATGTGGCACACCTCATCACAAAAGGGTTCTCATCCAGGAAAAAAGAGGTCATTGTTCCCCTCTACTCGGCACTCATTAGACCCATTATAGAGTACAATGCCTCTTTTGGAATGTACCTCACAAGACATCTGCAGCAGCTGGAAAGGCCACAGAAGTTCCTCACAAAAAAGATTACTGGCCTCAAACAGATGCCCTACACTGACCATCTGAGAAAACTCCAGCTTTACTCTGCAGCATATTGCCTACTCCGAAGAGATCTCTGCCTAACATACAAAGCTGTTGGACCTGCTACACCTAAAGAAATCCCAATCCATCCGAGCTACATGCTCTAGGGACCTAAACCTTGTCACCACAATAAACAGGACATGCTGGAAGGATAGATTCCTGTCCCAGAGGCTTCCTATACTCTGGAACAAGCTACCCATCTATGTCAAGCAAAGTTCCTCATTAGCACCATAGGTCTCAACTTCTTAAGAGGCCAAAGTGGAACACAGACCCTAGCAATGTGTAACAAACAATCAAAATGTGGAACACCCTATTTTTGCACTATGTGAAAACGCACCATTTCCATGGCACCTGGTTGAAGTGGGCTCGCTGACATCCAATAAAACTACTCTCCGGATATCTGAGCATGCAATAAAAAAGGGATGTTGCCTTGGCCATCAGAGCACAAGTTTTCCTGAACGGAACATAGGCAGCAGGGGCAGTACTGAGCACGTAAGGGGATGGAGAATTGCTCCATGGTTTATCATACTGTCAAAGGACTGTGTCATGAGGACACCATCCATATTCACTAAAGCAGCAAGTCATTACTAACCACCAGTCAACTTTTACTTTTTTTTTCTGGCAGTCAGAAATGACAACATTTCCATTCAGAGGTAACAGGTTATCAAATAAGCGGGTTCCTATTAGATGATCGAAGACGCATTCTTTTGAATGCGTCTAGGTCGAACTTAAAAAGACAAAAAGGCAAAATGATGAACCGGCATATAAGCGAATTCTTTCCCTGGGAAAGAAATCATTTGGCCGTGGCCGTTACTTTGCCATTTTCTTCACTGTAGTGCAATCTCGGAGTTGGTATATTTAAGTAGGGGGGTGTGGGGGTGAAGCCCCCCACTTTATGTTACGTTTTAAGTGTTTTCTTGTTTTGTTTGGAACAGCGATTTTTTTTTCCCTTGGAAAAAAATCGCTGTTCTAAGCATTCAAGTTTGTAAGCTTTCGCTTACATGGGATCAATAAATGATCGTTCACTTTTCCAAGTATTCGATGATTTAATATAGATCCAAATAAGCATGCCATGAATTTTAATATGTTTGCAGCATCCAAGTACTGAAAGGAGAGATGTGTTAATACCAAGACTACCAGCTATGTTCCATTTGTCAGTACCACTTAGCCTTTTCCCCAATCTTCCAACTCATCTTTAACCCATGAAAATGTTGTTGGATACATAAGTGGCAAGCTGACATAATCCATACTGCTATTGTTAAAATGATCAGTTTTACCAGCTCATCCCATAACTTTAAATCCAATATCCAGTGTTTTGCAGCTTTAAGTTGTTTAGACCATTAAGTTTGCCTTTTCTTTTTATTATATTGCACATACAACACCTGATTCTGTCGGGAAACAGCAAAAATAAAGCCCATAGTTTATGAGATAATGCTGTAATTTAAGATGGTGAAGGGAGTGTAGCCAGACAGATTGTCTGTACTTTGGTGAGCGTATTATTTTTCTAAAAACCTCCACTGAAACGTTATGCTTTATAGAGGAAGAAGGAAGTCTATCAAAATTTAAAATAATGGCAACAACTAGCATCCACATACAACGTGCTAAGAAATGTGATTAATCACCTTTTTTAGTAGTTACAGTGTTGGCATATGACAGTTTTTTATGTGGTCTCTACAGGAGGTAGCATTTATAATGTGAAATGGGACAGTCACAAAACGGAAATCGCTAGCTATGTGTCTGGCTGGTGATATAAGGCATTCAATTAAACATAACTATCACACATACCGCTTAACAAACCTGTGAATCCTGTATTTAAAACTAATAGCTGATCACTGGTAAACAGAACATGGAGTTAAAGGCTGATTCACCACACAAAAGAACTCTGATTAAAAAAGTGCTTATCTGTATTTATCCCATGAGCTTACTTGCAATGAAACAAGGACCAAGTGAAGACAAGAAACTTACTGAAAAGCATGATTATCGATAAGCTGTAATTGCATAGTCAGGCACAGAAAAATTCACTTGTTTTCTTAAAGATGTAAATTATTTGACTGACTTGTATACTGCGATGCCAATTGGCTATAACTGTGATATACAAACCACTCAAAAGTCACAAAGAGGAGCAACGGCTGCTCATTGCGGAACTGCGGAACAGTGGGCTTAATCATCACAAATGCAGAACTTTCTGCACAATCCGGAGCACTTGGCTGCTCAGATTAGCATTCTTCAAGAAAAATCCTGATGAGTGGATGGGAAATAGGAAATACACCCTGGGGATCACTTCTGTGGCTCTGCTCGACAGGGGCACAGGAAATTAACCTTCTTGGGTGGCATAAGACAGGGAACCTTGTTGGCTAGGCTTACTTAGGCCCTTAGGCTATAGCCTAGTACCTATCTATGAACCTATGACCCTATGAAAATCCATGCCAAGGATAAACACATCCAGCTTAAGAAATGCGCTTGGAACACACGCATCATGACAATACTACTTGCATTTTACATTCACCACTTTAGATGTGTTCTACCCCTGTCCTACAGTCAGGTCTGGTCCTGGCAAAGGTGCCTAAAAAAGGTACTTAAAACCAGGGTCCTCTGTACTTTTACAAGACTGTGTCATTTAAGACATCATGCCTTGGAACAGTTAATGCCAAGGAATGCAAGATCTCACATCTTTAATCATGAAAAATAAAACACACTAAGCAGAGGCACACATACATATCCCAACATTCGTAAATCCTAATACCCTACCTTAAAATCCAAATAGCACACTTATGGCAAAAAAATCTGTTTCAAAGTATACAGAGGCTGTAGTGATACTGGCATGAATGTGCTTAGTTTCCAGTTGTGGAAACACTACTGGAAAAATACAACTGAGTAAAGACAAATCACAGCAGAATGAGGGACAAAACCAGGCCTGACACAATATTGCTATAAACCTGAGGCATTGACAAGAGAATGCAAATTAAAACATTTTCTGAAGTTTCCAACTTGGCAGTCAAGTGACATACATGACATTTTACACACCAGCACAGCTCAACGAATCTGGGATATACCTAGAAATAATTAAGTACAAGCAGAGACAAATTACTGAAAACTGAAACAAGAATAGAGAAGGTGTACCAATAAATGGTTTAAAACAAGGTTATAATTTTAATTCCTGTTTAGCGCCCAATTCAACAATTCCCAAAATAATCAGGGGATAGACAAATACATACAGCTATTTCAAGCATGGGCCTTAAAGCTATTCTAGCCTGCCAATATACCACTGAACAGCCTAGCTCAAACTTCCAGTTCCTACCTTGTCATACCACCTCTTTCAGAAAAAGAAAACGTTATAATGGACAAATTACTGTCAACACATCATGATTAAGTTAACAGAAATCACTGCAGTACTTAAAATTACAAAAATTGCCATTTTCCAACATGTTGTCAACCAGCAGTGCAATACGGTCGCTTACGTGTTTTCCTTGAGCAGTTCAGCATCTTGCCATTAGGAAAACAGAATAAAGTTACACTCTAAAGTTCGACCAGAAAACAAAACTGGATACTTTAAACCACTTCATTACTATAAATAACTCACTTTTGACATCCATTCCGACATACTTCTCAACCTGTTAGTGCAAGAAATCTGGACCAAGCCCAAGGCAATGGGGGACAAGCCGCATAAAAATAGGGACACTTTAAATATTGCTCTTATAAACCTAGAAAGTTGCTAGAATAACAGGATATGTATTGGCATACAGTTTCTCCCCCCCAAAAAAGCAATTACTTTCAGAGAAGTACTAGGGGGACCAGCAGCATAAACAGAGACACTGTAAAGATTGCTGTTATAAACATAGAAGTATTACTCTTATAAACTTAGAAAGTTGCTAGAATAACAGGATCTGTATTGGCATACAGTTTCTCCCCCCAAAAAAGGCAATTACTTTCAGAGACGTACTAGGGGGACCAGCATCATAAACAGAGACACTTTAAAGATTGCTGTTATAAACTTAGAAGTATTGCTCTTATAAACTTAGAAAGTTGCTAGAATAACAGGATCTGTGTTGGCATAAAGTCCCCCCCCCAAAAAAAAAAATAGGCAATTACTTTCAGAGACGTACTACGGGGGACAAGCAACACAAAAACAGAGTCACTTTAAATATTGCTCATATAAACTTATATTGCTCTTATAAACATCAAAAGTTGCTATAAAAACACGATCTGTGCTGGCATATAGTTTCTTCCTCAAAAAAGGGCAATTACTTTCAGAGATGTACTAGGGGGACAAGCAGCACAGAGACACTTTAAATATTGTTATAAACTTAGAAAGTTGCTAGAATAACAGGATCTGTGTTGGCACACAATTGCTCAATTACTTTCAGACTTCAGAGACATACTAGGGACAAGCAGCACAAAAATACAGACACTAAACACTGCTCTTAAAAACTTAGAAAGTTGCTAGAATAACAGAATCTGTGCTAGCATGCCAGTTCTCAAGGGAAATATTTGCAGCCATTGCAGCTAAAACACTTACCTCTCACTAGGTACACAGCACCAGCTCAATACAATGCAATTAGCCAAAGACTTCAGCACAAATAATCCACCACAGCACAAACTATGATGATCCCAGTTGTCCAGCAGCAGGCAGCAGCAAAAGAAAACCTCAGCCTTCTGACTGTTTAGAAAGTTCCAACACAGCACACTGACTCCTCTCCCGGCAGGCTAGCTTCCAAGTCCCGACTCCCGATGTCTTCAATCAGAAGCTGCTCCTTCCTTCATCCCGGTCTTCTTTCCAAGTTGTTTTGGACCTAAAAAGTAAAATCTCTGATTCCTGGAAGCCTTTTTCAAGCTATTATTTGGCACGAAATGGCTTCCTGGAACGTGATTGGCTTGTATTGGGGAGCTCTCATTGGCTCCCATTTGCCTGAGACTCTTTTCTTCAGCCAATCACAAATGTGATCTATGAGCCAATCAAAAACTGTGGAGCACAGCCAACGCTGTGCAATGTGGAAGGGCAGCAGAGCTATGCATTGGTTTGTATACCGCAATGCCAAATGACAGTAATTGTGGTGCACAAACCAATCAGAATCCTCATAGTGGAGCCACAGCTGTTCAATGCAGAACAGTGGAACAGTGGCTTCATTCATCGTTAAATGCGAAACGTTCCTCATAATCCGTAGCACTTGGACTCGAGCACAGAGTACCTGTAGCATCTCAGAGTCACATACGTCTAGAGGTTCTAGGAGAACTAGCCACATACTTCAGTGCTTGCATATGGATATTTGGGGTATATATGTATATCTATATATATATATATATATATATATATATATATACACACACACATATATATATATATATATATACATATATATATATATATATAGATATATATATATATATATATATATATATATATATATATATATATATATATATATATATATATATATATATATATATATATATATATATATATATATATATATATATATATATATATATATATATATATATATATATATATATATATATAGATATATATATATATATATATATATATATATACATATATATATATATATATATACATATACATATATATATATATATATATATATGTAAGTGTGTGTGTCTGTGTGTATGGCTACCTACTGTTATCTATATTTATTCTAGGCACTCCTGACTTGTGTGTTTATTTTGCAATGCAACACCACTGGAATATTCTTATTATGACAAAGTGGCTGCCCATTCATCCTTTAAAGAGTTACCCTCTTATCTGGCACTCTGGTTTACAAACTCATGAATATTGAACCTTCCTCCTTCACCAGCAGACTCACCAAAAGACAGCTGCCTTACAGCCTCAGATTCTCCCCACCCCCTTGACCAAAGTAAAACATACAGAACACATCTTCTCTATCCATGTTTCCAAAGTCTGTGAATCCATTCCTAAACAAATGTGTCACAATTTCCTTTGCAAGTTTTAGGAAAGTGCTTAAAACATACCAGTTTAATGAAGCAAAATGCAAATGATTCAACCCAGGTAACAACACATAGCCCTTAGACACTACCCTGATGAAAACATGTCAACTTATACTTACTGGAAGTATAAGTGCATAACTTCATCTCTAAATATGTATGTTTTCAGCCACTGATGTATAAGTCTTGCTGTATTAGATTGCAACACTGCCATTATATTCATCCTTCTGCATTATACTCTGGTATTTATCTCAGACAATGTAAACTGTTCTCTCACTTTGAATGTATTTCTCATTATATTGTTTTTTTATTATTAATATATGTAATTATACACCTAGGATAAACGGGCAGCCACGGTGGTGTAGTGGATAGCATTGCTGCCTCACAGCAAGAGGTTCTCTGGTTCGATCCTTGGCTGGTGTGCCATCTGTGCGGAGTCTGCATGTCCTCCCTGTGTTTGCGTGTGTTTCCTCCGGGTGCTCCAGTTTCCTCCCACACCCCAAAGACATGCTGTAGGTGGATTGGACACTCTAAATTGGCCCTAGGTGTGAGTGTGTGCCTTTTGTGGAAGGCTGGGCACCAGGCTGGCAACTCAACACTGTAAAACTCCACTGCCAATCATGAGCGGACAGGTGATCCACTGTGGTGACCCCTAACCGGGAAAAGCCGAAAAAAGAAGAATACACCTAGGATAAACCTGCAAATGTTCCATTTGTACAAGTGTTCACACATTCATAAATAAATATGCTGGGTTGAGACTCACTATAAGCTTATAGGGTCAGGCTTATTGCTACTACACCTGTAAGGATCATTTGTGGCTTGTTTTATCATTACTGCTGATTTGCAGGGCAGTAACGCAGTGGGTTCTATGAATCATTGTATGTGTTCCCTTTGTCTTGGGTCTGTGTAAGTGGCATCCTGAAACCGCCATCATTTTAAGTTTCTGCCTTGACATATAACTCATTTCAGGAAGACTCCACCCATTTTCAATCCCTGACTCCAAATTACCACAGTTTTTAAGTTTTAATCCAGTATACTGTCCCTACACAGTGTACACTGTGACTCTGAGTATCCTATGAAAACAAACAAAAATATAAATAAATATAAATAAAGAAATAATATCTGGCAGGTACAATACTCCAGATGCAATAATGTTATGAGAATCATTCAAAAAATAGAGTGGCGGTACAACACGACAATCAAAGCCGACTGGATAAAAAGGTTTTATTGTAGTAACATCCAAAATAACATCCAAAGTAAGCGCTTTCACGTTATTACTCATGCTTCATCAGACTTTACATTCTACATTCAAAAATTCATTTAAATACCCTTAGTTTATTTGAAACAGCCAATAAAAAGCATGTTGCAGATTTAAAAAAACATTTCATTTTAACCTGATATTCCTAACTATCAAGATGAATTATATACATTAACATTTAGACATACAAAAAATACATTATATATGTGTGCAATCACATGCTTGTATATGTACCTATAATAAAAAAAAAAAAAAAAAATATATATATATATATATATATATATATATATATATATAAATAAATAAAAAATGTATAAAAAGTTTGTAAATGTAAACTGCATACTATTCTGTTACAAAAATGTATTCCACTCTTTGATCTATTTTTAAATCTCATTTCTTTAAATGTCACGTGATTGAAAGAACAGTGGTATGGCATCCTTGTGTTAGAATGCACTGCAACAATGACTTAATTCCTTCTCTTATAAATTAAAACTGGATTATAACTGCAAATAATCTACAATCAGCATCCCACATCTGAGTAATCATACTTGCAACAGAATCTTAAACAATACCACTTCTTTTTGTTATTATCTATACAAATACAGCTTGTTTATACATAGTACATGTCATAAAGTCAAAGGTGCAGAATTGTAGATGAACAGATCAGATAACATATGAAAATAAATGGAGTCAGATATAAGCACCTGATAATCTTTTTTGTATTTACAATGCAAAATGGAGTCATATTAATGGCTCTGTTTAGTCTTCCTCTGGGGAACTGAGCACAACATTCACTTACCACAACACACTGCAGCTTTTGAAATGCATTTATTGCATAATATGCATTATTAGGTCACCCGACTACAAACTGCAGTGACAACGCTAGCTATGGTTTATGATACAGGAGCAAATCCAGTTGACCACACAGGCACTCTAAAGTACCATTATCATAAAAGTGTTTTGCTTTCTGCACATGATATTTCCTTTCATCTTCCATAACTGCTTAAGACTTAATTTTATGGCTCCTAGTGAAGTCTTCAGCTTATAAATGTCCATAACTAGAATCCATCTCTGCTGCATGACAGTACATTTTTTTTCTTTACTATGATCTAATTTTGTCTTGTTGACGACATTAATTCCTTATTCTATTCCTTTACATATTTTCATCCATATTCTGATTGTGAAGTGCTAAATGTGAACTAGAACTTTCTTTTGTATGACATTTCTAATCACTGCACCAAATCTACCTTTCTTAATGTCTGCCTGAAAATATTCATCTGCTGCTTTCCTCCGAACCTCAACAGTTGTCTCTATTGGATCCCCCTCCATGTCTTTGGTTATACGGACTTATCTCCAGTCTTCACTAGACAACTTCTGACTCTTCTTTGTTAGGGTATAACATTCTAAAATGCTCATTCATAGGTGGGCATCTATTTCAAAAAGTACATGTCCAGATCTCACTGCTTCTATAATCAGAACACAGTTTACAGAACAAGACCAGTCTGATCATTCTGACTACCTTTACATGTGGCCAGCTCATGCTTTGCTAAGGAATGCTTTTTGTCATTTGAAATAGACTTTTGTTATGTTCCTAAATGGTTGTTTCATGATCTATTGAGCAAACAAGGTAGAAAAACTTGTATACAGAGCCTTGTAATTTTCATTCTGTGTAAGCTTATGTGCATCTTTCTTAAAAGCCAATTTTCTCTAGCAAGTATAACTGGGCATTGTAAACAGTTTAAATCCAAAGCTGATTATACTCATAAAACTAGTTAAGTGTCAAATGCCAGGACTAAGTAAAGTGATGAGCGACACAAAACATAATTTTAAACTAGTTTGAATGTTTAACATTTTTTTTCTACGAGACACCTTCTCCCGTGAATGAAAACAGTAGATTTTGAAAAATGCTGAGGTAGGATTTACCAGTCTATGTTTATGTCTGGGACACTGTATTTAGTCAAGGTAACCTTCTTTCTAAATATGGTGAGACTTTTAATAAGAGTGACTGGCCAGTTCTATGACTGCTGAAATGATAATATAAATAATCTCAGTTTTTTGCGCATTCTGGAATCATCTGGCAGTTTGCAGATTACTTTCTACTGTCACTGAAATCTGAATTTAATTCTTAACCAGTATTATAAAGACTGCTTCTGACTATAAAGTATGAAACTGGTACTTTATGTTATAACCTTTCTCTTGTTTTTTACTTTATGTTCTTTGAAGCAATTAAATGACTACAACAGACAGCTGTTTGGACACAGGTAGTCTCTCAAGGGAAATATATACACAGTGGCGTAAACTGGAGTTCTAATAGTCCTTGTCTTCATCTTGCAAACACTGAAGAAAACCAATTTTAAGAGTACAACACATAGATTTGACTTTTAACGGACAATTTCTGTGACATTTTCTCAGATATTGTTAAGTGTACAAAAACAACCAAGTAAAACGGCATTTGATCTTTTCTCGCTTGCCTTGTTGTCATTATAGTAGTAAGGCTCTGTTTTTTTGTCAGTCAGTACTGAGACATGGGCTGCACAGTATATTTAAAATATTCCCATTGTGGGGAGTTTCACCAAAACATTCTGATAAATGTAGTTTGGCACAAACAAAGTTGACCTGGACCCACGAGTAAGTAGAGGGAGGGGGTGGAGGTGGGGAAAAGCTAGGATAGGGATTGGCTAAGGAAGTGAGGTAAGGAAGGGTGGGACTCAGGATGGGTTTAAGTGTAGGGAGTTAAAGCAAGTAGTTACATTTGGCGTGAGTTGGTTAGTGCAGTAACAGCTAGCTTACTTTCAGACGACTAGTAGGTATTTGTGGATGCAGATGGCAAGTTACCAAAATTGCAACAATGATGGCAGGCTATCATAGCCCAAGCAGAAGACTTGTTCCAGGATGTAACGAGGTCCGAGGTGGAGCCAGAGCAAGCTTCAGGCAGAAATTGACGGCACCCTGTGATGACTCCAGGCCAAGGAAAAAGGCATCAGGTGGAGAAACAGATGGTTACAGTGGAGACTCCTGTTCCCAGTACATCGCAAGGCGAAGGTACAGGTAATGATATTAATTTACCAATAGTTGGGGAACTAGGTGCTGAGGATGGTGAGGTGCAGGCGGTGGATGAGGTCTTGTCAGATGGGGATATGGAAAGAGGAGAAACAGTGTCAGACAGAGTACAAATGGGGTTGGTTCAGGTAACCGGGTATCCGAGCAGACATATGGTTGGAGTGGACCTGGGTCCTAAGGAAAGCTTGACTGGGTCAGAGGTAGGATCAGATTCTGGACTGGCTAGCTACTCAGGCACTGTGACAGGGCAATAGAGGAGTTATTTTAACCTCACACATTTTGGAGATGGTGAAAGAAAAAATCTGGAAAGGTGAGTACGTGGATGTGTTTGAGCTGCTAGATGTGGAAGGGGTCCAGAGGTTAGTGGAAGCAGAGTCAGACACTAGCAAGGATTTGTTGGTGGCATTAGCAGCGCTGGGTAGGAAAAGGACAGGTAAGCTTAGGCCCAGTACTTGGGATAACTGGGTGGTTGGTTTCATTTATTACATGGCAGTGCAGCTAGAGAAGAATGGAGCATTGGCTTTGCCCATTTTGGGGTATTTTTTCACCATTCGGGAGGCACAACATTTGAGGCCGGGGAACGCATGGTTGTGGTATGATGAGCGGCTTTGTAAATGGAAAGCAGTTGACCAGTCTCTGTGGTGGGACGTTCATCATCCTGATATATGGCTGGCTACAATGATGGACAGCTTTGGTGGGTTTAATAGGAGGTTGAGTGTGGGTGAGGTAGGTGGGGTGTGTTGGTCATTTAACAAGGATACTTGTTCATGGGTTGGGTGCAAATTTGCACACACTTGCTCAAGATGTGGGGGAAATCATTTTGTGGCTTACTGTGGACAGCAGGGTTTTGGTGCATGGAACAATGCTGGTATAGGCCGAGAGGGAGATTTTCTTTCCTTTTAAGGATTACAGACAGCTCAAGGTAGGTGCAATTTTCGTGGACCCAGGAGAATGGGATCCTTTAGAGGCAATGGGGGGAGGGGTGCCTTTCCCCATTAAGGTGGAGGTATTGGAGGATATACTTTGCCAGTGTCCTGATTTTGTTCTTAAGAATGAGGTCATTCAAGGATTTCCACTGGGATTTCCTATTAAGTCCATGGTGGGGTTGGGGGAGGAGCTGTAAGAACCTTCGTTCAGTGCAAGGGAAAGAGGACATTTTGGAAGAGTTGATAGGTAAGGAGTGTAAGGCAGGGCATTTATTGGGTCCATTTGATATGCTGCCTTTTGTTAACTACAAGGTGTCACCATTGGGTTTAGTGCTGAAGAAATGGCCTGGGGAGTTTAAATTGATTCATCATCTTTCATTTCCAGAAGGGAAGTTAGTGAATTACTTTATTGGGGACGAAGAAGTTAGGGTGAATTACGTCTCTTTGGATGATGCAGTGCAGGTGATCAGGGAGTTTTGGGAGCCGTGGTCAGTTAAGGTTGACATTGAATCAGCTTTCCATTTGTTGCCCATTAGAAGGGAGGATTGGCCATTGTTGGGGATGAAGGCAGGTGGTAAGTATTATTTTGACACTGACATGCCAATGGGTTGTTCCGTGGCATGTGCGACATTTGAGAAATTTAGTACCCTCTTACATTGGATCTGGAATCAGAGGGTGGGAACACAGAAGGTGGTGCATTACTTGGATGATTTCTTGTTAGTTGGGAAAGGGAGGGTGGGGGCTCAACAGGGGTAACAAGAATTTACCGGTATGTGTGAGGAACTGGGTGTACCTTTGGCACAGCACAAGATGGAAGGCCCAGCAAAAGCATTGGAGTTCCTGGGGTTAATGATAGATGCGGCATAGGGATTGTTTCATCTACCTCAGGATAAGATAGAAAGGCTGCAGTCAGCGATAAAGGGGGTGTTGGACAAGAATAAGATTCGGGTTGGTTCAATCATGGAACTGCTGGGTCTTCTGAACTTTGCCTGTTGAGCGGTACATCTGGGCCGGATGTTTTGCAGGACATTAGCTTATTTGCTAAAAGGGGGTAAGAGCAAATGTCATTGGGTTAGGGTGACTAGGCTAGTGCGGGAGGATCTGAAGTTGTGGGATGGTTTTGTGCAACAATTTAATGGGATTTCCTTTTGGCAATCGGAGTGGGTGGGTCAGAAAGAACTTCAGTTGTTTACGGATGCAGCAGGTGGTATCGGCATAGGGGCTTAGTTTGGAGGAAGATGGTTTGCAGCACAATAGCCTCCAGACTGGGATGAGGAATGGAAGCATGATATCGCTTTTTTAGAACTGATCCTTTTATGGGCAGCTTTAATGGTGTGGATGGAGCAGTTGAGGAACAAATGGGTAGTTTTTCATTTGGATAATATGGCTGTGGTGAAGGTGTTACAAAAGAAGACAGCTAGGGCAGAACTGCTGTTGAGGATATTGCAGAAGTTGGTATTGCAGAGCCTGTTAATAATTTTTTTCTTTTACAGCGGTACATGTGCCTGCTGTTAAGAATGATATTGCTGATAGATTGTCCCGCTTTCAGTTTTGCAGGTTTCGAGCATTGCCCCGGGGGTGGTTGCATTGCCGGATACATTGCTGGAGGAGGTGTGGAAACTTGGGATAGGATAGTCAAGCATCTGGTGCAGCATTCCTGGGCTTCTTCTATGAGGAAGGCATATGGTAGGGCTCTTTTTGATTTTAATTGATTTGCTTTGCAATTGCCAGAAGAGGTAAGGGTATGGTCAGAGGAATTATTGTTAAGATATGTGGCTAGTGCTTGGGAGAAAGGTAAGGCTTTGTAGACAGTTAAAATGGATCTGGCGGCTATTAGTCATTTTGCTAAGTTGGGGTGGGGTTGCAAGATTTTTCGAAGTCCTGGACATTAGGACGTATGATGAGAGGGTGGGGGAGGGTGATGGTGGAGCATAGGGATACACGGTTGCCAATTACAAGGTGAATATTGAAGATTTTGTTACAGGCTAAATCACGGATAGGGTGTCCTGATATATTAATAATTCATTTGGGAGGTAATGTCTTGGATATTTTGACTAAGAAGTGTTTAGCGGACACTATTTTACAGGATTTGTAGAGACTACAGGATAGCTGCCCCAGTATGGTAATTGTGTGGTCGGAGTTGATTCCTCGATTGTTTTGGAGGGAGGCATGCAGTTATAAAGATATTGAAAGGGCCAGGAGGTTTGTTAACCATACATTGGAGGGGCAGTTAAGAAAATTGGGGATTCATATCATTCAACATGGGGACTTTGGAAAAGGAGAGGTGGGTTGGTATCATACGGATTGAGTTCATCTGAATGAAATTGGTGTGGATTTGTTTAATTTGCATCTCAAGTTCTTTCTGCAAGAGATGCTGCAGGTTAAGGTTTAGAAGGGGGAAAAGCCTGGGATCAGGCTGGTGGCGGAGAAGAGGGGCAGGATTGTCCTCTCCTGTTCCCCCTCTAAGGATGTGGTTTGATTTGGCTAATGGTTTTGTGTGGTGGAAGGTGAGAGGGTACGCTGCCTATTATTTCTGGGGGGGGGGGTGATCAGGCACGCTGCCCTGGTGGAGGAAGTTTTAGGGTGAGCAGGTGCACTGCCCTAAGGCATTCGAACAGGGCGAGTGGTTATGCTGCCCTGAGGATCATTGTGGTTGATGGCATTTGATATTGTTTATATGTTTGAAGTTTCATGTATGATAATATATAATGAAGGTCGTCAAATGACTTTGCATGTCCAGAGTGGTTTGTTCAAAGGGGGGCCGGGACAAATCTAGTTTGGCACAAACAAAGTTGTCCTTTACCCACGAGTAAGTGGAGAGGGGGTGGGGGGTAGGGAAGACCTAGGCTAGAGATTGGCTAATCACTAAAGGCATGGCAATGTAGGCAGGGAAAGGGGATGGGAGTAGTTAAGTAAGTGAGGTAAGGATGGGTGGGACTTAGGATGGGTTTACGTGTAGTGAGCTAAAGGAAGTAGTTACATTTGGCATGATTTGGTCCCTCCCACCCTCCCTTTTTTGCTGGAGGAAGATTTGGTTGGTTTGAGCAGAGAGGCGGAGAAGAGGGACAGGATTGTCCTCTTCTGTTCCCCTTCTAAGGATGTGGTTTGATTTGGCCAATGGTTTTGTGTGGTGGAAGGTGAGCAGGTAAGCTGCCTATTATTTGTAGGGGGGTGATCAGGCATGCTGCCCAGGCAGAGGAAGTTTTAGGGTGAGCAGGTATGCTGCCCTGAGGCATTCTAGCAGGGTGAGTGGTTACGCTGCCCTGAGGATCATTGTGGTTGATGGCATTTGACATTGTTTATATGTTTGAAGTTTCATGTATGATAATATATAATAAAGGTCGTCAAATGGCTTTCCGTGTCCAGAGTGGTTTGTTCAAAGGGGGACAGGGACAATGAGTGCAGGGAAATATATACTCCTTTGTTTGAAGGCTAACTACACTTGTGGCAAGAGAAGTAGCAAGTAAGGGGGAGAATATGCCACACCTGAATAAGATCTCTTGCTAGGATTTCTCATGATGATGTATACCAACAGCTGAATGTGTGCTAGCAATTACTATAAGTTATTTGTTTGTCCAATCCAGTGTCTGTTCCTGTAACAGTATACCCATAACACTCAACTATCCAGATTTTCACAGAATGTCCAGATTTTTGCCTCATATTTTTGACCTATTTATCATAAAATGTAAGGGTTTTCTCCAAATCATCTGGATGATTTGGAGATTAAAGTTACTAAATAAAGACATGCATTTGGGTTTCAGGCTTTATATCCTTTAGAAAAATGCATGCTAACATAAATCCTGTAATTCTAGCAATATTTAAAATGTCTGTTTTTGAGCCTTTGTCTCCCATTATATCAGGCTTTGTCCAGATTTCTTGCACTAAAAGGCTGATAGGTATGACTTTATCTACCATGAGTAGCAGGGGGTTTACTACATAAAGTATGATCATGTTTTAGACACTTACTAGACATAAGGATTCAGAAATGGTTTTCCTGTTATGACAAGTGATTGTGCACAATAAGTGACCACATGCATTGTAGGGGAAATTCAGAGACAAACTAAGTGCATGTGTGGAAAAGTCATGCTGTGGCCTGTAGAATATGCAAATGGTGTCATAATGATACATAAAAAGCACTGGTATTAAAATGAGGGCAGCCACAGGTGCAAATGATCTTTCAGAGCTTATGTGTATTGGTTTGAGACTGACTGTGAAATTACCTGGTAAAAGATGAGTTGTTTTGATTTATTGTTGATTTTGTCCTCTCTTTTCAGTGTTTATAGGAAAAAGGGGATAGCTTGTAGACAGGAAGGTTAACTTTGATATATATTTTGTTGTTTTACCTTTAATTCTTACTGTTTGTTGTTAGAAAGGAATATATTTTAGTCAGGCAAACTCTAGCTATGCCAAGATTCCTAGTCAGCAATTAATTCACACATAATGCAGAGACAAAAATCCAGAGCTTGTCTGAAACAATCCTGTGTTGGTTTGTAATGCATTTTTTTATTTTTATCTTTCCTGTTATAATGAGGTGCATCTGTGAACAAAAGTAAAGGAAATACAACTTTTGTGTGACTGGGACAGCTGCTATGGTTATTCCGAGTGAAAACCTTATTGAACTTAATTTAATATTTAGTTTCAAATTGTTTGTGTGATTTTTCTCATAGACGATTACTTAAATTTTCGGTGAATTCTGTGGTAACTGAGTTTAATTACCCTTTTCTTTTAGAATTCTTTATTCATTTGCAGCTGAAATGGAGTCCTTAAATGAGTATGCCATTAATGATTTTGTTAAAGCACATGTATCTTGTACAGCATACCAAATGAAATGTATATTTAAAGGTAACACATGATTAACACTGGGGATTTGTGTTTCTCATGTCAAAAGTTGCAGAATTTGCATATCATTATTAGTAGTAAATCCAGACACACTGAAGATGAACGCACTTGTGCCTTTGGCACATCTTGGGGAACTGTTATTTCATATAGTAATGACCTGGCTGATGAGATAAGTAATGTTAGGCAAAGAACAAATAGAACACAATTAGGGAATAGGTGTCTATTGTCAGTAAAGATCACTCAACCCCTACTAAACATGATACTACCGATGACAACTTTGGAATTCTGGGTACAAGTATTCAGTAGTCTGAGGATTCAGAGCATGTAGACGAAATTAAAAAAAGAAACAAAATAAGACGTTCAGAATAAATAACAAGGAATGAAAAGAAATTGACTAATATCTCTAATGCAATGAGAATGCATACTAACAAGGACATTGCTTTGTTATGTAACTCACAGATTACAGTGAATGATAACATTGCTCTAGCAGAAAAACGTTGGTCTAGGGAAAAAAAAGCATAATTTTTCTAATAGAGAAGGCAGGAAAAAGAAACAAGGGGCAGGTGAAAACAAAGAAATCAAAACTGAACTTCAAGAGACTGAAGATTATTACTGTAAGAAAAAAGAAGAGAAATACTGAAGTTGACAACATGGCTCAAGCTGTGGAAATACAAAGCCAATTGTATGCTTACAAATGCAATAAGCAATGAAGAAACTGGGATTAATAAGTGTAATGGTGAGGATTATCATTCCTATACAACAACTGAAAAAGCAGATATTACTGACTTAGAAGATGAAGATTCTTCAGATCTGATCAGAAGTGAGATTCTTGTAGCACATTTTGTAATGCTGTGCCAGAATATGGTGAGCAGGTCCAACCCACCTACAAGAGATGCATGCAGTGACTGTGCTTGTCCACCTCATTGGGTGGGCTCTCTCTAGGCTTGTGCTGGGGATCACAGGCAGGATACACCCCATTATGAAAGGTATGAGTGGTGGTCCATGCTATGGACGGACTTTGCATGATTCCCCAGCCCAAGCAGGTAGCCAAATTGCAAAATACTTCTCTCAACACTACATGGTGAAGTGAAGAAGGTGAAAATATGTTTGCTTGACTTTAGCCTTTTCTTCAGTGGAGATTTTCCCCAGTAGAAACAGAGGTGGGACAGCCATGGGAAGGGTACTAATGTCTGGCCACAGAGTTGCAATTGCTGCTTGCAAATTCCCCATGCCAAACATACATGATGTTGCACCTGTGGCCATGTACTCCTGAAGCCATAACATAAACCATGTACTACCCCTAGCAGCTCAACCATGCCTGTGTCAGTAGCAGCCTGCCCATGCACAAATGCTTATGTTTCATCCATGGACATAACTAGGTCAGGTGGTTGATGGTAGCCATGGGGTTCTTGGCTACGGACATGACATCTACCGATGTACTATTCTTGCTCAATGGAACTGGCAGCAACCAGTGTGGGGTGTGCTGCAGTAGATGACAGCCCTACTAAAGTGGATGTGCCACAGAGGCATCCTGCCATGTTCATGATAATTGTGTCCCTTTCCTATACATACACTCACTTATGTGGTTTAAGTCAGCTGTAGATGAAAAGGACATTAGTCTAGTTGCATGAATCCAAATATATGTAATATATATAAATACATCTACTAAATATATATACATATATATATATATATATATATATATATATATATATATATATATATATATATATATTTCAATGCACAGCACGGGTGCCTTATGTGCAGAGACTGCATGTCCTCCCTGTGGTCGTGTGGGTTTCCTCTGGGTGCTCCGGTTTCCTCCCACATCCCAAAGACATGCTGTAGGTGGATTGGACACTCTAAATTGGCCCTAGGAGTGAGTGTGTGCATGTGTGTGCCTTCTGTGGAAGGTTGGGCGCCGGGCTGACAACTCGACACCGTAAAACTCCACTGCCAATCATGAGAGGACAGGTGATCCGGTGTGGCAACCCCTAACCGGGAAAAGTTGAAAGAAGAATTATATGCACAGCATACATTGTATACATATATATGGTTATTTTATTTTATTTATTTATTGACATTTGTTGACCGGGAAAGTCCACTGGGCCTCAAAGGACCCATTTTCAGTGGAGGCCAGGGGAGAAAAGCTCCAAAACAGTTACAAAAATATATACAAGACATCAGTTTGTATGTAGTAGTTACATTAATGTTATACATATTAGAAATGAAACAGACATGGTAAACAGTTACAATTAAACAGAAGAGAAATTAAATACATTCCAAGAATTAAAAATGTCAGCATAAATTCCATGTTCCAAGTCAAAATAGTAACAGGAGATTAGATTTGAGAAGAAGAGTAAGTAAAGTATTTGTAGGGTACTGAGGCCAGAATAGCAATATTTAAGCAAGTTTGATCATGTGGTTACAGGGACAGGTGTTTTTGTTGAGAACATGTTCTTCAGTACAGATTTAAATGTCTTAATAAATCCGAGTTGGATAATAGAGGGAGTGAGTGGATTCCAAAGTTAGGAGGGCATGCTGAATCATACCCTAGGCTAACATGGTCCATGTAGGAAAGTAGGGGGCGTGTCCGAATGCCAAGTTCTGCAAAGGGACACGCCCCCAGAAGAGTCAGAGTCCTGAAAGTAAACACCCATGAGCGAGTCCACGGAAATGTCAAGGAGCACAACACCACATGCCCTCACAGACTATAAACCCAACTGTAATGTAAAACGTAAAACTATTAGTTTATTTTTTTTTTTATAATGTCCAAAATGTTTGCATGTAGTTGCGCTCGTTTGCGCGGGTATGCCCTCTGCTTAGCCACAGTCAGCAGACATTGAAAAGCATATAAAATCTAAATATGCAAATTACGCCAAGTAGCAATAGCGTAGTGGTAGAGACGTTAGCCAAAGAGGAGGTAGTCACGGTTCGAGCCCCACAATATCATATTCCATTTTTATTTAAATAAGCATGAAACAATCCCCTGACACACACACACACACACACACACACACACACACACACACACACACACACACACATATATATATATATATATATATATATATATATATATATATATATATATAAAAACTATAATTTAAGTAAAATGTAATGAAATGGGCCATGTATTTTTGAAGAAATCCGACATAATAAAATATAAAAAAAGGATCAGAATTGTCCATAGCTTAGCAAGGCTTCAGCAAGCTGAATATGGGTGCCCGTAGGTGAGCAGCGCTTTAACAAGCATAATATGAGTGCCCATAGGTGAGCAGCACTTTAGTAGGTATAATATGAATGCCCGGAGTTAAGCAGCACTTTACCACTCTTAAAATGAGTGCCCGTAGTTCAACAGCACTGCACCCAATGTAATATGAGCTCTCATGGCTAAATAACACGTTATTCAGCATGAGCCATTTGCGCGAAGCCACGCAGTGCGCCAACCAGCTTACCGTCGGGCAACACTGGGCAAGCTGTATCAAAGCCGCCTTTACACAGACACACCTCCGAGCCTGTCTAGACAGTAGTAAAATAAAAAAGCAATGCCCAGGGTCGAACTTGGGATACTGTGCACCATAGTCAAAATACGTTACCACTAAGCCATGACAGTTGTACTGAGAAATGCAGTATTAGCATATATATAGGAATGAATGGAAATAGAAGCATGACAAAGCAGTTTTTTTCAAGCTGATAAATATCCAAAATGGCCAATCACAGATAAGTGCGGGAAAACTGGCATATATAAGCCCCATAGACGGGAATTCACAGCATAACTGATTGTGGTACCCATTTGCAGTCAGGATGGCAGGTGCAGGAGAGGGAAGTCGCTTTAGAGCACAAAGGTGGAGTGTTGAGGAGTCAAAATATATGGTTTGGCTCCTAGTCCATGATTATGAAGCAGAACTCATACAGGGCCAGGTTCACTGGGGTGCGTACAAGGCAGAGGCGTGGAACCGGTTGGCACATGATCTCACCAGTGCCACAGGCATTCCAAGGACTGGTGAACAGGTCCGTCACCACCATGCGGACCTGAAGCGATGGAAGGAGTTGGATCCAGGAGGCCCACCAAATGCCCAACACCCCACTACTGAGTAAGTATCCATGTAATTAAGTATGTAAAAAATGCTATCCTAGCCTATATTATGGAAACGTATGTTCCAATATTACTTTCTTTATATTACAGCTGCAGGTGTTTGTTCCACAAATCAGCGAGCCTATGCTGATAGGCTGCTGAGGTTGCGCCACTAGGCAGGTTAGTAATCATTTAGCTGGTATTGTCGTAGAATATAAGTGAGGCAGATTGTAAAAGAGTTCAGTGTTGTAACCCACTAATAAAGGTCAAATAAGCCTAGAAGAAAGATTCTGATAGTATTGTAAGATTAGATAAGTGATGCAGCCTGGAAAATAGTGTCATGCAATCCAGTAATAAAGATTAAACAAGTCTCAAATAGAAGTGTCCACCTGTATTGTAATATCAGATAACTGCTGCAGCGAGAAAATGAGTGGTAATCAATCAACAAAGGATAGACAAGTGTCAAATACATCCTTGTAAATTCTGCCATATGAAATAAGTGAGTCAGCTGGAAAGGGTTGTTGTAAACCTGTAATAAATGTTAATAAAGCCTAGAATTAAGTACCAGTCTGAAATGTAAATATAAAATAATTGAGAGAGTGTGAGAAAGACAGTTTGAAGCCACCAAGAAAGCTGTAATAAGTCTGGAATAAAGGTATACTGCAGTCACTACATTATGAAATGAATGAGACAGCCACAACCAAAGAGTGCAATGTGTTAAATAAAATACAGAACATGGACTGTGTCCGTCCCACAAATTGGATATGTTGCTGTACACTTGCATTATGGAAATAGTATGGTTGTATGAAATGCTGAACATCCACAGTTGTCTAGACCCATATAAATCAAATGTAGCAGGATGCTGTACCTGAACACAGCCAGATATGAACATATATGAATAAAAATGGAATGTATATTAATGTAGCAGTAACATCCCCATCACCAACATTCCTAAGGTTATGTACAGGAAACTGTACTAATACATGTAGGGGATATATATCTGCATCTACAAGGAATGTACAATATATGTATAGGTAGTTTAAGTTGTTAATGTAATATTTCTCCACCCTACCCTATTTTCACAAATTATGCCATTCCACACCAAACTGGGTATGTGTATTCACAATTAATTCCCATGGACATTTGTCCGGTTGCTTTATACATATCTGCATGTACGTTGATGCATGTGCCCTGTTCACATATCCAAACCTGATGGCCTGTTGCCACCAATCAACCCTGCATGCTGTTGGAATGTGCACTGTTGTTCTAAATATGCATGTGTTATGCTTGCTGCTCAATGTTCGGAATTCATGGGTGTTTGGTTAATGGGAATACTGATGCATGCTGTTACAACTAATTTTGAATGGTGTTGTTTGTTACTAACCCAAAATGCCATAAAATACTGCTAAACATAGGACAACAGGGAAGGCGGGTTCCAGCGGACCCACCTCTCCCACCTCAGTTGACAAGTGCACCTGGCACCAGTGCCCAGGCCGGGACCTCCTCCTCCTGTGGCCCTGTGCCACCTTCAGGTGGAAGTGCTGCAGGGGATGGGACTCGTCCCCCCTCTGCAAGCGAGGTCGGAGGAGAGCCTCCATTCACCCTCCATACGATCCGGTCTGTGATGCGTAGTGAGATCAGGCGTTCTGTGACTGATCCCCTACGCCAGCTTGAGGTGAGGATGGCGCAACTCACGGGTGTGCCTGCCCGTCCTATCCAGCCCCCAGTACAGCCCTGGCCTGGGCTGTGAAGGTGCAGTGATAACTGCTTATGGGTGGGGATTTCAGTTCCACTGTTGCCATCTGTGGGCTCATGAGCTTGCGATATCCAAACATCCGTCCCCGTCATTTGTGTTTACCCCCCACATGTGTCATACTCCACCTCTGTATGCGTCTTGTTTGTCTTGTCTGTTAACCTCCCCAACCTACCTCCCCAAATATACCTACTTCCTGTACCTCACATTCCACTCTCACCTGAAAAAAAAAATAAAAAAAGAGCACTCTGTTCCCACAAAAAAATTACACCCCATACATAGCTGCCCAATTCACAGACATGTCCACTGGACATGTAAACTGATAATTCTAATTGGCAGTACAACATATTTTGTTGTCCTCACCCCTCTCTCAGGGGCAGAAGGTTTCAAATTTCACACCAAATTTCACACATGTGCACAGCTGTTGCTAATAAAGAAATGGGCAGCTATGGACCTTCCCTACATCCTTCCTGCACATCCCAAGCTTATTTTCCTACTGTCCTACCCTCTTTGTGCCCCCTTTTTCACCACTTTCCTATCTCCCCATTTTCTTTTCTTTAAAAGAAATTAGCGTGGGTGTTAGCGGGAGTAAGCACTTTTAAGCAGTAGTCAGCGGGTGTGCGCTTGTGTGCGCTTAGCTAAGCGAGTGTGCGCATGTGTAAGCATTGCGCAAACCAGAGCAAACCCGCTTACAACTGCTTAAAAGTGCCTTAGTCACTCTGTATGACAAGGCCTGTAGTCTGCTTGTCAGCAAAATAAAATACCCCTGTCAGTCTCAAACCCCAGACCTTGGAAACACTAGTCTGCATGAATTAACACTGAGCCACGGCAGATATACAAGAACTTGATGCTGAAAGAAATATATCATGAAATACAAGGAGTGAATGTAAAGGGAATATAGGAAGGCCATTACACAAAACTTATCCACTGAATCCTTACTGACAATTCTTGTGGAATTGCATTACATTAGTGTGATAAGAGAAACAGCCATGCTAGGAGGTAATAATGTTACAGTAGCACCTTACAAACCCCACATAGTATCAGAGCACGATAAACACCGCCATATTTGAATAGGTATGAGGCCAGACTTCCCAACTGTGACTGATTTACAGGGATGTCCCTGATTTGCAGAAAAATGTTGCCTGTGCCCCACTGACTCCCTGTGAAATGTACTAACAGTAGGCAGAAAGGTGGGGTATCCCACATAATGGTGACTGTCAATAAGTTAAATTAGACACTACTTGCATGTCAGAAATGGTGTAGTAATACATATGCTCAAAATACCCCACAGTCACAACTGCAGAATATCTGAAATATATCCCGGGTGTATCCCACTGATATGTACCTTTCCCTGAGGCTGGTCAAATATATACCTGAGAGTATCTGAGGCCTGCAAGTGTCAGAAATACACAGGCATATCAGCCTGTCTGCATTACACACACTCTGCAAATGGCTGTAGAATTATTCCCACAAGCACACTCTCATGTAGGAGTACAACACAGAAATATCAAAGGATGTAGTCATCTAACAAAGTAATGACAGTATAGCAGTTTACAAGCACTGCATGTGCCTGATATTCATAATTGTTAGTACAAAATACAAGGCCCTAGTACTGCTCAGCAGCAAATTAAAATACCCTGGTAAGTGTCAAACCCCAGACCTTGGGCTCACCAGACTGCATGCAGTGCCACCAAGCCACAGCAAACATATACAAACTTACTGCTGAAAGAAATATATCATGCATTACAAGGAGTGAATGTAAATGGAAAATAGGAAAGCCATAGCAACACATTCCAGTAAAGACAAATATCAGGCCTTCAAGGACTGAATGTAAAGGGAAAATAGTAAAGCCATAGCAACACATTGCAAGAACTACTGTTGTATACCAGATAATCCACAACTCCCACAGGAAAATACATACTCCCATGTAAACAGTGTTAGCATTAGCAGGTGTGAGCTAACATACACACTGAGAAGAGTGAAATGGAAAAAGTAACAGTCAGGTTTCAGTACAACATGCATTTCAGTGGCTACAACAAAGCCTTAGATATGAGAGACATACCAACCTTCTGACGGACACAACAGTGTCCACAGCAAACCAGCATGGTCCCCACCTTGCAAAACTGAAAGGCCTATGCCTACCTAACCTAACATTTTATAGCAGTGTCCTGAAATCATAGTGAGAACTGCAATTACCACACAGCAGGCTGCATGCAATTAGTAAATGCTGGCCACCAATTGGTGCAGAGGCCATCACATGCACATGTGCAGATACTTACAAAAGCAGACTGTACTGCCAATCCACACATGCAATAATATCATTGCAGCAACTGGAGGGAGAAAGACAGAGAGAGAGACAGACAGACAGACAGAGAGACAGACCAAAATAAAAGAAAAACCAAGCCAGACATCCAGGCAGCCAACCAGCCATCCACCCAGGCAGACAGCCAGCCATCCACACAGGCAGCCAGCAAGCCATCCACCCAGGCAGCCAGCCAGCCATCCACCCAGGCAGCCAGCCAGCCAGCCAACCATCCACCCAGGCAGCCAGCCAGCCAACAGAGACAAAGGTAATGCAAACTACATAATCTAATAATCTACATACTGTGAACCCTCCATATGTATTAGCAGTCTGTATCTATATGAAGATGTGCATAGGGCAAGGGACATACTAGTGAAGGCTGGACATAGATATGTAGTTGAAGGTTGCTATGTGCACATATCAATGTAGGTTGTAGTGTGCGGCATTGAAAACAGCATGCAGTGCAGGTATATGTCATGTGATGGTGAACTTCTGTGGGACTGAGCCAGTGAGACCTGCTACAGCTATATGGCTTGAGGACAGCATAATGCATTATGCACAACAGTGTGCAATATCATTACAGAATGGTATGTCTCACAACTGTTGCAGAAGTGATATTCCCACCATGAAAGGTGGGCAGTCCATGTACCTACATGTGCATGTATATGTACAGCAATGGATGTTAAGAAGTGTGTGTGTGTGTGTGTGTGTGTGTGTGTGTGTGTGTGTGTGTGTGTGTGTGTGTGTGTATATATATATATATATATATATATATATATATATATATATATATATATATATATATATATATATATATATATATATACATATATCTATATATATATACATATATATATATATATATATATATATATATATATATATATATATATATATATATATATATATATATATATATATATATATATATATATATATATATATATATATATATACATATCTATATATCTACATATCTACATATATATATATATATATATATATATATATATATACACACACACATAGACAGAGAGGTCTGTATAGATACATAGAGATATATGGATAGATAGATAGAGAATATGTATATACATATAGATATAATAGACAAATACATATATAGATATAAATTTAGATACATACATGTATACAGATAGATATGAATGTCTATAGATATGTATATATATATATATATATATATATATATATATATATATATATATATATATATATAGATAGCGGTGTGTATATAGACATATATATACATATATGTAGATATGTATATATATATATATATATATATATATATATATATATATATATATATATATATATATATATATATATATATATATATATATATTGAGAGAGAGAGTGAGAGAGGGGAACATAGGGGCCGATGTACTGCAACAGGTGCCTGGTGACCAAGGCATGGACAAAACACCAGTGTTGATACTGCAGTACCATACCCCATTCCAAAACATGTTACCCACTAACTACCACATAGGTGGTTGCCTGCCTACCACTGGAGGTGTCAGAAGGGAACATGAGTACGACTGCGGTGTCCCATCATAGGCAGAAGCAATACATGAATGATTAGTAAGTGGTACTGCTGTTGAAACCAGCTCACATATGAACTGTTGTACTACCTGATGTTGAAGGCATAAACACTATAGTATGGTGTATGTTCACATTCTGTGGTAACACTGTTTGGTGTGTTACCTGTAGTCTGCACAGATTACATACCTCATGCATAGGTATCTATAAGTAGAGGCACACAGTACTATAAGGTACACAGTTAATGCTCATCTGTTTCGCCATATATTTATGTGTTGTATGTATGTGCAATGTGTGTGTAATGATGCCTGTACAATGGCCGCATTCACATGTGTGCTACAGGGTATGTGTGTGTACCTGGCAGCATGTATACTCTGTGACAGCAGTATGCTGGCTTTAGTAACAACTGTGCACGTATGTCAGGTAGGGGTATGGCATCAAAGACTAGGTTGGGTTACCATTGAAACTGTACATGTGTATTGCATTCATTGCATGGGACAACAATATTCTTCATCCATTAGCGTGATACATACCCCAGTGTGAGGTTGTGTATTGTATCCCAAACAGTATGCCGAGTGCTGGTGTATACTAGTTTGTTGTATGGAGTGTGGCAGGCACTGTCAGACAGTTGTGGGCTGAGCACTGATATGTGGTATCAACCATGTGTATCCCCTGATAGACAGACAGATGCTATATATGGCAGTGAAGTGATATCAGTACATTTGAATATTAAGTGTGCCACATGACTTGCTCACATATTTTTCTTTTCCTTCCTTCCAGGGTGATGGTACATCAGAGAAACCCACCGTATACAGCAGCAGAGGATCAGGAGATCCACCAGAGCCTGGTGCATAATTACTCTGTACTGTTTTCCAGGACCAGCCAGAACCAGCATGAGAGGGCTGCACTGTGGCAAGAACTTGCCCGTTGGGTAAATGACATAGGCATGCATAACCGGACATATGAGCAGGTACGCCATCACTGCAGTGATTTAATTAGACATGTCCGTCAGCGTGCGTCTGATATCCACAGACAACAGCTTGCCACAGATGGTGGGGTACCTATCCACCACCCCTCACCAGTGTGGAGGAGCACCTCCTAAGTGTTGTGGCTCCAGGTCAACACCAAGAACATCCACAAACATGTGTCATCATGGGGGCCGGAGCCACCCAGCATGTTGAAATGGAGTGTGCAGGTAACATCCCATATCTGTAGTTGACTGTTCTCTGTACTGTTAGTCTATGCATGTGTGAGATGTGTACTGTTTGTGTAGCTGTTAACCTGCCCAGTCTTCTGCAAGATTGATATTCTGAGCATAATCTGTACACCTGTGAAAGCCACTTGTTGTACTACTGTTCTTTATCATACTCACAGTATAAAAGGCACAGTTTTGGCCACTGGCAATCATGTTTGCAGGTCCCTCTGGAGAGACAGCAAGGCAGCCAATCCAAGCTGGTGAGTGTGTAATAACAATACTATTGCTAATGACATGTGCATGTCATATGGAGGTGTAGTATGTGCACATGTAACACACCTACACATAATGCATGCTGTGCATGTTTGCTGTGAGACTATGCATATCCCATTATTCTCAGTAGCTGCCTCACTCACATGCAATACACAGAGCATGACACACATGTGGCAACACAGTACTGGACATTGTATAGGCACACCTGATACACATGTACACAACACACACATGTTTGGCATACACACTACACCTTAGCCTGCTACACATGTCCAATTATGACATCTGCTGTATGGCCAGCCTTCAGCATCCCACTTATCTACGCAGCACACATAATATACCTGAGGGGTAGAGGCCTATCATGTCTTTGTGCAACAGTCATGAACAAATACTACATTCATGTTAGGCAATGCTCACTATTGGCCACCTTACACACCCATGTAACAAGTGGCTGCGTAATTGTGGATGTAGTCATGTTACTGCACTTTAGGTACAGCATGCTAGCTGCCTGTCTGGCACACATTATTATTGTTGACTGACCACAAGAAGCATGTTGATCATGGCTCACGTTACTACACCACATCCAGTTCCACTGACCACAAAAGTACACATAGCTGTTATTGTGTAGCATCGTCATGTGTTTTGTGTGTGTGTGTGTGTGTGTGTGTGTGTGTGTGTGTGTGTGTGTGTGTGTGTGTGTGTGTGTGTGTGTGTGTGTGTGTGTGTGTGTGCAAATCTATGCACCCACAGCTTGTAACACTTGCACAACATTGTAATGTCCTTGTACACATTGTGTCCCAGGGTGGAGACAATCACTGAACAACTACACACAAGCATCAAGTACATGTATACTGTTATTAACAAGGGCTGTCTACACTTACACTGCATGTTCCTGTGAAACACATAACCTGCATGCTGACACGTGTGCAGTGATGTTTTTCCTTGTGAAACGGTCACCCACCCTAAAACAGTATTGTGTATGTGTTGGATTTCAGGTGTGTCTGTGTTTTATCTGCTGTACTGAGAAGTGTGCCTGTGCACCTGTGGGCATGTGTGCATGTGCACCTGTGTGCATGTGTGCATGTCTGCATGTGCGCCTGTGTGCATGTGCACCTGTGTGCATGTGTGCCTGTGTGCATGTGCACCTGTGTGCATGTGTGCCTGTGTGCATGTGTGCATGTGTGCATATGTGCCTGTGTGCATGTGTGCATGTGTGCCTGTGTGCATGTGCACCTGTGTGTATGTGGGCATGTGCCCCTTTGTGCTTGTGTGCCTGTGTGCCTGTGTGCATGTGCGCCTGTGTGCATGTGCGCCTGTGTGCATGTGTGCATATGTGCATGTGTGGCTGTGTGCTAATATCGTGTACACGTTTGTAAACTGTGTTTCCTATCTTCCTCTCACAGGTTCTGATGTTGCTCTGGTGGAGTGCAGCAGGGAACCTGAAGCCACTGCTGGGGATTGTGCTAATGATGATACATGTGTAATGGCACAGGGAGGTGTGACAGGGTCTTTCATTGGTCATACAATTGACAGTACACAGCAGTCAACCCCATCAATGCGCACAGTCATCCTGCCGATACATCCATTGTCACCAATGTCCATAGCTGAGGGACAGCATACAGTGGGCATTGACCAGGGTAGTGTGGTATCATTGGCACATGCATCCCCTCACAGGAGCCATGGCCAGATTCCTGACATGGTACCACACAGGCAGATGTCCAGGGGTTCTCGTGGGAGCATCCGTGGTTGTACTGCCCCTGTCAGACGTGCCCACAGAGGTCTATCAACCTCAGCTATGTTCCGGGCTGTAATGCAGGCACAGGCATGTATGGAACGGTACACCAGGCAGGGTCTGAGGGAGCTTAGAGCAAATCGCACCGCTATGAATGACACTATGTGTGACGTTGCACCTGCCATCCATAACATCAGCAAGGTCATTGTTAGACGTTGGGGGGACACATTAGATCCGTTCCACAACTACATGTCCGGGAGCCAGGACAGTGCAGGACAGTTGAGGTGTTGACGTGGATGTCTGCAAGCAACATTATCAGCTGCCTGTCATCGCGGATGACAACAAATCCGCACCTGCTCCCATAGTGCCAGTACCAGCCCAAGCAATGCTGGGTCTGTGCATGTGGCTCTGGACAGTCCCAGCAGGGGCATGTGTCCAGTCAACAACCCACTGCTTCTGATGACAGTACCCAGTCTGGCTTAGTACCTGATACTGTCCGTAGCACCCCTGCCAGGCACAGGTACCGTGTCTGTGGCCAGGGACAGTGACCTGTATGACCTGGCAGGTACAGTCTGTGGCTGTCCACAAACACCCGTATATGGCAGCCACATGGTGGAACTGTGTGCATGCATACACACACATAATGCTAACACCTAGGGCTAACACATACACACACACATATCGCAGCAACGTTGCCCCATCTTGTACTGTTGTCCCTCACTAACACACACATACATGTCGATTGGATGTGTCAATGACAGACTCTGGCAAACCAAGTACACACCCTGTGCATATGATGAAACTGTGCCACCTCCTGCCATCTGTAACATTGATGCTGGAACAGGATAGCATGGTACCGATGCACAGGGTGACTACATAGCACTGTAGTATTATTATGTTGTTAACAGTACAGTGTAATGATATTGTTGTGGGTAGATTCAAGAATGCATGATGCATTAACTATGTTTGTCATTACAGTTTTGTATACACCAGTGTTAATTCCCAAAGTGTACTGTCTGCACATGTGCCACATGGCTGTTGTGTGTACCTGTGCCTGCATGTGTTGGGGTGTGGACAGTACATGTGTGATGTTTGCATCACCGATTTGCAGGTGTACATTTGTGAACATGGTCAGCATGGAACATGACATGGTTTGACTGTATACTGTGGGTGATACGGTTTCCACATGTCAATGGTCTGCATTCTGGTAGTATACACAGATTACATAGCCTGACATTCAGTGGTCATTATATGGTGTCTCCTCAACTGATACACAGATGTAGGAACCTGGTGTCAGTGATATCCCTGCAGTACTACACTATAGCAATAGCCATTGTTACTAAGCCCCACAAATCACTGGGAACAATACCTTTTGGCATACAGCAGTCTCATGTACATGCCAACACACTATGGATATGTCCATCCATGACTGCAAATACATACAGTGGCCTAAAATGCATTCTACACATGACACACCTAACCACCACAAGGGTATCATACGGACAGATACCTGTTATCCAAGCCATGGTATATTGCTGTAACACTACTATGGCATTGTCATCGGCATGTAGTTAACATAGTATTCCAACAGAACCATGTAGGTGGTAGCACCCATCATGTAGAATGGGTAATGGTGTGTACATGTGGGCAGGTGTTATCTTCTCTGTCCTGTGATATTCACATTTCCAAAGGTATTCTGCAGTCCCTCTGTGTATCACCTAAGCAAGAAGGTGTCTGTGTGCATATTGGCAACAGTTGCCCTACACCTACACTGGATGGCCATCACTCACAGACTTTTCTGTGTTTTAACACATCTGACATATACTGCAGACATGAACCGTCACCCACATTAATCTATCAAAGCTTTCATGGGTGTGTGTCACATAGTTGGCCTAGGACACAGATCACTGCAGTAGCTTGCATTGTCACCAACATAAATGTATGGCATAAGGTCTGGTAAGCTGCGGCACATGGCTGCAAAGGTAACAACTGTATTCATATGGGGCAGGCTTCACACATAGGAAATATTATAGGTCACAGGTGCATATCTGTATGTGGCAAACACATACCTGATGTGTGCATGGCAATTACTGTTATAATAATATGTCATACAATAATAAAAGCAAAACACATTCACAAACTGTGTGACAACCGCACACATGGAATTTGTAGGATTCAAACCCCTACCTAACTAGGTTACAGCACTTGAGAAAAATGCATTAGCACAGCATGCTATTCGCAATACTGAATGATTGTCTTTCTCATGCTGTATATATAGGGTGCTGACATCATCAGTGTATCCAAAGAAGAATGTACATCTTTTAGTGTGCTATCCCAGTCTTCAAAAATGGCCATTCTTCTCACAAAAAATTGCAGACATACACACACACACAGCATTTGCAGGATTCAAAACCCTACCTAAATATGTTATAATACTTGAGACAGACACATTAACGCAGTGCGCTATTCGCATTACTGGATGATTTGTCATCTCCTGCTGTATATATAGGGTGCTGACATCATCAGTGTTTCCAAAGAAGCATATACATCTTTTAGTGTGCTATCCCAGTCTTCAAAATGGCTATTCTTTGCACAAAGAATTGCAGACACACACACAGTGTTTGCAAGATTCAAACCCCTAACTAACTATGTTATGATACTTGACACAGATACATTAGCACAGCATGCTATTCGCATTACTGAATGGTTTTCCTTCTCCTGCTGTATATATAGGGTGCTGATATCATCAGTCTTTCCAAAGAAGAATGTACATCTTTTAGTGTGCTATCCCAGTCTTCAAAATGGCCATTCTTTTCACAAAGAATTGCAGACATACACAAACGCCTACCTAACTATGGTATGATACTTGAGACAGATGCATTAGCGCAGTGCGCTATTCGCTTTACTGGATGATTTTCCTTCTCCTGCTGTATATATAGGGTCCTGACTTCATCAGTGTTTCCAAAGAAGAATGTACATCTTTTAGTGTGCTATCGCAGTCATCAAAATGGCCATTCTTTCCAAAAAGAATTGCAGACATACACACACCTGTATATATATAGGGTGCTGACATCATCAGTGTTTCCAATGAAGAATGTACATCTTTTAGTGTGCTATCCCAGTCTTCAAAATGGCCATTCTTTTCAGAAAGAATTGCAGACATACACAAACCTCTACCTAACTATGGTATGATACTTGAGACAGACGCATTAGCACAGCACGTTATTCGCATTACTGTATGATTATTCCTTCTCCTGCTGTATATATAGGGTGTTGACATCATCAGTGCTTCCAAAGAAGAATGTACATCTTTTAGTGTGCTATCCCAGTCTTCAAAATGGCCATTCTTTTCAGAAAGAATTGCAGACATACACACACCTGTATATATAGGGTGCTGACATCATCAGTGTTTCCAAAGAAGAAAGTACATCTTTTAATGTGCTATCCCGGTCTTCAAAATGGCCATTCTTTTCAGAAAGAATTGCAGACATACACACACCTGCCCCCCCCAGTTTTCAAAATGGCCATTCTTTTCTGAAAGAATTGCAGACATACACACACCTGTATATATAGGGTGCTGACATCATCAGTGTTTCCAGTGAAGAATGTACATCTTTTAGTGTACTATCCCAGTCTTTAAAATGGCCATTCTTTTCAGAAAGAATTGCAGACATACACAAACCTGCCCCCCATCTTTTAGTGTGCTATCCCAGTCTTCAAAATGGCCATTCTTTTCAGAAAGAATTGCAGACATACACAAACCCCTACCTAAGTATGGTATGATACTTGAGAAACACGCATTAGCACAGCGCGCTATTCGCATTACTGTATGATTATTCCTTCTCCTGCTGTATATATAGGGTGCTGACATCATCAGTGTTTCCAAATAAGAAAGTACATCTTTTAGTGTGCTACCCCAGTCTTCAAAATGGCCATTCTTTTCAGAAAGAATTACAGACATAAACACACCTGTATATATAGGGCACTGACATCATCAGTGTTTCCAAAGAAGAATGCCGATCTTTTAATGTGCTATCCCAGTCTTCAAAACGGCCATTCTTTTCAGAAAGAATTGCAGACATACACACACCTGTATATATATAGGGTGCTGACATCATCAGTGTTTCCAAAGAAGAATGTACATCTTTTAATGTGCTATCCCAGTCTTCAAAATGGCCATTCTTTTCAGAAAGAATTGCAGACATACACAAACCCCTACCTAACTATGGTATGATACTTGAGACATACGCATTAGCACAGAGCGCTATTCGCATTACTGTATCATTATTCCTTCTCCTGCTCTATATATAGGGTGCTGACATCATCAGTGTTTCCAAAGAAGAATGTACATCTTTTAGTGTGCTATCCCAGTCTTCAAAATGGCCATTCTTTTCACAAAGAATTGCAGATATACACACACAGCATTTACAAGATTCAAACCCCTACCTAAATATGTTATGATACTTGAGACAGACGCATTAACGCAGTGCGTTATTCACATTACTGGATGATTTCCCATCTCCTGCTGTATATATAGGGTGCTGACATCATCAGTGTTTCCAAAGAAGAATGTACATCTTTTAGTGTGCTATCCCAGTCTTCAAAATGGCCATTCTTTGCACAAAGAATTGCAGACACACACACATCATTTGCAAGATGCAAACCCCAACCTATGTTATGATACTTGACACAGATGCATTAGCACAGCACGCTATACGCATTACTGGATGATTTCCGTTCTCCTGCTGTATATATAGGGTGCTGATATCATCAGTCTTTACAAAGAAGAATGTACATCTTTTAGTGTGCTATCCAAGTCTTCAAAATGGCCATTCTTTTCACAAAGAATTGCAGACATACACTAACCCTTTCCTATCTATGGTATGATACTTGAGACAGACGCATTAGCGCAGTGCGCTATTCTCTTTACTGGATGATTTTTCTTCTCCTGCTGTATATATAGGGTGCTGACATCATCAGTGCTTCCAAAGAAGAATGTACATCTTTTAATGTGCTATCCCAGTCTTCAAAATGGCCATTCTTTTCAGAAAGAATTGCAGACATACACACACCAGCCCCCCCCCCCCCAGTTTTCAAAATGGCCATTCTTTTCTGAAAGAATTGCAGACATACACACACCTGTATATATAGGGTGCTGACATCATCAGTGTTTCCAATGAAGAATGTACATCTTTTAGTGTGCTATCCCAGTCTTCAAAATGGCCATTCTTTTCAGAAAGAATTGCAGACATACACAAACCCTTACCTAACTATGGTATGATACTTGAGACAGACACATTAGCACAGCACGCTATTCGCATTACTGTATGATTATTCCTTTTCGTGCTGTATATATAGGGTGCTGACATCATCAGTGTTTCCAAAGAAGAATGTACATCTTTTAGTGTGCTATCCCAGTCTTCAAAATGGCCATTCTTTTCAGAAAGAATTGCAGACATACACACACCTGTATATATAGGGCGCTGACATCATCAGTGTTTCCAAAGAAGAATGTACATCTTTTAATGTGCTATCACAGTCTTCAAAATGGCCATTCTTTTCAGAAAGAATTGCAGACATACACACACCTGCCCCCCATCTTTTAGTGTACTATCCCAGTCTTCAAAATGGCCATTCTTTTCAGAAAGAATTGCAGACATACACAAACCCTTACCTAACTATGGTATGATACTTGAGACAGACACATTAGCACAGCACGCTATTCGCATTACTGTATGATTATTCCTTTTCGTGCTGTATATATAGGGTGCTGACATCATCAGTGTTTCCAAAGAAGAATGTACATCTTTTAGTGTGCTATCCCAGTCTTCAAAATGGCCATTCTTTTCAGAAAGAATTGCAGACATACACACACCTGTATATATAGGGCGCTGACATCATCAGTGTTTCCAAAGAAGAATGTACATCTTTTAATGTGCTATCACAGTCTTCAAAATGGCCATTCTTTTCAGAAAGAATTGCAGACATACACACACCTGCCCCCCATCTTTTAGTGTACTATCCCAGTCTTTAAAATGGCCATTCTTTTCAGAAAGAATTGCAGACATACACAAACCCCAACCTAAGTATGGTATGATATTTGAGACTGATGCATTAGCACAGCGCGCTATTCGCATTACTGTATGATTATTCCTTCTCCTGCTGTATATATAGGGTGCTGACATCATCAGTGTTTCCAAAGAAGAATGTACATATTTTAATGTGCTATCCCAGTCTTCAAAATGGCCATTCTTTTCAGAAAGAATTGCAGACATACACACACCTGTATATATAAGGCGCTGACATCATCAGTGTTTCCAAAGAAGAATGTACATCTTTTAATGTGCTATCCCAGTTTTCAAAATGGCCATTCTTTTCAGAAAGAATTGCAGACATACACACACCTGTATATATAGAGTGCTGACATCATCAGTGTTTCCAAAGAAGAATGTACATCTTTTGATGTGCTATCCCAGTCTTCAAAATGGCCATTCTTTTCACAAAGAATTGCAGACATACACACACTTAGCGCAGCGCGCTATTCGCATTACTGAATGATTTCCCTTCCCCTGCTGTATATATATAGCGTGCTGACATCATCAGTGTTTCCAAAGAAGAATGTACATTTTTTAGTGTGCTATCGCAGTCCTCAAAATGGCCATTCTTTTCACAAAGAATTGCAGACACACACACAGCGTTGGCAAGATTCAAACCCCTGACTAACTATGTTATGATACTTAAAACAGATGCATTAGCACAGCACGCTATTCACATTACTGAATGATTTCCTTTCTCCTGCTGCATATATAGGATGCTGATATCATCAGTCTTTCCAAAGAAGAATGTACATCTTTTAGTGTGCTATCCCAGTCTTCAAAATGGCCATTCTTTTCACAAAGAATTGCAGACATACACAAACCCCTACCTAACTATGGTATGATACTTGAGACAGATGCATTAGCACAGTGCGCTATTCGCATTACTGGATGATTTTCCTTCTCCTGCTGTATATATAGGGTGCTGACATAATCAGTGTTTCCAAAGAAGAATACACATCTTTTAGTGTGCTATACCAGTCTTCAAAATGGCCATTCTTTTCAGGAAGAATTGCAGACATAGGGTGCTGACATCATCAGTCTTTCCAAAGAAGAATGTACATCTTTAACTATCCCTCAGTATGGGAGATAACAATATCTGTGCATTCGCAGAAACCTAGTTCAGGGTCACATATGCACACTGGCACTGCCAAGTTATGTTCTATACCATACTTCGTGACCAAAGGACTTGTGACACAGAACACAAGTAGGGGGTGTATCCATATACATCATAGATACACACACCTCTGGGTTGGTCCCACTGCACTAAGCATAACAGGCTATACATATACACCTACCATTGTGCAAAACTTCCTTTTGGTTTGGTGTGTAGTTCAGACCACCCACCCATACCCAGTAACCACACTTGGCTTTCCTGGGTACAGTGTCAGATATGAAGGTCTTCACACACATCATTATAGTGGTTGACTTCAGGAACACAAATATTGACTGGGGATACTACTCAAGCCCTCAACATCACCCTACAGCCACTACAATTTGTGAATCCATGTGCTATGGCACAACCAGTCACCACACCCACTAGGGGGAATACATATTGGACCTGATCATCACCAGCATGGGAACTGTATGTTCCACACCAGAAGTAGAACTGTCATTGTTAAGGTCAGACCATGTTCAACTTTCCCTGGACATCCATATCCCATCCCCACACCCAGCCAAGGAAAGCACGGTAAAGAATTTCTCGAAGGCAGAATTGGCACTTGTGAAGACTGGGGTGGAATACTTCAGAGGCCCCGTGCTGGAGGTTAATACAGACCAATCTGCTGAATTCTTTACAAATGCATTGTATGAGCAGCTGCACGTATGCATTGATCATGCTATCCCACATAAAACCATGACTCCTCCAAAACAGGAGTCCTGTCTGGTTGACCCCAGCCATATATAAGCTGTACAACAGAAGGAGGAAGCTACTACATAACAGAGCA
>NC_056732.1:773500803-773615803 GCF_019279795.1 Protopterus annectens
GAGATAATTAATATGCCCTTTGAGTCACCTGTGTGTAACCGTTTCACAGGAGCAAGTAAAATCACAGTACATGTGTACCAAAGGGCAGGGTAGCATATGGCTAGGCTAACCTAGGCCCAAGGCCAATAGCATAGTACCTACCTATGACACAATGCACACACACATGTACTCAGTGCAATACCAGCTATGTGACATTGAATGAGTGTGACACTGTCTGTGTGCAAGGTCTGTAAAGGTGTGATAGGTTAGTGTGTGTTTATGTCATGGTAGTTGGTGTCCATGGTGTGAGGCCAGAGAAAGATGTGTCAGTTATTGGGATGCAAACATAGTAGATTGGCATATGTTGTGCCGTAGTTCCCTGTGTACGACTGTGGTGTCCCATCATAGGCAGAAGCAATACATGAATGCTTAGTAAGTGGTACTGCTCTTGAAACCAACTCACATATGAACTGTTGTAATACCTGATGTTGAAGGCATAAACACTACAGTATGGTGTATGTTCACATTCTGTGGTAACACTGTTTGGTGTGTTACCTGTAGTCTGCACAGATTACATACCTCATGCATAGGTATTTATAAGTAGAGGCACACAGTACTATAAGGTACACAGTTAATGCTCATCTGTTTCGCCATATATTTGTGTGTTGTATGTATGTGCAATGTGTGTGTAATGATGCCTGTACAATGGCCGCAGTCACATGTGTGCTACAGGGTATGTGTGTGTACCTGGCAGCATGTATACTCTGTGACAGCAGTATGCTGGCTTTAGTAACAACTGTGCACGTATGTCAGGTAGGTGTATGGCATCAAAGACTAGGGTGGATTACCATTGAAACTGTACATGTGTATTGCATTCATTGCATGGGACAACAATATTCTTCATCCATTAGCGTGATACATACCCCAGTGTGAGGTTGTGCATTGTATCCCAAACAGTGTGCCGAGTGCTGGTGTATACTAATTTGTTGTATGGAGTGTGGCAGGCACTGTCAGACAGTTGTGGGCTGAGCACTGATATGTGGTATCAAACATGTGTATCCCCTGATAGACAGACAGATGCTATATATGGCAGTGAAGTGATATCAGTACATTTGAATATTAAGTGTGCCACATGACTTGCTCACATATTTTTCTTTTCCTTCCTTCCAGGGTGGTGGTACATCAGAGAAACCCACCGTATACAGCAGCAGAGGATCAGGAGATCCACCAGAGCCTGGTGCATAATTACTCTGTGCTGTTTTCCAGGACCAGCCAGAACCAGCATGAGAAGGCTGCACTATGGCAAGAAGTTGTCCGTTGGGTAAATGACATAGGCATGCATAACCGGACATATGAGCAGGTACGCCATCACTGCAGTGATTTAATTAGACATGTCCGGCAGCGTGCATCTGATATCCACAGACAACAGCTTGCCACAGATGGTGGGGTACCTATCCACCCCCCCCCTCACCAGTGTGGAGGAGCACCTCCTAAGTGTTGTGGCTCCAGGTCAACAACAAGAACATCCACAAACATGTGTCATCATGGGGGCCGGAGCCACCCAGCATGTTGAAATGGAGTGTGCAGGTAACATCCCATATCTGTAGTTGACTGTTCTCTGTACTGATAGTCTATGCATGTGTGAGATGTGTACTGTTTGTGTAGCTTTTAACCTGCCCAGTCTTCTGCAAGATTGATATTCTGAGCATAATCTGTACACCTGTGAAAGCCACCTGTTGTACTACTGTACTTTATCATACTCACAGTATAAAAGGCACAGTTGTGGCCACTGGCAATCACTGTCATATGTTTGCAGGTCCATCTGGAGTGACAGCAAGGCAGCAAATCCATGCTGGTGAGTGTGTAATAACAATACTATTGCTAATGACATGTGCATGTCATATGGAGGTGTAGTGTGTGCACATGTAACACACCTACACATAATGCATGCTGTGCATGTTTGCTGTGAGACTATGCATATCCCATTATTTTCAGTAGCTGCCTCACTCACATGCAATACACAGAGCATGACACACATGTGTGGCAACACAGTACTGGACATTCTATAGGCACACCAGATACACATGTACACAACACACACATGTTTGGCATACACACTACACCTTAGCCTGCTACACATGTCCAATTATGACATCTGCTGTATGGCCAGCCTTCAGCATCCCACTTATCTATGGAGCACACATAATATACCTGAGGGGTAGAGGCCTATCATGTCTTTGTGCAACAGTCTGGAACAAATACTACATTCATGTTAGGCAATGCTCACTATTGGCCACCTTACACACCCATGTAACAAGTGGCTGCGTAATTGTGGATGTAGTCATGTTACTGCACTTCAGGTACAGCATGCTAGCTGCCTGTCTGGCACACATTATTATTGTTGACTAACCACAAGAAGCATGTTGATCATGGCTCACATTACTACACTACATCCAGTTCCACTGACCACAAAAGTGCACATAGCTGTTATTGTGTAGCACCATCATGTGTTTTGTGTGTGTGTGTGTGTGTGTGTGTGTGTGTGTGTGTGTGTGTGTGTGTGTGTGTGTGTGTGTGTGTGTGTGTGTGTTGCACAACATTGTAATGTCCTTGTACACATTGTGTCCCAGGGTGGAGACAATCACTGAACAACTACACACAAGCATCAAGTACATGTATACTTTAATTAACAAGGGCTGTCTACACTTACACTGCATGTTCCTGTGCAATGCATAACCTGCATGCTGACACATGTGCAGTGATTTTTTTCCTTGTGAAACGGTCACCCACCCTAAAACAGTATTGTGTATGTGTTGGATTTCAGCTGTGTCTGTGTTGTATCTGCTGTACTGAGAAGTGTGCCTGTGTGCATGTGCACCTGTGTGCATGTGTGCATGTGTGCATGTGCACCTGTGTGCATGTGTGCATGTGCGCCTGTGTGCTTGTGCACCTGTGTGCATGTGTGCCTGTGTGCATGTGTGCATGTGTGCATGTGTGCATGTGCACCTGTGTGCATGTGTGCATGTGCGCCTGTGTGTATGTGTGCATGTGCGCCTGTGTGCATGTGTGCATGTGTGCCTGTGTGCATGTGTGCATGTGCACCTGTGTGCATGTGTGCATGTGCGCCTGTGTGCATGTGTGCATGTATGGCTGTGTGCTAATATCGTGTACACATTTGTAAACTGTGTTTCCTATCTTCCTCTCAAAGGTTCTGATGTTGCTCTGGTGGAGTGCAGCAGGGAACCTGAAGCCACTGCTGGGGATAGTGCTAACGATGATACAAGTGTAATGGCACAGGGAGGGGTGACAGGGTCTGTCATTGGTCATCCAATTGACAGTACACAGCAGTAAACCCCATATATGCGCACAGTCATCCTGCCGATACATCCATTGTCACCAATGTCCTTAGCTGAGGGACAGCATACAGTGGGTATTGATCAGGGTAGTGTGGTATCATTGGCACATGCATCCCCTCACAGCAGCCATGGCCAGATTCCTGACATGGTACCACACAGGCAGATGTCCAGGGGTTCTCGTGGGAGCATCCGTGGTCGTACTGCCCCTGTCAGACGTGCTCACAGAGGTCTATCAACCTCAGCTATGTTCTGGGCTGTAATACAGGCACAGGCATGTATGGAACGGTACACCAGACAGGGTCTGAGGGAACTTAGAGCACATCGCACCGCTATGAATGACACTATGCGTGAAGTTGCGCCTGCCATCCAAAACATCAGCGAGGTCATTGATAGACGTTGGGTGGACACATTAGATCTGTTCCACAACTACATGTCCAGGAGCCAGGACAGTGCAGGACAGTTAAGGTGTCGACATTGACGTCTGCCAGCAACATTATCAGCTGGCAGTCATCGCGGATGACAACAAACCCACAGCCGCTCCCATAGTGCCAGTACCATCCCCAGCAATGCTGGGTCTGTGCTGCCAGTAGGCGGTCCAAGAAGACCACGTGCACGTGGCTCTGGACAGTCCCAGCAGGGGCATGTGTCCAGTCAACAACCCACTGCTTCTGATGACAGTACCCAGTCTGACTTAGTACCTGATACTGTCCGTAGCACCCCTGCCAGGCACAGGTACCGTGCCTGTGACCAGAGACAGTGACCTGTATGACCTGGCAGGTACAGTCTGTGGCTGTCCACAAACACCCGTATATGGGAGCCACACGGTGGAACTGTGTGCATGCATACACACACACATAATGCTAACACCTAGGGCTAACACATACACACACACATATCGCAGCAATGTTGCCCCATCTTGTACTGTTGTCCCTCACTAACACACACACACACACATACATGTCGATTGGATGTGTCAATGGCAGACTCTGGCAAAGCAAGTACACACCCTGTTTATATGATGAAACTGTGCCACCTCCTGCCATCTGTAACATTGATGCTGTAACAAGATAGCATGGTACTGATGCACAGGGTGACTACATAGCACTGTAGTATTATTATGTTGTTTTCAGTACAGTGTAATGATATTGTTGTGGGTAGATTCAAGCATGCATGATGCATTAACTATGTTTGTCATTACAGTTTTGTATACACCAATGTTAATTCCCAAAGTGTACTGTCTGCACATGTGCCACATGGCTGTTGTGTGTACCTGTGCCTGCATGTGTTGGGGTGTGGACAGTGCATGTGTGATGTTTGCATCACCGATTTGCAGGTGTACATTTGTGAACATGGTCAGCATGGAACATGACATGGTTTGACTGTATGCTGTGGGTGATACGGTTTCCACATGTCAATGGTCTGCATTCTGGTAGTATACACAGATTACATAGCCTGACATTCAGTGGTCATTACATGGTGTCTCCTCAACTGATACACAGACGTAGGAACCTGGTGTCAGTGATATCCCTGCAGTACTACACTATAGCAGTAGCCATTGTTACTGAGCCCCACACATCACTGGGAACAATACTCTTTGGCATATAGCAGTCTCATGTACATGCCAACACACTATGGATATGTCCATCCATGACTGCAAATACATACAGTGGCCTAAAATGCATTCTACACATGACACACCTAACCACCACAAGGGTATCATACGGACAGATACCTGTTGTCCAAGCCATGGTATATTGCTGTAACGCTACTCTGGCATTGTCATCGGCATGTATTTAACATAGTATTCCAACAGTACCATGTAGGTGGTAGCACCCATCATGTAGAATGGGTAATGGTGTGTACATGTGGACAGGTGTTATCTTCTCTATCCTGTGATATTCACATTTCCAAAGGTATTCTGCAGTCCCTCTGTGTATCACCTACGCAAGAAGGTGTCTGTATGCATATTGGCAACAGTTGCCCTACACCTACACTGGATGGCCATCACTCACAGACTGTTCTGTGTTTTAACACGTCTGACATATACTGCAGACATGAACCATGACCCACATTAATCTATCAAAGCTTTCATGGGTGTGTGTCACATAGTTGGCCTAGGACACAGATCACTGCAGTAGCTTGCATAGTCACCAACATAAATGTATGGTCTAAAGGTCTGGTAAGCTGCGGCACAGGGCTGCAAAGGTAACAACTGTATTCATATGGGGCAGGCTTCACACATAGGAACTATTATAGGTCACAGGTGCATATCTGTATGTGGCAAAACACACCTGATGGCATATGGGGAAGGCTTCACACATAGGAACTATTATAGGTCACAGGTGCATATCTGTATGTTGCAAACACATACCTGATGTGTGCATGGCAATTACTGTTATAATAATATGTCATTCAATAATGAAAGCAAAACACATTCACAAACTGTGTGACAACCGCACACATGGAATTTGTAGGATTCAAATCCCTACTTAAGTAAGTTATGGCACTTGAGAGAGTTGCATTAGCACAGCATGCTATTCGCAATACTGGATGTTTGCCCTTCTCCTGCTGTATTTATAGGGTGCTGACATCATCAGTGTATCCAAAGAAGAATGTACATCTTTTAGTGTGCTGTCCCAGTCTTCAAAATGGCCATTCTTTTCACAAAAAATTGCAGACATACACACACAGCATTTGCAAGATTCAACCCCCTACCTAAATATGTTATGATACTTGAGACAGACGCATTAGTGCAGTGCGCTATTCGCATTACTAGATGATTTCTCATCTCCTGCTGTATATATATAGGGTGCTGACATCATCAGTGTATCCAAAGAAGAATGTATATCTTTTAGTGTGCTATCCCAGTCTTCAAAATGGCCATTCTTTTCACAAAGAATTGCAGACATACACAAACCCCTACCTAACTATGGTACGATACTTGAGACAGACGCATTAGCGCAGTGCGCTATTCACATTACTGGATGATTTTCCTTCTCCTGCTGCATATATAGGGTGCTGACATCATTAGTGTTTCCAAAGAAGAATGTACATCTTTTAGTGTGCTATCCCAGTCTTCAAAATGGCCATTCTTTCCAGAAAGAATTGCAGACATACACACACCTGTATATATAGGGTGCTGACATCATCAGTGTTTCCAGTGAAGAATATACATCTTTTAGTGTGCTATCCCAGTCTTCAAAATGGCCTTTTATTTCAGAAAGAATTGCAGACATACACAAACCCCTACCTAACTATGGTATGATACTTGAGACAGACGCATTAGCACAGCGCGCTATTCGCATTACTGTATGATTATTCCTTCTCCTGCTGTATATATAGGGTGCTGACATCATCAGTATTTCCAAAGAAGAATGTACATCTTATAGTGTGCTTTCCCAATCTTCAAAATGGCCATTCTTTTCTGAAAGAATTGCAGACATACACACACCTGTATGTATAGGGCGCTGACATCATCAGTGTTTCCAAAGAAGAATGTACATCTTTTAATGTGCTATCCCAGTCTTCAAAATGGCCATTCTTTTCAGAAAGAATTGCAGACATACACACACCTGCCCCTCATCTTTTAGTGTGCTATCCCAGTCTTCAAAATGGACATTATTTTCAGAAAGAATTGCAGACATACACAAACCCCTACCTAACTAGGGTATGATACTTGAGACAGACGCATTAGCACAGCGCGCTAGTCGCATTACTGTATGATTATTCCTTCTCCTGCTGAATATATAGGGTGCTGACATCATCAGTGTTTCCAAAGAAGAATGTACATCTTTTAGTGTGCTATCCCAATCTTCAAAATGGCCATTCTTTTCAGAAAGAATTGCAGACATACACACACCTGTATATATAGGGCGCTGACATCATCAGTGTTTCCAAAGAAGAATGTACATCTTTTAATGTGCTATCCCAGTCTTCAAAATGGCCATTCTTTTCAGAAAGAATTGCAGACATACACACACCTGTATATATAGGGCGCTGACATCATCAGTGTTTCCAAAGAAGAATGTACATCTTTTAATGTGCTATCCCAGTCTTCAAAATGGTCATTCTTTTCAGAAAGAATTGGAGACATACACACACCTGTATATATAGGGTGCTGACATCATCAGTGTTTCCAAAGAAGAATGTACATCTTTTAGTGTGCTATCCCAGTCTTCAAAATGCCCATTCTTTTCACAAAGAATTGCAGACATACACACACTTAGCGCAGTGCGCTATTCGCATTACTGGATGATTTCCCTTCTCCTGCTGTATATATAGGGTGCTGACATCATCAGTGTTTCCAAAGAAGAATGTACATCTTTTAGTGTGCTATCCCAGTCTTCAAATTGGCCATTCTTTTCACAAGGAATTGCAGACATACACAAACCCCTACCTAACTATGGTATGATACTTCAGATAGACGCATTAGCACAGTGCGCTATTCGCATTACTGGATGATTTTCCTTCTCCTGCTGTATATATATAGGGTGCTGACATCATCAGTGTTTCCAAAGAAGAATGCACATCTTTTATTGTGCTATACCAGTCTGCAAAATGGCCATTCTTTTCAGAAAGAATTGCAGACATAGGGTGCTGACATCATCAGTCTTTCCAAAGAAGAATGTACATCTTTAACTATCCCTCAGTATGGGAGATAACAATATCTGTGCATTCGCAGAAACCTAGTTCAGGGTCACATATGCACACTGGCACTGCCATGTTATGTTCTATACCATGCTTCATGACCACAGGACTTGTGACACAGAACACCAGTAGGGGGTGTATCCATATACATCACAGATACACACACCTCTGGGTTGGTCCCACTGCACTAAGCATGACAGGCCATACATATACACCTACCATTGTGCAAAACTGCCTTTTGGTTTGGTGTGTAGTTCAGAACACCCACCTATACCCAGTAACCACACTTGGCTTTCCTGGGTACAGTATTGGATATGAAGGTCTTCACACACACCATTATAGTGGTTGACTTCAGGTACACAAATATTGACTGGGGATACTACTCAAGCCCTCAACATCACCCTACAGCCACTACAATTTGTGAATCCATGTGCTATGGTACAACCAGTCACCACACCCACTAGGGGGAATACATATTGGACCTGATCATCACCAGCATGGGAACTGTATGTTCCACACCGGAAGTAGAACTGTCATTGTTAAGGTCAGACCATGTTCAACTTTCCCTGGACATCCATATCCCATCCCCACACCCAGCCAAGGAAAGCACGGTAAAGAATTTCTCGAAGGCAGAATTTGCACTTGTGAAGACTGGGGTGGAATACTTCAGAGGCCCCGTGCTGGAGGTTAATAAAGTCCAATCTGCAGAATTCTTTACAAATGCATTGTATGAGCAGCTGCAGGTATGCATTGATCATACTATCCCACATAAAACCATGACTCCTCCGAAACAGGAGACCTGTCTGGTTGACCCCAGCCATATATAAGCTGTACAACAGAAGGAGGAAGCTACTACATAACAGAGCAATATCCCACATACCCAGATAGATCATAACCTCTCCTTTGCTAATCACATTGACAGTGAGTCATTGCTAAGAACTTTGTATAGCCCTCCTTCAAACATGGGTGTTTGCATGTAGATCATGTGAGGTCATTGTGGCCCTCTACTACTCACTCATCAGGACCATGTTTGACTACAATTCCCCTTTTGGGGTGTACCTTACCCAACACCTGTGACAACTACAGTGAACACAACAGTACCTCCCGAATAGAATCATGGGCTACACACAGTTGTCCTATGCAGCTCAGCTAAAGGATCTCCAGCTCTACTCAGTTGCTTAGCACCTACGCAGAGGTAATCTATGCCTGATGTACACAGCCATTTCAAACCCAGAAGTTATGGACATGCTCCACCTCATAACATCCAAGACCCTTGCAGCTACACACTCCAGGGATGTAAACCTCAGCACAAACATAAATAGGACATGCTGCAGGGACAGATTCATTACTCACAGGAATTAATCCCAATTAAAGTTAGACATAGCCACTCACCAACCCTCTTCCAGCAAAATACAGCTGCATGAATGGGAAATTGCATATTCAACCCTGGGATCTCCACTGTCCCTGCTTGACAGAGGCACAGCAAAGTAGCCTTAAAGGGTGCCTTCTGTGACCTACTGCACAGAGGCACAGTACGCTACTCTACTGAGAAGGCAGATGCCAAATACACTCTGCCTAGGCTTATGAATTCCCCAGGGCAGACAGCCTAGTATTCACCTCTGCACCTATGTTTAAGTTTGGGATGCGCAATATTTGTTGCTGCTACTGTATGCAGGTCTTTATTGCCATAGCTTTCACAGTTTCTGTGAACAACATGTGCTAACATGTTTGATCATGACAGGGTTCCGGTATATTAATATATGTGTCTGTTGTCATTTAACTGTGTGCACAGGGTGGATTGCTGGATTGTGGAAGGTTCCTGGCTTAACACATGCAACTGCCAGATATGTGTGACTTACTGCTATACTCAGACATGGCCTAAGTGTGTGAGCATGCCCAGTTCAGGCTTTCCATGGTTTGTTGCCTGACATGTCTCCTTTATCCAAGTGTGTGAGCATGCCCAGGGTGACCTTTCCATATGTTGTGATTTGAAGTCCACTACATTTGTGGTTGTGTGTGAACATGACCAATATTGACATTAATACTGTGTGTGTTGGAAGTCATGTTGTGTTCTTACTGCCAGACTCCTTTGTGTCATAACTCAACAGGGATTATGCTGTGCTTGCAGGGTTTCCATGGGATAGTTTGCAAAGACTTGGCAACATTCTGTCATACTGGCTGAACACTGCAATACTGTCATGATGTAGTGGTTCAGTACTTTCATTATGGCGCACAGTATCATGGGTTTGAGTCCCATCAGGGGTTGGGAGAGTCGCCTAATGGTTAAGGTGTTTGCCTTACAAACACAAGGTGCAGGGTTTGAGTCTCACAACGGGTAATTGGCTAAGCTTAAAATGGCTCGCAAGGGCAGTTAGCCTAGTACTAACCTATGAACCTATGAATCACTGCTGTAAATGCTCATACTGAGCAGACCAGGCTAGTTAAGAGCCAGTTGGGCAACTATGAGCATGTTGCATTTTGTTCAGCTATGGCATACTTAAACCAGGCTTGTCCAACATTGCTGTGTATTCACCAGCTTGGGTGGACATTGGCAAACATTACCCCACAGTGACCACAGTTGTACTACTTGGTGTGAGTTATTCTGTTCATAGGTTCATACTAGGCTATCTGCCCTAGGGCATTTATAATCCTAGCCAGAGTGTGTTTGGCTTTCAACACACATTGTAAGTGGAGTTTGCCATTGCATTTTTCATGGTTAGTATACTGTGCCTCTGGCTAACAGTGACATAGAAGTGATACCCAGGGTAAACCTACAATCTCCCATCCACTCATCAGGATTCCTCTTGAAGAAAGTCAAATAGGGACTCTGGCTAACCTGGAGTGGGAGTTTACTCAAGAGTGGGGGGAGCCTCTGGGTTATGGATCGGTCACTCCAGCATGTGTTATTTATTTCAGTCCTGAGGTTCAGGTCTCTTGAGCGCATTGCTTGATGGGATTCTGATTTTCCAAGGTGCAGCATGTCCATTGATTCCAGGCTGGTCATGGCTTTATACATCTGGCACAGATCGCCTCTGGGCAGGCAGTATGTCACTGAGTGGAGCTGCAGTTTCTTTAACCGGGAAGTGACTGGCATGTGTTTGAGCCCTTTGATCCTCCTGGTGAGGTACTTTTGTGGTCTTTCCAGCTGCTGCAGGTGTCTGAAAAGGTACATCCCACAAGGGGCATTGTACTCAATTATGGGCCTGATTAGGGATGAGTTAAGAGGCACAATGACCTCCACTGATGTACATGTGATTACCTTCATGATTAGGTGGGCTATATGAAATATTTCTCTGAACACTTTGGCCACATGGTTGTCGAATGTGAGATTGCTATCGACTTGGGTCCCCAGGTCCCTTATCACTTCTTCCATACTTAATGGGTTACCACATATGTAGTAATTTGTGGGCACTTAGTTTTTGACAAAGGGGAGGACTAGACACTGTTTTGTGTTTAGCTTGAGGACATGGCTCTGGCACCAGTTGTCTGTTTCTATGAGGCCCTTTTGTAGGATGCTTGTGTCAGCAGAAGGGTCGATTATGTTGTCCAGTTTGCAGTCATCTACAAACTTGTTCACCAATTGTCCTTCTGTGTTGGCCTGTACCTTTGAGAAATATATGCCAAACAAGAGAGGTCCAAGGACTGAGCCTTGTGGGATGCCACTTGTAGCTGGTTTGTGGTCTGACCTGGCTCCAGCATTTCAGACCATGTGGGTTCTGTCCTTGAGCCAGCAACCCATCTACTGACATAGGGGTTTCTATTGAAGCTGGTGATCTTAGCTATGATGACCAAGTGGGGTACTGTATGGAAGGCTTTTGCAAGGTCCAGGTAGGCTGTGTGGACCACCATCCCCTCGTCAATGGCCTTGATGACTGTTTCAAATGACTCAACCAGGTTTAAGAGGCGGGATCTGCCCTTAACAAAGCCAAAATGGGTAGGATCCAGTATCTGTGTGTCCCCAATATGCTTATTTCTGAGGTCCATGATGATCCTTTCCATAGCTTTGCAGACCAACCTAGTCAGGCTTCTGGGGTGATTGTTTGCAGTATCTGTTGAGGCACCACCTTTGTGGAGAGGGTCCACTGTTGCTGTACACTGCTCTTTGGGTACATATCATGTGTTAAGGCTGACACTGAACAGTGGTTTTATGTGTGTGTTCAATTCTGCTTGGGGTTCATGTTGGACACAGCCCAGGACACCGTCTGGTCCCATTGATGCTGTGTGTTTTGCTTTGGAGAGGCTGGCTGTTACCTGTGCATCTGTGATGTCAGGGGGCCAGCACTCTGTTGGGATAGATATTTGCCCTTTTGGTGGGGAGGGGTGTGAAAAGTTTGGACTGAACCTGTCAGCTTGGATGCTGGCAATGTCTGTGGGTTTGTTGTGTTGTTTGTCATTTTGGACTAATTCTGAACATACCTGGGGATTCCCACACAGGTTCCTACAATAAGTAAAGAATGCCTTGTGATTATCCTTGGTGTCCTGTACAATTTTTATCTCACAGATGGCCTTAGACAATTTTATGTGTGGACGTTGATTTTCAATAATACTGGTCAGAGATGGCTTCCCTTTTTGTGATTTGGATCTATCATATAGTAGATTCCTCCTTGTATTGTATGGCTTGTTTATGGCTGGGGTCCACCAAACAGGATGCCTGCCTTTGGAGGATTGGGTCTTGGTTTTATTTGGGATTGCATGATCCATGCATTTCTGATGGTGTTCATAGAATGTGTTTATAAAGGGTTATGAGGAGGGGGCCGTATTTTCCACAGACACAAGGGCTGTGAAGGATTCCACCTCAGTTTTGAGGTGTGTGACATATGCTTTAGTGAACATTTTTTACTGTGGTTTTCTGGCCATGGGCTGGGGTGGGGATGTGAATATCCAGTGAGATTACTTTCTGGTGTGATTGTACCAGTGAGGGATACACTTCTGGTCCTGGCCATAGAGTCCCCATGTTGGTGATGATCAGGTCCAGTATGTTTTCCCCTCTTGTGGGAGTGGTAGCAAGTTATTCCATAGCATTTTGGTTTATAAATTCTGGGAACCTTTGGCCTAGGGTGTTGAAGCTAGGGTAATGCTCCCAGTGTATGTTTGGGTAGTTGAAGCCACCCAATATAATGGTGTTTGGGGAGATCTTCATATTTTCATGTATTCTCCAGTCAGCCAAGTGTGGTTCCTGGGTTTAGGAGGGTGGCCTGTAGCAGGCTATGAACTGGAAGGTGGTTTTACCCACTGTTGGTTACACATGGATAGTCTCTGATGCTTCATGCTGTGCCACCAACCTGGGGGTGTGGGTATCTTTGACAAATATTGATACTCACCCACCTTTTGTAGTTTGTTCCATGTTTTGCAGCTGTAAAGCATGGTATGAGGTGTAGCTGTGAATGCTAGGGTGCTCTTGGGAGCCTTGAACCAGGTTTGAGTGTTTGGAGTGCATGCATCTTGCAGTTTAGACTTCTGGCATTGAGTAGCATTACTTATACTTTCTTATCCCTTGTGATACCTATGGAGGTGGGTTTGTGTTTTGAGCCTTACCTAGAAAAGGCAATATGGGGGTGTCAAGAGCCTTTGGCAATATCCAATAGGCCACAGGTGATAGGAGAAATCCATCCCTAGCAAAGCATCATGTCTCGTCGAGCATCTCATCCCAGACTGATAGGCATTGAATCCCCTTTCAGTGACACCAATACTTAAGCCAATTGTTGTTATTGATCATCTTGTCTTCATATTGTGGCTTCATGTTTGGTGAGGGTAGAATGCTACTGAAGGTCATCAAGTTTGCATATACAACATGGTGGTAAATGCTGTTTAGCACTACCTTACATTGCTTAACACATGGCAATCATGCCTCAGGTGTTGCTGCAGGGCTGCCTATGTCAGATGTGCATACTGCACTCCCTATACATGTTTGGCAACAGGTAGTGTCAAGTTAGGCATCCCTTTTACTATATGTGCGAGTCAGAGAGAGGTATAATTTCCAGGGTTCCTACTGAGCCAGTGTATGTGCTATGCGTTGCCTCTTTGCCAAGGCCAGGGCATACTGGGCATGCCTCTGTCTGCCTACTGGGGCAGGCTCAGGTTGTTCCTCCTCCAAGTCACGCTCTGCCTGTGATGGCCTTGGCACTGGTGGGGGGCTGTTTGGCCCAGGCCTATGCTGGTCCTGTTGCAGCTGTTTTCGCAGGATCATACTATGTAGCATAGCACATACCATGACAATTTGGGTACATGCAGTTGGTGAGTATTGCAAGGCTCCACCAGATGTATCCAGTCACCGGAACCGTGACTTGAGCAACCCAAACACATGCTCGATTACGTTTTGTGTTTGTGCGTGTGCCTCATTATGGCATTCCTGTTCAGGTGTGTGTGCATTTCTGATGGGTGTCATCAGCCATGCCTCCAGTGCATAGCCAGCATCCCCCACTAAGTGACAATGTGGGATGTCCCCATTGGCAAATGTCTGGTACAGCTGCGTCAGATGCCGGATATGGGACTCATGGTAGCTTCCAGGGCAGCCAGCACACACATTCATTATTATGCCCTGGGCATCACACATGACCTGGCAGTTGATGGAGGGGAAGCCCTTGCGGTTAATGTAGGCCCTACCCCACTCACCGGCTGGTGCTTTGATGCATATATGTGTGCAGTCTATTGCACCCACTACCTCAGGGTATTCTGCTATTTGCTGGAAGAGATGCATATTGCTGACCAATACCTCACGGGAATTGGGGAAATATACATGATCACCAACATGTGCTGACATGGCATCCAGGAACTGGTGCAGTACCCTGGATGCTGATGCCTGTGATATCCCCATCATATCACCAGTTGGTCTCTGAAAGGTACCTGTTGCTAGTATTCTTAGGCCAACACATACCTTGGTTTCCACTGGGATGGGCTCCCCTCTGTTGGTTCTGTGTGTGAGGTGTGGCCTGCACAGCTCCACAATTTGCTGCAGGAGGTCTCTGTCCACTCTATAGTGCTCCACTATCTCCAGCTCATGTAACCCCTGGTAGGTGACCCTGGGCCTGTACACTCTTCTCCGTCTCCTCACTGTGGGTTGTTTGGCAGCATTTGCATTGTCTCCACCCTCAGCATGTTGCATATGTTGTCTTATAACAGCAATGGCAGCCCCTAGCATTTTTTGTCTGAGTGAAGCTTTTTCAGTTTTCACTTCTAGTAGCATACTCCAGTGTTTCAGTGTCTCTTGTGAGAAACAAACTGCACTGTTGTTTGCAGAGTTTTAAGTGCTTGGCTGGGCTAGGCTAGTGCTCTGCCTGTGCTATTGCCTGATTTGGATTTTTTTCACCTGCTAGCTCCACTAGTATCACCTGGTAGCTTCCTGCTATTTGTTGTGCTTCCTTTTTCCTTTCTGTTTCCTCAGGGGGGAGTGACGCGCATACAAGCGCAAACATGCTCACATCAACTCACATGCGCGCACACATGCTTAGACTTGCTTATTCAGGTTAAAACGTGCACGCACCAGTGCAAACATGCTTACAGGTCTTTAAACAGCCTTATACATGCTTACTTCGGCTTACACGTGCGCACTCACACTTCCACACGCGCACTCTGTCTTACTCAAGTTTACAGGCACGCACACGCGCCAATACCCACTCAGCAAGAAAATTTGGTGTTATCCATAGTATACACCTTCCATTTCTTGGCTTTCCCTGGCCTACCTGTTGACACATCTCTTTCCATGATGTCTAACTGACACCTAACACATGCCACTGTCCTCCAATGAGCTGCCCTACTTTCATACATACCCCCTTGTGATGTCACCTATCTCCTACTCTGTTCCTCCCCATATCCTACTCTTACACTCCACTGACTGTGCTCATTTGCTATGTAAAAATGCGATTCTCTATCCTAACACTCATTTACATAGGATTGCCTACTAATGCTTGGTTACATGTCTTAGACTGGGCTTCTTCCCTTAGCAACCCCTACTCGGTGGCCATGTTGTCTTCAGCCTGCTATTCCCTTACATTGACATTTGACAATTTTCATAAATTCCATGTTTGTGGCTTTTATTGCCTTATTTTATGATTTTTATAGCGCACCCCGTTTGTGCGGCACTGCGCTACGCTTAAATATCGGAAATCGCCAAAAAAAATTATTTTTATTTTAATTTTGCATCAGGGAAACTTTCCAATGGCCATATATTTTGCCATTGGCATGCTTCCTCAACCATATGCAACATTTATTTGGAGCTGACAAGGCTCCATTGTGCTATTTGCAGAACGGTACTCAGTTGTCAACTGAGTACATTTCTGCAGCTAACACGTCCCCTACTCGGACAGGTTTCTGCTTCCTGGATTGCAAATTTACTTCATTTGCATGCCTTTTGGCTGCAAGTGAGGTAATTTGCATATGACAGCTCTCTCCATGTAGGAGACATGTTAGGAGCTCTCTTACACGCCCCTACAGGCTGTTTGTGGATTGCTCGTCGGACATGATGGCTGCATGGAGTCTTACTCTACTCGTAGACTCCATGCAAGTCATCGTGAATCCGGCCCATTGTCCAGCTCTTTTGTTGGGTTTAGTTAGAGTTAGAAGGTGTTTGTTACTGGACCTCAGGTTTTGCTTTGGGTGCAAGTTTGTATTATATTTTGAAGGGATGGGCAGTATTTTTGGTTATTGAGTAGTTTGTGGGTTAGAGTAAGTTGAGAAAAATGTAAGTAATGAAGGAATTCAAACCAGTTTAAAGTTTTAATGGCCAGGCAGCAATGTGCGCAATTTGGCATGTCTGAGACAAACTTAGCTATTTTATAGTAACCTGACTGCAGTTTGTTTAGGAGAGATCAGTGGAGGTTTGTGAAAATGGGGCTACCATATAGGAGGGAGGGAATAAGAAGAGTATTTGCTAATTTTAATTTGGCGGACTTGTCCAGATATAGTTTATGCCTATAGAGCTTGCCAGGTTTAAAATGGGTCTTTTTGATTGTGTCGAGAATATAATTTTCAAAAGTTAATTTATCATCGATAGTGATGCCCAGTAGTTTAGATGTTTTTACAATTTCAATTATTGTATTGTTCTGAGAGAATATTTTAAACTCTACAGTTACAGGTTTGGATGAGAAAAATAAAACTGTAGATTTTTTGGGATTGAGTACAAGTTGTGCATCTGTAAGCCAAGATTCAATAGAAGTAAAAGCTTCTTGTCTTAATTTTATGAGGAAATGTTATTAGATGAAGTGCTAATTGTCGAATTGTCAGCGTGAATGAGGGTACTTTGGATGCAAGCTTTATGGAGATTATTATTATTAAATATATTAAAAAGCAAGGGCCCAAGGATAGATCCTTGAGGGACACCTGTTTTGTTGATTAGGTATTGGGATTGCCTGTTTTGCCATCTAACAGATGGTTTTCTGTTTAGTAAGCAGTTATGAAACCAGTTGGCAGTGTGTATGGAACAGCTTAAGGTTTCAAGTTGTAGACGTAATTTAGTGTGGGACATTGTATCAAATGCTTCTGATAGGTCTAGCAGGATGACTGATGTATGTAGTCCATTATCAAGAGCTTTGTATACAGTGCTGGTAAATGACAGTAAGGCTGTTGTAGTGCTGTGAGATGGCCGAAAACCATGTTGGGTTGGTGGAGTAAGTTATTTTCTTTGAGGTGTTTTAGTAGCTGGGAATGAATACGCTTTTCTAGGATTTTTGATAGTGGGGAAAGTATAGAAATGGGCTGATAGTTTGAGAGCTCATATTTATTTATTTATTTATTTATTTATTTAAGTTTGGTGACTGGGGTAGTTCACTGGGCTCATGGGTGCCCATTTTCAGTGGAGGCCTGGGGAGAAAAGCTCCAGTATAACATAAACATTAAAGATACAAAAGTAAGTAAGTTACAAAGATAAAGTACAGTTTACATGAATGTACATTCTGTATCAGGCTTAATTGACAAAGGTAATTTTGATGTATCTGGAAGGCTGTACTGTAGAGATTCATTAGAGAAATACCTTCATAACAATTGAAGTATAGTAACATTATATATAACAATCGATTAAAGTAAGGAAACACTTTACATGCATTCATTTGTCATAAGAAGCTAATTACAATATTTACAAAGTAGGTATAGTATCTTGAGAAGCAATTGCAGAGAGCTTGAGACAGCTCAGGGAACTAATTGTAGGGATGTTAGAGAGATTAGGAGCCAAGGAGTAACACCTCCTTAGGGGAGTTGTTAGAAAGAATTAGACAGGGTGATAGCAGGTGCATTTCTATTTGGAGTACAAGTAAGTGAAAAGTTGGGTTTTAAAGTTTTCTGAGTTAGTTATTGTCCTAAGAGTGGATAGGAGAGAATTCCATTTCTTGCCTAGTGATCATTCATTTTACCACCTTTATGGAGAATTAAGTTTTTTTTTTTTTTTGCATTTGAGCTATTAGTAGTTTGTAGAGAGAAGTCATTAACAAGTTTTTGAATAGTATTAATAAAGTGAGAATTGAAAGCTTGAGCGATTTCTTGAGGGTCTTTGTCAGGTGAGGTGGTAGGGTTGTGCTGAGTCCCAGGATTTAGGAGAGATGACCAGAACTTTTTGGGGTTATTATATTGAGTATAAAGTTTAGTGTCAAAATAACTTTTTTTATCTTTGTGCTTTTTGGCATTATTGTGGAGTTGTTTATATTTAAGCTCATTTTAGGGGAATCTATTTCTATGCCATTCCTTCCAGCCTTTATCCTTAGAAGTTAGTAGCTGTTTAGTTTGTTTAGATAGCCGTGGTGCATCGTTGAGCTTTATTTTTTTGGTACGTATGGGTGTGAGACTTTCGAGGGTATCCAGGAAGACTTTGTTGAAATAGTTAACTGCTTCCTCTAGAGGGAGATATTTGGTAGGGACCAGTTATGGGACCTTAAGGTCTCTAATAATAGTTGATTATTAAACCGGGTGAGGTTTCTTGATGTTTTTAGGGAATGTGATTTGTTTATTTGAGATTGGGTTCTAGGTGTATATGCAGGAAGATGTTCACTAAAGGTATTTGGAAGGGTTCCGGCCTTAGTGAATTTTTGAAAGTGTGAGATGAGTATCCAGTCTAGGGTTGACTCAGATTGTTTTTTTACCCTATGAGTGGGGTCAGTAATGAGTTGTGTAAATCTGTGTAGGTTTATACTATTTACCGGGGAATTGGAGGTGATAGTTTGCCAGTTTATGTTTGTGTCACCGAGAATGATAGTTTTGATGGATATATTGAGGGTTGTGCAGGATAGTAGATCATCCAGGGTATGTATATATTGACCTGGAGGAATATAAAGTACTGCAATGCATATATATATTTTTGTTTATATGAAGGTTTCCTAGTAATAATTCCATGTTAGCAAATGATCGTATTGGTTTGTTATATGGTGTAATGGTTAAAAGTGTCACGGTAGATTAAAGCGACACCACCACCTTTTTTATAGAACTGGTAATTTCTGAGTATATTGTATCCAGGAGGGATTATTTCAGTATTGGAAATATGTGGTTTTAGCCATGTCTCTGTAAGTGGTACAATATCAGGGGAGTGATGGGAAAGCCAGGCATGGAATTCAGTGGTTTTGTTACAAATGATATGTACATTAATTGTAGTGAAACAGAGGTTCTTGGCACTGGAGGGAAGGTTATGGGGGAAATTTGTGTTTGGTCCTGGACTGGGGTGAATGTCACTACACAGAAAAAGGTTCTTGTATTGGCAAGTAAGGATGGAGAGATATTGAGTAATGGAGAGAGGCCTTTTTAGAAAATTGAAATATAATTTTGGTTTATTTATGATAATATAGGATTTAATCTTTGAAAGGTGACAAATAGTACAGTTGAATAGTGAAGGAAAGATGTTTGAAAAACTATTGTTGTTTGCATTGGGAATTATGGGTAATGTGGAAGAAGCTATGGTAAGGGGGTGAAATACAGTAAGTAGGGTGGTGGTGTTGGCTAGAGACATTTGCTGGGTTTAAATCCCTGTGTTTCTAAAGTATAACTAAACAACTCACTTATGCTGATGAGGTCACTAGAAAGACCAAAACATGCAGGTTGACAGCTTTGTTTTATTGGCCAGAATGTACCCATAATGACTTAAAAAGCAAAAAGTAAAATGTCATGGGCAGTCAGAAGCCATGTAACTGAAACACTGTATGTCCATCAAGGGAACATTGGCATATATCCCATGGGCCTTCAGTGCACAAGGTTTAAGGTATCAGGCAGTGAAAAACTCAAGCTTGACTGGATTTGACTTCCAGTTTTTACTGAATAGTTTATCTGTATAGGCATTTTATCCTTTTGTTTAGATGTTTGTTGAGATATTTGACAGACACCTTAATGTTTATGGACAACAGCTGGATGTAAAGCTCTGTATTTCTAAAGTATAGCCAAACAATCCACTTATACTGTGCTCATAAAGCTAAAGCATGCATAACATCAGCTAGTGGCAGTTTGGCTTTATTTGTGTGATTGTACCCATAAAGACTTAAAAAGTAAAATGTCTTAGACATATCAAAGCCATGAAGTTGAAATAATGTATTACCATAATGGGCATTTGCATATAATCCATGGGCCTCTGTTACAAGAGGTTTAAGGTTTCATACAGTTTTGCATACTGATTCATACAGTGAAAAAGTAAGATTTGCTGTTTAAAATACATACATATATGTATGTCTTGATATAATTTTCTAGTTTCTTAGCAGCAAGTAATGCCATGTTACACTTGTTTTCTACTAAAAGTGCTTTGTGAATTACACTGCTGCCATACCACCAGGGCTAGAGGTCTTTGATTTACATCCCATATCTTAAAGTAGAAAGGTAATTTCATTTTGCTGTTCAGTTTTTGAAAAGATTGTTCGTTTTACAAGCTTGTCTAGACATTACATTTGTCAGTTCTGTACATAGAATTATGGTCATCAGCATCACTTTTAAAACAAGGTTTTCATGCAGCAAAGGTGCAATTCATGATTTACTGTGTACATGCAATACTATGCAATATGCTGTCTACAGACTCTAAAATACTCAGTGCCTTTTTTTCTATTTTCTTTTGGGTCCTTTTCCATTTTTTATCCTGGTGTGTTTAGTGGTAGACCTCTTGTTTACAACAAAGATCTCTATCTAAGCAGCATTCAGAGCTGCATAGTAATCTGTTCCTAGTTCAACATTGCAGAGACTTGTTATTTGTAACTGGGAAACCTATAGCAGGGACGCAGCAGCTTGATGTGCCAAATGAACCTGCTAGTCTGTACAGTACTAACTGTCCTTCTCAACTTGTGCAATACAATAAATAGGTAGATAGTTAAAGCTAACAAGTAGATTCATTTTAAACAGTTTATTGTGCTCTCTGTTAATCTCATAAGGATCATTGCATCATTTAGGTCACGTATGTCTTTCAGCTAATGGGCACACTTTCAATATCATTTAAGCTGCTGTACATTTAGAGCTTCAGCAAGAGAACATAATGGCATCTAGGATATCCAAAATCAAAGTTCAGCAAATGAAAAGATGCCCAATGCTGAGAGTAAGAACACTTTAATTCCAAAAAAACAGATAAAAACACGTAAGCGCTTTCAAGATTGCTCGCTTCTTCAGACCTTAACAAACAGTATGAGAAAACAGACCTTTAAATACAAAAAGCTTCCAATTAATTAAAAACAATTAAAAATTGTTAGGTATTAACACTTATCAGTGTACTAAGCCTCTCTTCTTTAGGAGATGCTTTAAAGCAACAGCACTATTCAAACCAGGTGGCACATATGCTTAAAAGTTGACAATCCATTTTAACTCAGCAAGTTCAGTCTCATTGCACAAATCCCCTTCCCTTAAACTTTCATTTAATTTCTGTAGTACCAAGAACTTAAAGTTGTGACTCATACCAGCTTCAGATACATGTTTTGCTAATGCATTTGTTAGTTTATTATTTTGTATATCACTCTGATGCTGCAGAAATCTGTCCTTAAACATACGATTTGTCTTCCCTATATATTATGAATCACATACATTACACTTAGCCATATAGACCAGATTATTCGTATAAAAGTCTGCATAAAAGGGCAGATGCATAGGTTCCATACTTAATGGATGCATAATCAAGGTTGTAGACCATATATAACTGCATGCCTTACAAGACAGACATGCATGAGTGCCCTTATGCTGGGAAGTGAGGTGCCTATATGGATTAGTGTGCTTATAACAGAGTCGCTGTTTTAAGTTCTTGGTATTTTTAAAGCAAAACTTAGGAACTGGTTCTATATGTTCTCTAATAGAGGGATCAGTCATCAGGATGGACCAATTTTTCTTTATGACTTTACACACTTTATTAACATCTGATGAATAGGTCAAACAGACCTTATTTACACCTTTGGTGCTGTTAGCCTTTGTGTCCCTCACTATACTTGAGGAGCTATCAGAGAAGTAGGGTTTTACTTTAACACCAGCTGATGTGTTCAGTTCTCTAATTTCCTTACTGTCTCACTGACCTTATAGCCCCTGTTCAATAGATCTGCCTTTAGCACCCTTAAAGCTTTATCTAAAGAGTCAGCATTAGTATGCAATCTCATGCACCTAAGAACCTGATTTTTAACCACATTCCTAGTAACATGGGAAGGATGCATACTAGAATGATGTAAGATGTGATTTTTCCTGCATGGTTTCCTGTACATTTTAGTTAACATGTTACCTACCATATCTTTGCTCAGAGTAATGTCTAAAAAATCAGTAATGTCAACAGAGTTGTGCAGAGAAAAAGACAAATAATTAGTTGAAGTCTCTAACATGTCCACAAAGGCTTAAACCTCATCCATAGTACCATCCCAGACAAAAAGATGTCATCCACAAATCACTTGTAAAACATAACATGTGTTTTATATAGATCTTTACTGAAGACACATTCTAGCTCCCAATTGGCTAAAACTAAGTTTAACTGTGTGTTGGCACACACTGTGCCCATTGCTACCTCTACAACTTGTTGAAAGTATTCTGACTCAAAGAGAAGCAAATTATTCTCTAAGATCATGTCTAGCAGGGCACATATCATGCTAACCTTAGACTTAGAGAAGCCACCTTCTTTAATCAAGAATCGCCTAACCCACTCAATCACATCCTCATTGGGTATCATAGTAAACAGTGATTTCACATCCAAAGTAACAAACAACATTCTTTTGATGTCATTACTAGATCTACCCCTAGCCCAGTTGTATAAATGCTCTAGAAATGGTTTACTATCTCTCAAAACTGTATCAACTTTGTCCAATATGCCTCTCAGTTGTTTGTTGACATATATCAACACTGGCTCAGTGAGCCATCCCCTTCCTGAAAATATTGGGTGATAGGGAGGATCCTTGGTGTCTTTGTGCACTTCTTTTTTGTCTGGGATGGTACTATGGATGAGGTTCAAGCCTCTGTGGACATGTTGAGACTTCAACTAATTATTTGTCTTTTTCTCTGCATTACTCTGTTGACATCATTGATTTTTTAGACATTACTGTGAACACAGCTATGTTAGGTAACATGTCCACTAAAATGTAGAGGAAACCATGCAGAAAAAATAACATCTTACATCGTTCTAGTATGCATCCATCCCAGATTACTAGGAACATGGTTAAAAATCAGGTTCTTAGGTGCATGAGATTGCATACTAATGCTGACACTTTAGAGCAAGCTTTAAGGGTGCTGAAGACAGATCTATTGAAGAAGGGCTATAAGGGCAGTGAGATAGATAAGGAAATTAGAGAACTGAATACATTGGCTGGTGTTAAAGTAAAACCCTACTTCTCTGACAGCTCCTCACGTATAGTGAGGGACACAGAGATTAACAGCACCAAGGGTGTAAATAGGGTCTGTTTGACCTATTCAGCAGATGTTAATAAAGTGTGTGAAGTCATAAAGAAAAATTGGTCCATCCTGATGACTGATCCCTCTATTTGTGAACATATAGAACCAATTCTTAAGTTTTGCTTTAAAAATACCAAGAACTTAAAACAGCAACTCTGTTATAAACACACTGAACCATATAAGCACCTCACTTCCCAGAGTAAGGGCACTCATGCATGCAGGTCTTGTAAGGCATGCATTTATATATGGTCTGCACACTTGATTATGCATCCATTAAGTATGGAACCTATGCATCTGTCCTTTTATGCAGACTGTTATACGAAAAATCTAGTCTATATGGCTAAGTGTAATGTATGTGATTCATATTATATAGGGAAGACAAACTGTATGTTTAAGGACAGGATTCTGAAGTATCAGAGTGATATACAAAATAATAAACTAACAAATGCATTAGCAAAACATGTATCTGAAGCTGGTATGAGTCACAGCTTTAAGTTCTTTGTACTACAGAAATTAAATGAAAGATTAAGGGAAGGAGAATTGAGCAATGAGACTGAACTTGTTGAGTTAAAATGGATTGTCAACTTTAAAGCATATCTGCCACCTGGTTTGAATAGTGCTGTTGCTTTAAAGCCTCTCCTAAAGAAGAGAGGCTTACTACACTGATAAGGGTTAACACCTAACAATTTTTAATTGATTTTAATTAATTGGAAGCTTTTTGTATTTAAGGGCCTGTTTTCTCATACTGTTTGTTAAGGTCTGAGGAAGTGAGCAATCATGAAAGAGATTACCTGTTTTTATCTGTTTTTATCTGTTTTTTGGAATTAAAGTGTTCTTACTCTCAGCATTGGGCATCTTTTCATTTGCTGCTACATTTAGAGCTTGTGGCACAATTTTCCTAAAGTTTGATTGTATGAATGGTTTTGAGGTCTTGCGGTATATTTCAGGTCACCTAAGCACTTAATAAAGTTAGACTCCAGCATCTAAAGTAGTGGTAATTTCTTCTTTTTATTATAATTAGGTACATGCTTATAGTCCAGCTGTTAAGCTGTCCTTCAGTGCATTACTTTCTCTGTCAAATTCAAGGGATAAGGCTTGTAATCTATTACACATTCATTCTGTTTAAGACATAACTCCACGTATATGAATACCTAACCTGATTGTACTTTCTGACCAGGCATTACAACTGATTAGTGTCTAAAGCTATCAACATTGTAACCACACCATTTAGTATTCTTTCTATTTATTGAAACTGATTATCTTTATTAATTATAGACAGATGTACTCAGTGACACTTACCTTTTTTATTAGAAGAAAAAACAAATGCTAAAAAAAATAATAGAAATACCAAGATTTATGCACTTGAGCTCCAACACAGAACACTACTGTACAGCTTTAATCAAAACAATAACTAATCAGTTGAAAATTAATATCATAGCTACTGCACTGCTGAATATGCTAATACTAAAGAAGAGACTTTAAATAATACGCTGCTTCTATTACTTAAGATGACCTGTAGTAATGATGCTATACAAAATAAAATAGCTAGGGTAGGACAAAGGAGGCAGGTGTCAGGAGAAACGATTTGGTGATGCCAACTGATCATTAGTACAGTACCAGCATTCAGTTTCATACCAGCATTTCTAATTGCCTGTCCAGAAGTGAATGCCAATATTGCTTTTCTGTCACACAAGACAAGTTTTAAAAGTACTATAAAAAGCTAAAAATGCTGCATCAATAGGCCCTGACAATATCCCTGGCTACATCTTAAATAGCATGATGTATGATTTAGCCAAAACCCCCAACAGCACTGTTCAGTCTCAGCCTCTATACAGGTTTTGTACCAAATGAATAGAAAACAGCTGCAGTCATTCCCCTGGATAAGGGAAGACCTTACACAGACTCGGGCAATTAAAGGCCCATAAGTCTGGCCAACCTCATATGCAAGCCCTGGAAAGTGTTATCATGTAATTAATCAATCAGGACATGGGGTACTTCCAAACACAGATACAACTCAGTCTGGATTTGTCAAAGGCACTTTTAGCTTACTCAGCTTGGTGGATTTTTTTGAAAAGGTCACCAAAGCAATGGATGAAAGCAGAATGGTACACACCACATACCATGATCTGGTCAAAGCATTTCACATAATTCCTCACCCCAGCATAGTAGAAATGCTAAATAAACTGTGAATAAATCCCTATGTCACCCACTAGATTGACAATTGGTTCATAGATAGGATGCACATAATCAAAACTGGGGAAGTTACCTCCACAAAGAGACTATTCACCAGTCCAGTCCCCCACAGTTCTGTGATGGGACCTCTCCTGTTTGACATCTACATTTCTGAAGCAAAATCTAATACCTAAGGGCTCTGGCTGACCTTAATTATGCAGATGACTGTAAGGCAGGAACAGTCATCAAATCTCCAAATGACTTAACCATCCTGCAAGAAGGTTTATCTCAAATAAATAACTGGTGTCAAAATAATGGTTTGAAACTAAATGCCAAAAAATGCATTATTGTATCCTTTGGGAAGTCACCTACCCAAGGAAACTACCACATTGGCAGCACACCCCTAAGAACTGACCCAGTTATTCAGGATTTGGGAACTTACAGTATGTGGACAGTGACCTAACTTTTGATTAACATGCATCTGTTGTAAGAAAGCCCTTCGATATTGCACAGCTTATAACCAAAGGGACTATGTCTAGTCATAGGAATGTCATTGTCTCCCTTTACCCAGCCCTAATTGGGGCAATCATTGACTATAAAGCCCCCTTTGCCATATATCCTGCCAGGCACATGCAACAACTGGAACACCCATAGAGTTACCTTACTAAAAGGTGCTAGATGGACTGACTCAAAGCTCTACCACTATACTTGGTATCTTACAGATTGCTAAGAGATGACCTGTGAATGGCATACAAGGCATACTATGATCCATTACTGATGGATTTACTGCACATCAGCAAGTCAAATGGTATCAGCAATACTCAGTCTAGGTATCACAACCTCTTCTGCAACATCAGCAGAATGGTTTGGAGGGACAGATATATTTTGCAGAGGACACCGCTACTGTAGAACAGGCTCCCCCTCCACATAAAACAAAGTTCATCCCTGTCTGTTTTCAACACAACTTAGATCTATGGATAGGAGACAGAAAATTTACCCCAGGACTGCCCCCTGAACTACTAATGGACAGAGACAGCTCCTAAATGCTTTAATCAATGCATGGGTCCCCTCAAATTATCTATGGTATGACCCCAGTCATTCTTATTTGGTTAATATATAATTATTGACCACGAGCTGGGTAAGGCTAACCTATAACCAAATGGGATAGGTTATTTTGAGCACAAAAATGGGAAATGACTCGGCTTGAAATGGCCTGAAAAGGTCAACTAACCTCTTACTTGCCTATGAACCTATATACTAGAAAGCATCCATTTAATGCATGTAAATTTAGCACTTCTTATGGCAAAAACAGTTTCTTAATAACACCTGTTTGCACATTCAGATTATTTTTTATATAAGCTGAGATAAGGATGGATCACATGCACTGTAGAAGAAATGCTAATGAGAAATGTTACAGGCATATTGTCTAGGTTAATGTACTAGACAGATTGCCTTAACTTACCATAGGTGTCATATATGACAACAAAGGATTGTGGTGAAATAGGAAAAAAACAAAGTAGACAATGAACAAGAACTGGAAGTTTCTTACGAATAGTTCAGACTATGGACTGCACATGGTTTGCTATGAATAGCAAAGTTTATTACTGATGAGTTTCGTAACAAGTATAACTTTTGACAAGGCAAATACAGTACTGTGACCCAAATAGACATTGCTTGGAGCAAAAGCTCCATTGAAGTGTAATTATATGCTAACAAATCTTTATCAGGAATGTCATTAGAAGAAAATAAAACAAAGAATCTCTGTGATCTTCAAAAGAAATATCATATTGTGATTTAAGTATTACAGAGCCATTTCTACGAGAACATATGAAGGACCGATCAGCTGATTACATTCACATTTACACTTTATGAATAGTGTATCTAAAGGAGAGAATTATATTATGCATATTGTTCTCCAGAGGCAGAAAGCAATTCCCAGATTTAAAAGAGTTGGTATTTTCTCCATTGACTGCATTACCTGCCATTTGGTTAATTGTATCTTTCAGGAAATGTTTTGGCCAGAGATAGAAAGCATTATTACCGATCCTGAGCTAGGCACAAAAAAATGCAAACTGATTTACTTTCACTTAGGTAAATGTTAATGCCATTTTAAATGGAATATGTGAAATAGTACAGACTGCTAAGTAATGCCTTTTCTTTTAGTGGAGATTAATGTACAATTTCTGTTATTTGAACTGCAATTTGAAGCAATGATTTGTTTCTTTTTAATGCTGTAATGGCATATAGTACTATGATTTGCATTGTTACTTTTAATTACCGTGAGCTAAAACTGCAATGTATAGCATTCCTTTTGTAATCCAGATCAAATTATACATTTTAATAGGAAGTTGTATCCAGGATTACTCACTATATTATATAGATGCTGCATAACTTGAGAATTAAAAAAAACTGCAGTTATGTTTACTTACATCTTAGTTAGCAGTATTTAATGCATAATAAAGTGATAAACTAAGTACAGCAGAAATGCCTGTATATATATATATATATATATATATATATATATATATAGAGAGAGAGAGAGAGACAGAAAGTGCCCAAACCAATCGACTAAAACCAGAATACTTGAAATAGGACACCAAGAAGAAGGAAAAAAACAGCTAAATGTGAATCCACGAACACTTTATTGAACACAGAAAGACCGAACTAATACACCACTCATAAATACATTAACTATTATCAGCATGTTTTCGTCTTATCAAAATAAGACTTCTTCAGATGTAAAATCAAGTTCTCACCACTTATATATTATAAACCTAGAATAATTAACCTGCAACCAATCATAATCCACATTCAATTATTACCATAGCATCAAGTGTAAATATTAAAAAGTTTATTAAAACAGTTAAAACCATGATACTTTTAAATTATAGTATTATGTTACACACACATATATATATATATATAAATTGTCTAGTTTCTTAGCAGTAAGTAATGCCATGTTACACTTGTATTCTACTAAAAGTGCTTTGTGAATTACACTGCTGTCATACCACCAGGACTAGAGGTCTTTGATTTACATCCCATATCTTAAAGAAGAAAAGTAATTTAATTTTGTTGTTCAGTTTTCTAAAAGATTGTTCCTTTTTTACAAGCATGTCTACACATTACATTTGTCAGTTCTGTACCTAGAGTTATGGCCAGGGTTAGTGAGGAGATTGCGATCTCTGAAAGTAGTGTCACAATGCCTGACACATATAAGTCCTGTTTGTTTCTGTATCATGCTTCTCATAAAAAATTCTAGCTTTGTTTTTTTCACAGTTTATATACCATTCCATTCTACTATCGAGGTTGCTTTCAGCTGGAGGAGTGTGTACTTTTTGTTTACTGTCTTGTTTACTGACTCACACATTTAGATTTTACAAGAGTCCAAAGTTGTTGATAGCTGACTAGCTTGTATGTCTTAATGTGTGCTGTTCATACCATTGGTAAGATTTATAGGCAAGTGCCCTGCAACATGCTGAGTTCAATTTTGAGCCTCTTACTACATAAACAGCCATATAGCTAATCAGGCATTTATTAGACACTGCATATATCAACAGATTGAGCAAAAGACTGTATAATTAAAGTATAATACTATCTAGGTGGAGAAGTTCTGCAATGTATGACCAACATGGCATGTAAGACAGCAAAGGCAGATTAGTACACCCAAGTCAAGCCAAACTCACTTGTGCAGTGAGACTCCGTATAGCTGCACTTCATGCCCGGTACTAAGGCAACCATTATAGAGGCCATTTTGGGAGTCCACAACAAAGAGCCAACCCTGTTCTTCAAATAAGTGGGAGGAAATGGGGTGATAGGAGAGTAGTTAGGGATAACAGCACAGGAAAACACATGCAGATATCCATAAAGTATGAGACTTATAACGAGCAAGGGTATTTTATAAAGGGAAAGAGTCTCGTTTTCATACTTGAAAAACATGGGCTGGTGAGGAAGGGACAATAAAAGACTGGGTATAGGATAATGACAGGCAGGTAGATACACATAAAACACAGATTCAGAAAGACAGGCACAGCAAACGCACAAAAGATTAGGAGGAACGTGGCTGGTGATAGGCATACAGTGAATGAACAGGAGGTGATGGGCAGTGCTGGATAATAAACAAGAATGGAAATGTTGCATAAGGGAGAGAACAGTCAAGGATGGAGATACACTGGATTTCTGGCATGGTTGGCTGCTAGACTGACCCAGAGACATCTCTGATGCAGATGGCTGATGTTATAGCTGGTTGCTTCCATAGTGGAATGAGGACATGGCCTGCCAGTCACCAAGCTTCCATAAACTCTCTCAAAAGCTGTAGCAAAACATGTATGCTAGAAAGTAATAACAATAATAATCATAATAGATTTACCAACTGCAAAACCATGGCTTCATTGTCAAGGCTTGTAATATGAATGACTAGCTGCTGTTTACAACTCATGGTATGCAGTTTGCACTACAGACACATTAGCTACAAAAAACAAATACCTGAAAATGGTGAGTTAATATTATTCAGCAGACTACTTGATATGTCAGTGTATCTTATGACACTGTGAAATGAATGTAAACATAAAAGTTAAATCATTCATAGTAGCTGTGAGCTCACATACAAACATGGACACAGCTTGATGTAATGACATAAACACATTGATGCATTCTTTTTAACACAAGGCATGGAGTAAGCTGCACTTTGCATGTTTTTTCAGACCAGAACAGCTTTGTGTTTCATACACAAATACTCAAAAGCTTTTCATTAGTACTTTCAAACAGGTAGGTCACCTTGATAATAGAGGATCAAAACAATTCCAACATATGCTGCATGCCTTAAATAATTAAATTCTTCTTTTACTGTAAATGTTATTTGGCAAACAAGGAGCATTGTACCACTGCATCATTCAAACATCATTTCCTTGTTTGCACTAATGCCATAGATGAAAAGAGCCCTAAATGTAGACCAGGTGACCAGAGTTTGACTGTTGTCTCAGGCAAATGATGGTGCAGGCAAGGAAGTTGTGGCACTCCCATACTGGGGTGGAGGCCAATGGATTCCTTTCATTTTACATTGCTGCTCTGATAACAGGGAAATAGCTGGAGAGTGAAGGGCCACTATGATCTAGGGAGCTGGTGCTGAGAAGGACATAGACATGGCTACCAAAGCAAGGATTGGTAGTCCCAGCTGCTGCATCTATAGTTTGTGAGGACAAAGGGGCATGGGCTGACTTTGTGGTGAATCAGGTGTCTGTGTCACCAAGAAGGACAGGGTTGGGCCTATGAAATGTATAAGCTGTCACTACAGGACTGAAAACAAGAGAACAAAGCTCCCTCATGGCTGTCTGAATAATATCCCCCACAATGGACAGTGTAACGCCTGCTCAAGTAAAAGTAAGACACTCAAAAGGCAGGGCCAAAACTGATGCAAAAAAAATATATATATATATATATATATATAAAACATTCCTAAATCTTGAGGTCCTTATAGGTGACTACAGCAAGTTAAGGCTTTTTCCATGGTCACAAATAAGTAGTAAAAAGAGAACAAGAAAATCTATCCCTTTCATTTTGAAAAAACACAACGTAAACCAAAGTCTGTTGGTTACATGAGCATTGTGTTTTTTCATGACATTCTTAGAAATTAAAGCTAGAATCTAGAAGGCATCAGCATCTACCAAGTTAAAGAAAATTTTTATTTACATAATGCCAAAACTTCATTACTACAATGTCTGCTCTTTTGTCATATGCATTAAATAATATGCTATGATTAATGGATAAAATCATTACCAATCTTTTATTATTGATTTTAGAAGAACTGTACCTTGAAATAAGGTTGAAATAGTTTCAGTGGGGCAATGACAGCTGGCACACTCACCGTTGGTGCACAAGACTATGGGTTCTGTTCCTACTCCAGGTAGATCATTTGCTGACACTGCAGTGCAGCATAAGGGGGTTGCTGCACTCCAGAGTGTGCCATCCTTTGGATGAGATGTTAAACTCAGGACCTGCAGCTTGAGCTGATGGCACCTCACGTAGATGTAAAATATTCCATGGCACCTATCAAAAAAGTAGAAAAATTCCCTGATGCCTTGTCTAAATATTCCCTAGTAGTATAAATACTACCTCATGTCTCACCTGAAAAAGGCTACTAGCCTAGTAGAACTAACATGGTTAACAAAGGATAAATCAAAATAAATAAATAGTAGTTTCTTCTAGCTCTTTCTCTCTCTCTATTTCTCCCCCTTTTTTGAAACCTGTATTTTGAGTTTTCCTCAAAAGGTATGAGAAGGAAAAAAAGAGTGAAGATGAGCAGACAATCGAATCCAAACATCAAATACAAGAGGTAAATAGGTAAATTCATTGATTAAAAAACAGCAAATCAAACATACAGACTTAATAAAAAGAGGACCACAGTTCTATGCTGCCTTTTCAGAACCCATTGAATCTGCTACAGTACATGATATATTGTCATACTATTTTAATTGGTATTTTATTTTATATAGCAATGTATAATTTTTCTAACAGTGACATTTATAGGTGCACCATATCATCTCCAGATCTAGCACCATCCATAAATGCAGAAAGAAGTAAAGAAAGAGAGGAACAGGATCACATTGTCATATAATAGCCACTTAATACCACACAGGTGTTTGTTTATCCAACAGACAAAACATACGCCAATCTCCGACCATACTCATGCTCTACTGGCCCATCATTTTATACATTATTTCATGCAATTCTCTTTCTCTAGCTGCCAAATGCATACGTCCAGACTGGGGTGTGTGGCTTGTGGGGGGAGTGGCTGAAGTAGACTAAGGTGAAGAAGGACCAAATGAGAGGATCTTATGAAAGTGAACTTCATGAAGTACTGTGACTATCAGCAAACTTCTTGAAACATCTGTGCATAACTCGATACTCCCGTTATCCAACAAACCTTTGGAACTTCGACTACAGATATTACAGTTTGGGTCAGTCTCCACACACATCTTTCCAGGTCATAAACTAGTATATATGTGTCTGCACCAGCGATCAGATTCAACAAGGAGTATTAATCAGGACATGTATGGGTTAAAAAGGAAAAAAATGTTTTTCCTGATTATATCATCACAAGAACAGATCGTCGAATGGCATTTCAAATGGCATTTTGTTGAACATGCCATTCATTGAACTGTTCTTAATGAGATCGCATTATGGTCGAGTAAGGAAAATTGCCATTTCCTGAATGTAGTGTGATCTTGGAGTTAGTATATATAATTAGTGGGGCGGGGATTGGGGGGGGGGGATTGATAAATGGCATTTCCAATGAAATGCCATTTATTGAATTGATGGTTTGATGATATAATATCAACCCAAAAGTATACCCATCTCCATTTATGCATCTTGAGGATGTGCAGTTCACTGGATTCCGAAGCAATAGATCTTTCCTTTCCATCCATTTAAAGGCTAATTTTGTCCTGTTGCAGCTGTTCCCAGAAATATAAATGTAAGGGAAAATAAGTTTCTTAACAGGCTGTAGTAATATAAGGTTTGAAAATTTGGAAGGGATGTTTAGTGTGATCTCTATCAAATTCTTAAGGAATAATTGTGAGCTAAAATTAGGATCTATTATCTTTTCCCACCTGATATCCAAGATAAGATGAAATATATTTAGCCTAACATATAATATAATATCCTCCAAAATAAGGGGAAAGTGTCCCTTTATTATGTAAATTAGAGAAAAATCTCTCCATTTTTGTCAGCTGTCACAAATCTTCCAACTGTAAAGAGGCTTATATCTTAATGTGCCATTCATCTCTAGATTTGAACAGCCTATCCCTGCATTGACTGAAACAATATATTCCATGAGAAAGAAATATGAGAAAATTATATTTTCCTGACAACCAGTGTGGTATTTTTAAGTAGTTTATTCTTGTTTCTAAAAGTAAAAAAAAAAAAAAAAAAAAAATAGAAACTTACACAGTTGATTGTCAAGCTTCCTATCAAAATATGTAGACTATTAATGTCTTCTTTTCCTGAACCTGTATATGTATTGTTCTATAATTCTGTTGCTTCCACACAGCAAAGTTTCATTCATTTATCAGCTATTCAAAAGACAAAAAGTAGATAGCCTGCAGATGCTACCTCTGACAATCAGTTATCATGTCTTAGCCTCAGGATGAATCATAATGGAGTGCAGGTGATATGAAATCTGTAGGAAAATATCAGACTTAATAGGGATTATTCATTTCTCATGAGAGGCCAAATGGCCTCCCATTGTGCCAAGTGTCTATACAAGGGCCCAATAATTTCATGATTGTTTCTTTAGATAAGACTGGATTCAGATGAGATCAACATGCTTAGAAATTTAAGTTCCCTGTCTGTGCAGCTGATCAGAAACCATGTAGGCAATGCTATTGCCTTAGATAAGTTCAGTTGTAAATCTACTGTTTTAGTAAAAGACTTTAGCCAAGCTATGAGATTCAGAAAAACATTAACCACATCAGTGAAAGTTAACAGTATGTCATCTGCATACACAATAATTGACAACTGGCCTTATCCTTGCTTGTCAACAGTCTTCATAGCCTTACAGCCAAATGCCTTACAGCATGTGCAGTCAAAACAAGGAGAACACAGCCCTGCCTACTGCTAAATCTTCTGTGAAAATGTTGTCAATTCTATGGATCCAGCTTCAAACAATAGATCAAACCTTTGTATATTCCCTGTCCAGCAGTTAAAAACTATAATTGAAAAAGCACAATGCAAAAGCTTAGGTAAGAGACTTTTCCAACTTAACTTGGCAAACATCTTTTTTTTAAATCAAACCCAAGTGATGAAAGGGGAATCAATGGAGCTAAGGGCAGAAGAAAGAATAAATAGCACTGCATAAACATAATTTCTGATTTAAATAACATGTTTACAATATGCTGCATATGAACATATTAAAATATGTAAACTAGAATAGCCTCTGAACCAAATAAAAATTAAAAGTTTTAGTCCATGTTTAACACAGAGATGTGGATAATTGCCACATATTTGGCAGTCATTGACCTATTTCCAGCAAGCAGGATGGAGAGAACCTTATGTTCCTAAAACTGAAATGTTCAAATTTTCAACAGTAAGACTAATGATTCTGCCCAAATATCTCCTCAGACTTCTCCTAAAAACTTGTCATGGCAGGATCATTTGCTGTCCTCACATAGTTGCTGTTTTCAACTCTGATATTGAAAATGGGAGCTTTATAACTTCTTGCTGGTGATGGAACTTAACTCAACACTGCCTGTGCCCTCCACCTGCTACTCTGGATGGACCCTAACATGTCCTGAAGCTGCCTAGCAAATATTTGCAAAATTGCATCAGTGACATATACAAGAGCTTTTGACTTGGGCAACCTACTAGACATAATTCTATGTACTGAATTTAAACCTTATCTTTCTAATTAGCAGCTACAGCCCTTGTAAATTTAAAGAATGTGCATTTTAAGGTGCTTCATATGTTAATATGCATTTATAGTCCATTATCTGTTGAGCTGTGAATACTAAGAGATGATTAAAGAGCTTTGCATGCTCATTTCACTGATGTGCAACTGTATTCCACATAGCTTTGGGAGTATCTTCTGTCTGTTGTTATCTGAGTATGAATCATTACTGTCTCTTTTTTTTTTTTTTGTTATTAATTTATATCTATTTATTTGTTTACCAGTGTAGTGTGCTCTTCAGGAACAATCATTCAGGCACAGTCCTGGTGAAAGCAATCACAGATTGATTGATTGATTGATTGATTGATTGATTGATTGATTGATTGATTGATTGATTGATTGATTGAGGATTAATTCACTTTGCTATCCAGTAGGTGAGCTGGTTATAAACCCTTTTCAGATACAATCTGGACCAAAAAGGCAACAATATGGAAGAGAGAACTGGGTAGACATACATCACATTGAATCATGCATTTATACAAAGAAGATGACAAAGACATGTATGATTTGAATGTATGGCGACTTAGCAAGACATTTAGGAACAGTGTTACACAATTTACAAAATGCAACATAGTATATCAACATCACAGACAGTGTGGTTTAGTAAACAGTCACTCAATGTAAGCAATTATTTGCAAACAGAAAAAAAATATGTTTGTCAATATTGCAATATTTTCAATTTTCATTCAAAAATGAAACAGTGGGAAATAGTCACATATGTTTTGTCAAGCTGTAATTGCAAGTGAAGTAAAGAGTGTGATGTAAGTACTTAGCCACTGTCTTTAAAGCAGATACAAGCCAATTCCTATAGGAGATGCACTTTGCCCTAAAGTTTGAATTGTTAAGAGTTGCTGTTGTCTGACATTTAAAGGCCGAGATTCCAAGGGGTGGGCACTAGTTTACTTAATGTTTTTTTTTTCACATGTAACAATTTTAAATTTGTGTCTAGATAGGGTCAGGTGATCTTTTGGGTTGTCCCTATTTGAGTAATTCTGTTGCTTCATGAAAAGCTTGGATTTTAAGGGAGAACAGTGTCCCAGTATGAATATTTATACATTTCTGAGTTTAGGAGGAAGATGACTCTGTTATCTATTGTTAGCCATCAGAAGGTTGTGAGTAGCTGAAAGTAATGGATGCAGTTGTCAGCGTGGCAAACTTGCAAATTTTTACAGCAATCTGTATACTATATGTATCTGTGCTGGAGTGTAGTGAAGTACAGTATACCATATTACTTTCTGGGAATTAAGATATTTCTTGCTAAAGAAAGGCAGACAGAAGGATTAAGCAAGGGGACATGTTACAACTGAGCTTTAAGTGGGGCAATGTTTTGTTAAAGACTATATCAGTATGTTTACCAAAGTTAAGTACTGAGTCTAATGTCATGCTGTTAATGTATGTAATGTCATGTATGTTTTGTTGCTTTTGCTGTCAGTAATTACCATGGAATGGAGTACAACTATTTTCTGTGCAAAAATGAGGAATATCAGGCTTGATTTTGTTATTTTAAACAGTAGTCTTGTTTTGTTTTGGGTCAGGTTAGACAGGGCTTTGTAACTCTTTTGCAATTTGCTTTACAGTATGCAGGGGTATTTGCTTGATTCAAGGAGGAGAAGGTCATATGCATATAGGACTATTTTCTTTACTGGTAGACCTGAAGATAACTCATTTTTGAAGAAATAGACTAGCAGAGGACTGATTCTTGAGCCCTTCAGGATACCTGTGTCTAAGGACCAGGTAGCAGCTAGGGAATTGTTAGAAATCATTTGCAAAGTTCTGTTAGCAAAGTTGTTCAGCCATTGTAATGCAGGGATCCATATGTTAAATCTGCCAAGAATTTTTTATGAGATGTTTATGATTGATGGATTTTAGTGCCCTCAAGAGGTCATTAACTAGTCCACCAGATAGTATGGGGTCAGTAGTGTTGCTGAAAGTCATGTCAGTGGCTGTATTTAAACTTGTCACAGTGCTGAAGGAGTTACGGATAACATGATGTGCATAACATAAGATCCAAATTTGTTTACATGCTAAAATAGTTGTTTGTAGATTGCTTTTTTTTTTTTTTTTGGCTATTGCAGCTAGGAGGCAAAGATTAGCAGTGGATGCGAAGTATTTGCATTTCTTGGACAATATGATTTTTAGGGAGATAGATTATTATGGTGTGCTTTAATAGATCAGGAACATGGCCAACTGAGAGGGAGAAAAGCCTAGGTTAGTGGTTTGGCTAACTAGCTTTCAGAGATTTTGTGGAAGGAATGATGAAAACGGGAGAATTTGTATCCAGATGTTGCAATCAGGTTGGGTAGGACTTTTTAACTACATTGTTTGAGATTTGCTTGAAGCAGAAGTTTAGTTAATAGGTTGCAGGTGTGTATATTTGGGGCTCACAGTGTTCTGTGCCAAATATGAGATTGGATGTGGTGGTATTGATGAGAAGGAATTATTTCTTAGATGGTAGTTGTTATAGGAGTTAACACTGATGAATCAATTATTATTGGATTTAGCTGTTTTATGAGTATCAGTAATTTAGCGTGTTTGTACTTTTAATTCCTCACAAAATTGCTTAGTGTTATATTTTGAGAGCCTCTTTTTCCAAAGGAAGGAAGCCTTTGCTGCATTGGTTGCAATTCGGGCTTTCTATCTGTGCTCCAGCAGAAGCCACTAATGCAATGAGTTATTATAGGGCTGCTGCTTCCATGCATTCCAGGGTTTATCCATAAGTGTGAAGACCTTTTAAACATCTTTTGTGAAACAGGGATAAATTAGGCCCCTTGCATGTCTTTTTATTGTGTGGAAATAGGAGAAAATATCATTAGGGTCAGTACTGCTGAAAAGAGGGGTCCAGTCAACGTTATATAGATAGGAATCATGTAGTTATCACTTATATTGTGGGAATGGTCTATAGTGAAGAAGGTGTAGGGGCTTCCTATATGTTTTGTAGTTTCAATAAGAAACTACAGGGCAGTAGTCATAATTCTTTTTGCGAAGATACTGATTTGTGTGCATTTTGGTCTGATGCTTGTTATAATAAGCTCAAGAGTCCTTTCTGCTTCTGTGATTAAGCCTGGTAAGTTAATTCACAATTTATTTTACATTAAATAACACAAACATTTTATTAACAAGGTGATATGCAGACACAGTGGTATTGATATTAAGACCCTCCAGAATAATACAATTTATGGGAACTCCATAGCGGTATATTTCTTGTAGTACTTGATTAACTTTTAGTACAGAATATGAATTTGGAATAAAATTAGGCAGAAGTGAATGCTAATATCACTCTCAAGCATGAGTTGTATAGAGATCCGGTTTTGACCTTTGTAATTCACAATGTCAGCTGATTTGCTAAATTAATGTTTGTTGAGAAATTATTTATCAAAAATGCTACACCTTCATCCTGTCTATCCTCTGGTCTGTTATCAAGGATATGAGTGTAGGGTGATTTAATGTAATGAGAATGACAGAAGTTATATTTTATCCAGGTTCAAGTTAATCCTAAAACATGAGGTTGCTCCAATTCAACTCTGGATTCTATTCAGGTCTATTTGTTTTTAATACTACAGGTATTCAAACAATTCTGAAAGTGTAAACATTATGCTTTCTTGTGTTCTGTGTAGGCTGCTGGGGAGGAACACGTTGAGGTGCTGAGGGTTGGGTAATACAGTATTGGTTTAGATTTTGTTGGATGGCCCCAGCTAAGATTAACCTCATTAATGGATAGCAAAGATTGGAGGGTGATCTCTTGAATGAGAATTGACGAACAGGCATTGTCTAGAAAAGGTGGACTTGTTACAGTTGTGTACATTAAGGTAATATTTTGACTTGTAGGGTAAGTTGTATAAAAATGTGGTAGGGGTGATGGAGTTATAAGCAGTATTGTTGATAAGAGTGTAGAATCAATAGGAAACAGAGTAAAGGTATGAGAGGCAAGCAAAACACTGGAATAAAATGTATGATAGTTGACATGGTTTGCAAGTGTGGGTTCAAGTTGTAGGGTAAGGACAGAATGTTGTGAGAGATAAAAGGGATATATAATTAAATTTGTCTTGGAATTTTGGTAAATACACAGGGAAGGTATGTAATGTAGTAAGCTAGATAGTGAAGAAAGGGAAATAAATGCACAGTGAAAATGTGAGAGGGATAGTAAGTTAGATAGAGAGTAAAAGGAAGATGTGTGTGTGTGTGTGTGTGTGTGTGTGTGTGTGTGTGTGTGTGTGTGTGTGTGTATGTGTGCACGTGTGTGCATGCGTGTGTGTGTGTGTGTGTGTGTGTGTGTGTGTGTGTGTGTGTGTGTGTGTGTGTGTGTGTGTACAGTAATGACAGTTGATGGGGTAGAGTTGAACAGGTGTGAGAGGGAGGAGGTGAGAGTTAAGGAGTGAATAACAGAAGGCAGGGTCAGCCATCCATTAAGAAGACAATAGTAGAAAAAAAATCTGTTGAATATTATGTGAGAATTAGTTTAAAATAATGTCAATATCAATTGCTTGTTCCACTGGTGACTGAGGCTAAGCTGCCTTGCTAGTGGAAAATGGTGCCATGGGTGTTATATCACACAATATAGAATTCATTTCTTCAATTCAACTTGTATCCTAAAATATTATATTATTCAAATTACATTCTCTTCTATTAATTTAAAGAAGGAAGGATGATCTTGTTTATGTCGGTTAATGTCAGCCCCTTGCTTGGTTGCACTGTTTTGCATATGTGGGCAATGGATATGCATATGTTTTTGATAATGGTTGTGGTGATGACTTGTGTAGGTTTCTGCATGGATGTGCTTTTTGAGCAGGAATTGAGAAGCTCAAATACATGGCAATGTTAGAAGCTCAGGCTCAGAAAGTTAACTGAAAGTCTAACACATAGTAAAGGAGGGACTAATATGAAAGTAATAGCATTGTTTTCCACAAAGTTAAACAAAATTACACAATCATTTTGATAAGCTGGGGATTTATGTGTCTCTTAAAAAGACTGTAGTTGGTGGTTTGCTAACCATATGTTATCCCTCAGTACAAATATAATTCTGGGAATGTATTATTAGTTATTTTAGACATCACAGTTACTCTTTTACTATTTTATATCTCATAGTATGTTCTAGTGAATATGGTATCCTATTTATAGAAGAGACATGTTTTGAAATGTAATTGTATATGCCAGTCCATAAACAAAGATTTTTTTAGAGAAGTGTATTTGTTCTTTAAAATATCATATGTGTCTTCCATAATATCCAAGCATGTACTGTCTTGTAGTCAGAAGTAAGTTTAAATAGTTCACTGGTTAGTCACATTATCAGTAATATATAATAGCATATTAGTAATGTAGCATGATTGTTATAAACAATATCATATGAAATGCCTTTTATCTGTGTTCATCTTTCTTTTTTCTCAGAACTGGAAGAAGCAATTTGATTTATTATAATACTATATGGGTCTTACAAACAGAATTAAACCAAATGACTACAAGATCTGCAATATCTTACAGTTTTTAAGTTTTATAGCAAGCGTATGTTTATAATCTAAATATTATGTATATACTAACTCCTTTTAATTTTGTTAAATGTGTTAGACCTTTCATATATCATAACTTTAGAAGTAGTAGAGTGATGCTAGATACTTATTTGTGGGTAGGTGGTAGTGTTTGAATAGGATTGCTATTCAAACAACTCCATGGGGGGAAATGAAAAAACAGTGCATGTAAAGTAATTTAAAGATTTTTTTTGGTGTCTACTATTCTTGATGGAAAGTTTACAGTTAATGATTTCAATTATCTTATATCTATGAGTAAGCAGTTCACTAGATATAATAATAGTTTTTCAGTACCATATTTACAAATGTATGAGGGTATTATATGTAATAATTATTAATTTTTTTCCTGTTTTATTAGTATGGCCAACTTGAAATGCATGTCAATATCAGAGGATTAAATAATGGTTGTAAAACGGGTAGTTTCTACAAAGTGTTAAAAATATTTAATTTCCAAGTCATCTTCTTGCAGGAAATAACATTTAATAAAAGAAGATTTGGACAGATTTAATACTAAACACTATTCTGTATTGACTAGCCCTCATTACAAACAAAAGAGAAGAGGGGTGGCTATTTTATGGAAAACAAAATTGTTGCCTCTACCTAAAATTTTGACTACATTTAGTGATGAAAAATGCATGTTTTGTTCAGTGACTTTAGAGATCCAAAGGAAACTATACACTTTTATTAATGTCTATTGGATACCTGGATTGGGAACACAAACAGTTAAACAATGGTTGAGGAAAAAAATATGAATATCAAAGGGAAACATTATTTTTGCAGGTGACTTTAATTGCATTTTATCTAACAAGGATATCAATACTAGCTGTCAAAGAATCCTGTTTCAGTCAAGGCTCTGATAGAGTTCACTGACCTATATAATATGACAGATATTTATACATGAGTTTTAATTATGAGACTCACTCTTCTTTGCACATTTCTCACACAAACATGGGACACAATCATGAATAGACAGAATATGTTTCAAATGAGATAACTGGTAGAATAGATAACATTATAGGAGCCTCTCGTCCTCTGTCAGATCATAAAGTGATAACATTTGAAGTTATATTGAATTCTAGTAATAGCATCCCAATTAAAAGGATTCCTGCATATATAACCAATATGAAAAACATTAAGGAGTTCTTTAATAAAAAAAATCTAATTTTTATTTCAATTAATCATACAGGTAACACCTCGGAGATTTTTGTATGGGACTCTTTAAAAGCATACATTTTTGGCAAAATTACAAGTTGTTATACATAAAAAATGACACAATGGAACAAAGAATTGAAAACTCCTTTGCTTACATTAAGATAGGCTCATACACATCCCAATCAATCATGATTACTAAAGGGACTAAACAGGGTTGTCTCTTGTACCCATTGCTTTTTTCTCTAATTATGGAAACTTTTGTAAATTATATAAGATTAAATAAAAACAAAGGCATACTAATAAATAATGATTTAATCCCCAAGTACATTTGCGGATGACATCCTATTAACTTTGACTGATTGCAATTCTTCTCTTATTGCATTTCATATAGACCAATTTCATTATTAAATTTAGATAAATTATAAAATATTCATGGCAATCTATGGCTCTAGAATAAAACAGTTTCTTACAGTGTTAATAAACAATGATCAGACTGGATTTATAATGAACAGGAACACCTATGATAATACTATCTATAATTGATTATGCAAATGATTAAAAAAATAACTAATTTTGTTTAGTCTGGATATCAATAGTGCATCTGATTCAGTTTATTTGGAGTACTTACTATTAGTACTGGAAGAATGTAATGTTTCATATCATTTCTTACAATTAATCAAACTTCTCTATGAAAACTCCTTTGCTTACATTAAGATAGGCTCATACACATCCCAACCAATCATGATTACTAAAGGGACTAAACAGGGTTGTCTCTTGTACCCATTGCTTTTTGCTCTAGTTATGGAAACGTTTGTAAATTATATAAGATCAAATAAAAACAAAGGCATACTAATAAATAATGATTTAATCCCCAAACACATTTGCAGATGACATCCTATTAACATTGACAGATTGCAATTCTTCTCTTAATGCAGTACTCCAAGCAATAGAAATATTCCAGAAGAAATTGGGACTCAGTTTGAATGAGAATAAGACTAAAATACTACTTATTAGTTATAATATTAATAAAATGGAAAATAAATTACATACATACATTGTGAAAGATGGTAAAATCACTTACTTTGGAAAAATCTTGTCTGGTAATATTAAAGATATAACAGCCCTTAATTGTAATCATACCTTAAATTCCATAAAACAAACTCTTAGTAAATGGAATAAAATTTTTCACTATGGAAGTGAAACTCTCCTTAACTAAAATGATTATCCTTCCTTAAATTCTGTATAAAATACAATCTTATTCTTCTTCCAAACAAATATATAAAAAAGTATAATTTTTTGTTTTTAAGATTTTTATGGTTTCCTAACAAGGCTATATTGGCTTTAAACCATTACATTTGAGAGTGGACATTGGGTGGTATTGGTCTTCATGATTTAGAATTGTATTCCTTATCCTCAGTTGTTAAGACAATAATGTCTTGGATAAATAACAGCTATAAAGCCAGATGGAAAGATATTCAGGGAGGTATTTGATGTAAATCCAATCACTTAAAATCATATTATGCTAAAATAGCTACTAATACATCTCACTGGTTAGTAAATGACTATTTTGTATAAAACAAAAACAAAGCAGTGAACTCTTACTATATTAATACGATAATAACCTCCTTTAAAAATGTCATTGTCGGTAACTCTGAATATAAAGCATGGATTTTCTTTGTATTTCCAATTGCTTGTACTCAAAATAGCATTATTATATTTAATTAACGACTACATTTAAAGACAAAAACCTGTTATACTGGCATCGATCACCAGATAATGGGAAGTTACAAAATGTCGACCGTGTCATTAATAAGTTTGAGTTAAGCAAAGACGTGGTTAGAAATTCAAAACTGTAGACAATTAGTGGAACATAAGATTAATCTAACGCAAGCAACAGTTAGAAATTCATCCCCCACATTCATTGATTTACTCATTATTCTAATTTACCAGAATATACTTGGAAATGGACTTCTACCTAAAATATATAAGGCACATAAGTAATTGACAGTATGTCACAGAAAAAGCTACTGGGATTAATTTAGACTTGTTAATAATAACTCCACAAGTGAAAATAATAAAAAAACTAATACTTCAATCTTCAAAACGAATTACTGCATCACTAAAGTGGAGGATACGGTCATGGAAGTTCTTACACAAAACCTTTATCACACCACATAAGGTTGAACTGATGTATAATAAAAATATAGGATGCTGGAGATGTAAACCAAATGTTAATGCTGACTGGCAGCATATGTTTAACTATTATATAAAACTTAGAACATATTGGAATAATATGAATTCTCTCGTACATTCTATTTTTAGTAATACATTTAAGCTGACCAAATCTCTTATTCTATTCCCACCTGTGTCACAAATATAAAATACCCTTTTTATGGAGTATCTTAACATTAGCAAGAAGAATCATCTCCAAGAACTGGAAGAATCACACTACTTGTACTGTGAAGGAATTTGTACAGCTGGCAACTGAAATCTGTCAACTTGAACTTATCATCTAGAATCACCTGTTCTTATAATATATGGTTGAAATAAAAAAAAACTGCTGCATAAACAGACTTTAATAATTAACTGAAAAATCATCTTATCACATTTCTTTTTCTATTTAAAAAAGCTTTATTTTACAGTAGTCAATATTGTAAATATTTATTTTAGTTGTTTATTATTGTTCTTTTAGATATGTTTGTTTTATATTTCAGTTATCATATATTAATGTTTTGTTGTTAAATTCTCAATAAAAGCAAGTGAGATAAAAAACAGGGTTTGTAAAAAGGACAGTAGCCTGACTGAATTAAAGACTAGAACCTAAACAAAAAAGTAGCAAAGCCTTTATGACAAGTAACTCCATACAGGGTGAATCCAGTTCACAAGGATACAAACAGAAACAATTCTTGAAGTGGAATAGTTTATAGTACTGTTATCAGATGCTTGAAATGGAAGAGTTTATAGTGCTGTGAGCAGTGTTCAAATCTTACCATTAAGCTTTTTTGTAAAGGTGATGAGCCGGGCTGCTTCACAGATCTTAATATTATTAAGGAAGTCCACAAAATGCACTGAAGCATCTTGTAATAAGAGTTTCTACTGTAAGTATAATGAGTCCACTTCCCTGGGCAATTAGTTCCAAAGGCAGACAAGAGCTCTTATTTCAAAATATAGCAAATGCTGTGTACATAAATCTCTCTGTAAGTTTAACAATAAAGGATAAATTAGTTAAAAGTAATGGGAAATCGGTTTAGAATTATCTAAGCGTAAATGGTTATGGCTGTTATTGCTGAACAATCCACTAAAATCAGTACTTGTTTCATCATACGTACTAGTGATTTTGCTGCTGTAATCATCATATTGATATTTGGAATGGTTGATACAGTTCATCTACATATTTTCAACTATCTGTCTATTTTCGGTGCAGATTCAATAAACCCTACATGGGCTGCTAAAACCGTGAGCTCATCATGGCACAACACACATGCGATAGCACACCATTTTGTATTCAGTAGGGGGCTCTACCCACTATGTAAAGCAGCACAAACATGTTAATTATAGCAAAACCAGCTGAATTGTATGCTAATCAACCAGTCAAAGCAAATCTCAAAACCTATTGGAATACAGCAACAGAAACTAGGCTACACAGAAAAAATGTTAGGGGCTGCTATTGCTTTTATTCATGTGTATATGCAAAAGGCCCATGTCTATGTTGCTGCTGCTATCAATAGACCATGGCCAAGAAGGAGAAGGGTTTTTAGACACCATTTAATGTTTCATAATCTGCATGAGTTGGAAATTATAGACTGCTACAAGGTGGATAGAGACACACTACAGGAACTCTGCAACCTCTGTCGTCTTCAACTGAGAGCAAGGGTAAACTGAGGGGAATCAATCCCAGTGGAGATTACGGTATGAGTAGCACTTGGAATTTTAGCTACAGGAACCTTCTAGAGACCAACAGGGGACATGCTGGGGGTGTCACAGGCATCAGCATCCAGGATACTCTATCAATTCCTGAATGCTATGCTGCAACATACCAGTGAGTGCATTTATTTCCCATACAGCTAAGGACAGAGACAGACCTATGCAAGAGTTCTACCCTGAACCACATTATGCTAAAGTCCTGGGTTCCATAGATTGTACACATATAGACATCAATACACCACCCAGGGAGCAGGGAAGGGTATACATAAATAGAAAGGGCTACAACTCTGTTAACTGCAATGTCATGTGTAATGCTAAGGGAATCATCCTGAATGTGTGTGCTGGCAACCCAGGTAGTTACCACAACTCACATATCTGGCACAACTGTGAACTGTATGAGATGTTTACTAGGGGAGATATCCCACAGGGTCATTTAGCAGGGGATGCAAGTTATGCATTGGAACCATGGCTGATGACGCCCATCAGAAATGCGCACACACCTACTGAAGAATGTTATAATAAGGCACACAGTCAAACAAGAAATGTCATAAAGTATGTGTTTGGGCTGCTGAAGTCACAGTTCTAGTACCTAGATACATCTGTGGGAGCCCTGCTTTACAGTCCCTATACATGTGCTGTAATATTCACCATCTGTGCCCTGTTCCACAAAATTATCCTGAGAAAACAGCTTCAGCAGCAACCGCTAGTGGAAGAGCCATACACCCCACTACCATTAGCAGGGTCACCACAGTCACACGCAGGTGAGGAGTCAGTGTGGAACCAGCAGCTGCAGTGGGTGTTGAGAGATGTAGGCATGCACAATATGGCTTCTTACTAGCCAGGATGCAATGGATGGCACACACGCTCACCACCTAATGGGCTAAAACCTTCATCCAATGCACATGCATACAGTAACATTGATTCCAGGCAATGTTCACAACCTTTCCTTACCCATGTAATGGCTGTGTACTGCTAGCATCAGACAGAGTCAGATAATAATTAAAACTCATACAACTGCTGGATTTTCAAGGTAAATTTGGAACCTGGAATAGAAAAATAAATGTCTAAGAATACGAATGAATGGCATATCCTTGCATACTGTTACTTGGTAATGTAAGTAAGTATAAGGTTGGTGATTTTTACAGAAATTACATCAAGATATGACAGCAGTGACTTATGTGAATACATGTGTCCTCTATCAACTAATAGGCCCTACATCTAAAATGTACAGTTTCACTGAATGTACATATTTTAACCTCATATGTTTGTAATGGCAAAGCATTGAAGAGTGATGTTAGAAGATAATAATATACATTTCAGATTCAGACTTCATATCTCTCAGAACAAACATAAAAATAGTAATGCAAAACCTGTTATTCCATCAACTTGTCTAAGTTTGTAAGACCACAATGTTTATAAACTCTCCCCATTGTCGGGCCTTTGTCACACCTTAATTTATGGCTTGGTCCAGCTTTGTAGGTCTAAGACTGCCCATACATGTCAAGCAGAGTGCCTCTTTGGCCCTCTTCAAAAGGAACCTTGACGATTGGATGGGAGAAAGGAAATTCACCCCGGGAATCACGTCAGTCGCCCTGCTAGAAAGGGGTCCAGGAAGAAAATAGTGTGGGAAGAAATAGCCAGGGAATTGTTATGGCTAGGCTTGTATAAGCCCTAGGGCCGATAGCCTAGTACCAGCCTAGGAACCTATGAACCTAAGAGTTTGGTAGGGATGTACACATTACAAAAAACCTGTAAGAAAGCAGTACAATTTACAAATCAGCATCACAAAATCAGATATACTAAGAACTACGTCAACTATGCACCCTGCATCAGTCATAAGATTTATGTATCCCTGAATCCAAAAGAATCTTCCTTAACTTCTGAAATGATCACACAATAAAGGAGAATCTCATTTGAAGAAGAATAACCAAGAGTCACCGTGTCATTTTTATGATTGTACAGGAGAATTTTTTGCAGCATTTTGAAAAATAAAAATCCCTTAAGATCTATGTTAAGCTCAGAGCTTGACCTGCTGGTTTGATTAGATTAAAGCTATACAGACACATGTCTAAATTGAATCCAAAAGATAGAAAACAAGGATATGGCAAAGTTATCATCATCTGCACAGGGTGTTCATAGGTTCATAGGTTCATAGGTTTATACTAGGCTATCTGCCCTAAGGCATTTATAAGCCTAGCCCAAATTTTTGTGGCTTACGCCACCCCTTATATGAAAAAATACTGTGCCCATTAGTTTGTTGTGCCTCTGTCCAGCAGTGACACAGAGATGATTCCCGGGGTAAACCTACGATCTCCCATCCACAGGTCTAGATTTCTCTTGAACAGAGTCAGCGAGGTGCTCTGCCTCACATGGACTGGGATTTTATTCCACAGCATAGGGAGTCTCTGAGTGATAAATCTATCCCTCCAGCATGTCCTATTTATATCCGTGCTAAGGTTTAAGTCGCTTGCTCTAGTGGTTTTGGTGGATTTGGATTTTTGAGGTGGAGCATGTCCATTAATTCCGGGTTGGACATGGCCTTGTATGTCAGGCACATGTCACCTCTGAGCAGATGGTATGCGACTGAATAGAGCTGGAGTTTCTTCAATCTGGCAGCATATGACAGATTTTGGAGTCCCTTTATCCTTTTGGTGAGGAACTTTTGGGGTCTCTCCAATTGCTGCAGATGTCGGGTGAGATACATCCCGAATGGGGCATTATACTCGATCATTGGTCTGATAAGTGAAGAGTACAGGGGAACAATGACCTCACTAGATCTGGATGTGAATCCCTTCATGATCAGGTGGGCAATGTAGAAGGTCTTTCTAACCACTTTAGCAATGTGAGTGTCAAAAGAAAGGCCACTGTCAACCTGGGTCCCCAGGTCCCTGATAACCTCTTCTGTGCTTAGTGGATTGCCACCTATATGGTAGCTTGGGGTTACCTTGTTTTTCCCAAAGGGTATGACTATACATTTTTTGGCGTTTAACTTCAGGCCATGGCTCTGGCACCAGCTATCTGTTTCCGTGAGTCCCTTCTGAAGGATATCCATGTCCAATGCACTTTCCACTATGGCGCCCAGTTTGCAGTCGTCTGCAAACTTTGTCAGCCAAAGTCCTCCCATGCAGGCCTGTACTTCTGAGAAGTAGATGCCAAACAATAGGGGGCCAAGGACCGAGCCCTGTGGGACACCACTTGTGACTGACTTGGAGTCTGACACAGCGCCAGCAACTCTAACCCTGTGGGTTCTGTCCTTAAGCCAGTTTGCAACCCATCTTGTGACATATGGGTTTACATTTAAGCTGGTAAGTTTTTCTACAATACCCGAGTGGGGTATTGTGTCGAAAGCCTTTGCAAGGTCAAGGTAGGCTGTATGGACTGCCTTTCCCTCATTAATGGCCTTGGTGACTGTTTCGAAGAAGTCGACCAAGTTCAAAAGGCATGATCTTCCCTTGACAAAGCCAAACTGGGTCGGGCCCAATGTCTGCAAGTCCCCTATATCTTTGTTTATGAGCTCCATTATGATCCTCTCCATAGCTTTGCAGACTAGACTTGTTAAGCTTATGGGGCGGTAATTACCAGGGTCCGTAGAGGCGCCGCCTTTGTGGAATGGGACCACAGTTGCCATACGCCACTCCTTGGGCACGTATCCTGTGGTAAGGTTGAGATTAAACAGCTGCCTTATGCGCGGGGTTAATTCCTCATTTAGCTTGTATAGCACACAGCCAGGGACACCATCCGGTCCCATTGATGCTGTGTTTTTAGCTTTAGAGAGAGCAGCTTTCACCTGCGCATTTGAGATGTCCAGGAGGCTACACTTGGCTGGGATAGTTATCTCTCCTTTAGGGGGGGAGAGGGGGGTGAAGTTTGCACTGAACCTGTCTGCCAGTATGTTGGCAATGTCTGTGGGTTCAGTGATTTTTGTATCATTTTGGACTAATTCTGAGCATATCTGGGAGTTTCCACCCAGGTTCCAAACATAGCTGAAAAAGGCCTTATGATTGTCCTTTGAATCCATGGCAATTTTTCTCTCAAAATTGGCCTTAGTTGATTTTATGAGTGCTCGTATTTTTTTACTAATAATGATCAGGGGTGACTTCCCTTTTATGGATTTTGTTCTATCATGTAATAGCTTTCTTCTCTTATTGTAAAGTTTGTTAATGGCTGGGGTCCACCAGACTGGACGTTTGCCCTTTGTGGAAAGAGTCTTGGTTTTATTTGGGATTGCCTGATCCATGCAGTCCTGGAGGTGTTCATTGAATGCATTTGTAAGGGCTTCCGCAGCTTGGGTTATGGTTAGGTGCATATGTGTGTGGGGGGCAGGAGGCCTAGGATGACACAAAAGGTAGTGAGTGTGTGTGAGTAAGTAAGAGAAACAGGCAGACATGTTGATAAAGTATCAATTGGCCACTGAAACAGAATGAACTTTAAGCCTCATGACTGACCCATGTAGCTGTTATGTGTGTGTATGTATCTGTATGGGCACTCCAGGTAAAACTGTGTTAGTGTCTACAAGAACACAGCCAAGCACTGTGCTAGCTCTTCATCCTAATATGTCAGACAGGTGTGAGCCATACAAGCTACAGGTGACAGTGCATTGTTGTCATTCCCAATCCCGAGAACTGGCTCTGCCAGGAGTTGCATTGACATATCCATACCCATGGTCATATGCACTGCTGTGACTTGAATGTGACTGATGTCTGCTGCATGAACTCACCTTACAAATATGCCCAGAACCATGACCCCATGTCCAGCTATGCCTGAGTGTGGACATCTCAACCACTGATGAAGCAGTGAAGGTAGTTTCACTACGGTAGTGTGATCGACATGGCCATTTCGGCTAACATCAGATGATTTGTCTGACATACTGATGTGGTGGATGCCATCCCCCTCCCAGCAGATGTTCCATCACAGACACTACCCATTCCAAAGTGTCATTCATGCAATCCACTGAATCAGCAACATGGTGGAGGTAGTTACACGTGTCAGCTTCTGCCACATCTACAACCCTAAGCATTTTCTCGTAGGACCTATTGGAATGTGCCTGAAACCTCTATGATGGCCCAAAACATATGTCGAGTGGCAAAGAAAGACACACCTGGATCAGGTAGAAGATGGACAGCAGGCCTCCTCTGAGCAACCCTATCAGCTGTACTGCATGGCACCTCGTCCACACTTTGGCTATGGCAAGAGTCAACAGACACTGAAGCCGCAGTAATCACACTAACCTGATCAAGTATCTGAGGGCTCACTGCAATTGGTTTGTGTAGGCCTACTGGTTGTGTCTGATGGCATTACAGGGGATGGATGAATGTCAGAGTGCCAGATTCAACCTCTGCACTCCCCCCACTGTGCCTGTCTTTGGCCACCATCATCATCAATATCTGACGATACTCTGAAATCTGGTGGTAAGAGTCCTACACTTCTACTGTCAGGATCACCTGTTATAATAAGCAAGAAACACAGGAAAGAAAGTAATAGCTACGCTACTACAGTTCAATATATGCTAACAAATTAACACTGGTGCCACTGTCAGAGATGGTACAGCAATACATACACAGTCCTTGATACCCACCTGACATATACGGATAAATTATTTTTGTGAAATGCTCATCAGTACTGAAATAAAAATATTTGTCGACCATGTGTAGATGACTCCACTATTTACTAGTGAGGATGGTTCTGGAAGAAGTTTAGCAAAATGTAAGGATATCATCATCACAATAACAATAAAACAAGGGGAAAGTGTTGTTCATTAACAAAACATTTAACTGAAACTTGGATGATGTCTACCCCAAGCCCATGTGTAATGAACCAAAATGTGTTGTTAACTGTATTAATCTATGACTATCCCCCCAAAAAATTATTAAACCAACTTAAGCATTCCTTTCGATGTTTTACTATACAAGAAATATTTAACAACTGACATAGGCAAGCGTACCTGGAAGCTGATCCTGGGACATACTCGCCCTCCCTGAAACAGCAGCACCAACATCAACCACATGCTGTTGTACACTTTCCACTAAGCTCTCTGGATCCCACACAGTGGACAGGAACTCTTTGTTTGCTGTCAATGGTGGCTTTGTAGCAGGCACACCCCCATGGTAGCCAGCTCTTTTGTGAGTCACTGAAGGGAGGTTTGCAGGGACTGGGACACTTGGGTGCCATAGCCCTAGGTGACATAAAGTACAAAATAAGGATACTACACATAAATATCATATAAATAAAAATCATGCTTAGATATAACATATATTATTAGTTTTTCAATATTTCCCACAGGAGAGACAAATACTTTTTTCAGTTATACAAATATAAAAAAAGGGTTATGTGGCTGTAACATGTCACAGTCACACACAAACCAAGGTATGATCCAAAACAAGCAGTAACAGTAGCGAAGCAAACCTCTGCAAAAACATTTTGGCTGTGCCAACACAGAAAAGGAATTTGGCAGCCCCGCCCTCAAAACAACAGGCAAATTACACTTTTTGTACAAAACAAAGGAATAAAATAACAGTGAATTGTTATAAGTGCTATCAAACTGTGTCAAAATCATGTGTACACATTTACCACAATACTGTCATTTTTATGCAATTGACAATCACCTCTACCTGTGCCCAGGCCTCCCCTAGAAGTGTCTATGGGCCATCCTAGAAGGCTAACTCCCTGTATCATTTATCAATATAGGACATTTACATTTCATTGAAATAACAACAGAAGATTGTAATGAAAAACAGTTGTAACATTAACACTTGTGATGTAAGTTAATAAGACTGTGTATCTGAGAAAGTAAAATGCCCTGGCAAAAATTATCAGTAAACTTCTAAAAAGTGCATACAGATAAAAGTACCATTTGATTATGCATATATATATATATATATATATATAATATAAATATATATATATATATATATATATATATATATATATATATATATATATATATATGTGTGTGTGTGTGTGTGTGTGTGTGTGTGTGTGTATTCATAGGTTCATAGATGTGTACTAGGCTAATGGCCTGGAGCCTTTACAAGCCTAGCCCTTAGGATTACCCAGGCATTATGCCACCCAACCATAGTTCCAGTGCCTCTGTTGAGTAAAGCCACTGGAGTCATCAGTGGGGTGAATTTTCTATTTCCCATCCACTCATCAAGATTTCTCTTGAAGAGGGCCAGTGAGGTACTCTGCTTGACATGTATGGGAAGTCTATTCCATAGCATGGGCAGTCTCTGGGTTATGAACCTGACACTCCAGCATGTTCTGTTGATTGTGGTAATAAGGTTGAGGTCTCTGGAGTGTGTGGTGTGGAGGGATTGGGATTTCTTTAGATGTAGCATTTCTAACAGAGCTGGGTCAGACATGGCTTTGTAAGTCAAGCAGAGATCGCCTCTGAGTAGGCGATATGAGACAGAGAATAGTTGGAGTTTTTTGAGTCTGTCCATATAGGACAAATGTTTAAGACCTATGATCCTCTTTGTGAGGTACTTTTGTGGCCTCTCCAATTGTTGTAGGTGTTTAGTGAGATATATACCAAATGGGGCATTGTACTCACTAAAGGGAGACAATGACCTCTTTCTTCCTGGATGCAAAACCCTTAGTAATGAGATGTGCCACATAAAAGGACTTTCTGACCACAGTGGAAATGTGGTGGTCCAAAGAGAGGTTGCTGTCAACCTGTGTTCCCAGATCTCTTATAACACCTTCTGTGTTCAGTGGACAACCATCGATGTGGTAATTCATGGGAACCAGGTTTTTCCCAAAGGGATGACAACACATTTTTTGGCATTGAGCTTAATCCCATTGTTCTGACACCAGTTGTTGGTTTCAATGAGGCCTTTCTGTAGGATGTCAACATCACTTGGGGTGTTAATAATAGCTCCCAACTTGCAATCATCTGTGGACTTTGTCAGAGTTCCTTCATGTTGGCCTGGACTTCAGAGAAGTAGATACCAAACAGGAGAGGACCCAAGACCGAACCCTGTGGGACTCCACTTGTGACTGGTCGGCAGTCTGACTTGGAGTCAGCTACTTTCACACTGTGGGTTCTACCTGTGAGCCAGTTTGCAACCCACCTAGTGATATAGTGGTTGATGCCTAGCTTAGTGAATTTTTCTATGATTCCTGAGTGGGGAATGGTATCAAAGGCCTTGGCCAGATCAAGATATATATATTGCTTGGTCATGTGAGCAAATCCAGTACATAACTGAAAATGCAATCATGCCTTATGAAGATTAGTAGTCTTCTGCGCAAGTCAATCCAAAGTAATAGCAATCTTCTTCTGTGTTATTCACATACACAAGTCTCCTCAACTTAAGTTCCCTAGCTACATGGTTACCTTTTTATAGTGTAGATTCAGGCCTGAGAGCACCATGAAGATGCAAATGAGGTGTGAACTCATTATAGTTGCTGAATCCCAAATTCTTGGCTCCATGTCGCAGATGTAATCATAGTGCAGGCACTCCTTCAGTGTTTGTTGCTTATGGATTGCAACTGTGAATAATTACTGATAGACAGAAGGAAAAAGCAATTCACACTCTCTTACCTCCACTGGGTGTGTCAGCCAGGTTAGGCTTAGAACATGCACAAGTAATTGTATCAAGGTTCTAAATGCGTGTCAGCAGCACACATTTAACAGTTTCTGTTCAGTAATATCCAACCTCACTTGCATTTGGTGAAAACTGCCATTTAATATTCTCACACATTATAAGGACAATGATACAAAATGCCTTACATGCTACATGTCTCAGATCACTGCTCGTTTAAGAGAAGAATGAACAACATACAAAGACAAGAGAGAGCTGCCTTTTTGCAAACAATTGTCATAAATGGTTATGTAAGTGCTCATTACACTATATTTGAAATTAATACTTGGTACCAAAAACTCAGATGCTTACAAATGCCATACATCTTATTAATACTATGTGGCAAAGAGAGATAAGACACCCTTCCTGTGTTTTGTAGGTTAATTGGTGTGAGAGTTCAATTCCGCACTTATGTAAAAATATTTCATGTGTACTAACATTTATTTTGTACTGTTGTTTATTTTGTAGATTTTTTTCATAGATAAAACAAGTTAAGCTTTGTTTCTCATGTTTGTGTGTCACTTACCAACACACAAACCTGGACTAATAGCCCACACAAGAAGCAAGCAGAACACCTGAAGACAGGATGCAGTCATTCTCGATTTCAAAAAGGATACACTGTTGTATCTTTTGCCTTCCATTGCACAAACCTGCTAAGCGGCATTGCGTGGCAGTTAACAACCTTCCTCAACACCTGCAGGTCTAGAACACCTCCAGAGAGGAAGCAAACAGTAGGCAATTTCAAAATGGATACATTCTATCAAATATGTTGGGCATCATGCAAACATGCTAAGTGGCATTGCATTGTGGTTAACACAGAGAAGTTAATAATGAATATGAAAATATCCAATTGTCTTTTAACTATTCCTGTGGCAGTATGTGTAAGTGTAGGGCTGCAATACAGATGATCATGGGTTCTAATATAGCAAATTCCAAATATTTTACAGTCATTCCATTTTAATTTATATTAAAATATTATATTAAAATTCACATGAAAAAAATATCACACACTCCCAATTTTATTAAGGATTGTGCACACAATTTTAATAAACTTATATGAATTATTTGTGTGAGTGAGGGTATACTGACTAATGTGTTTCTGTAATTATAATTGTGTTCTCTGACGTTTAATGGTCTTCAGACTGTAATAATACTCATACACACAGGGATGTATAAACCAGGACCTTATCATGTCACAAACATACATGGTTCCCCCCTCAGTCTGTTATGTGTATGTATATGTAAATAATGAGTAAATCTAAAAAGCACTTCTTCTGTGGCAAGGATAAAAACTAATCACTGTGGGAAAAAATGTTTTCTCCCTTTTGCAAAGGTTTGATTCCAAATTGTACAAATTAATTTTATCAGTGTATAAAGCCACGGAAAAAAATGTGTAAGATCATAATTTTTTTGCTCCTGGTACATGTCTGAAATTAAATCACCACTCAGTTACAGTAGTAAACATCTCACAAACTAATGCCAAGTGTCAGATTAACCAGCCAGTTTCAAAAACTGCTTTCCTCTCTTTTGGCACCATTGCTCTCCACTTAACATCATGCAAATGTGGTTAGCATCATTGTTTGAGTTTGTGCACTACCAGTAAACTATATAACAAGCATTGGCAGGAAATCATTCTTAACTATTGCTGTTTTCCCTGGTTAGACATGTCTGGTTGTAGACAGTAAGGTGGCCAATTGAAGGTGCAGAGGTGGTATGCTAAGGAGTACAGAATCTTCAGTGGGCTGCTTATAAAGTGTCACAGTCAAAGTCTCTTGCAGGGACACTATATCAGTTCCCAGTACAAGCCTAAGGCTGGAAATAATCTGGCCATGGCTGTGTCCAGTGTGACTGGCATTCCACTGACTGGAGGATAGTGTAGGCACATTTTAATGACCTGAAAAGGCACAAGAGGGATACACTCAACCAGTGGCTTTATGAGTTCTGGACTGGTAACATCCAGCAGTTGTGTAAGTATATTGATAAAGAAAATGTATAGCAGATAGAAAGCTGCATGTAGACAAGATTGGCATGCATAATGCTCTTCTCTTGTTCTCTTCTCTGTATTCCACAGGCAATGTAGAGATTATGGCAAATAGAGAGGCCCATGTTTAGCATGTAGTGAGACTGATGGAAGCAAGGGGTATTTATGCAGTGGAACAGATCTATTATTTTAGCTAAATTATTTCATTTCTATACAGTTGTATCAAAGTAAGCATGCATATATGAACTGTAAAAGCAAGCATGCACGGTTCAGTCTGTAGCACAACCAAATGTAGGAGTGAAGTCTAATACTGTAGTCAGAAGTTGTGGCTTCAAATGCCACAGATAACAATGCGTAGTAAAAGCCTTTAAAAATATTACATAATTTAATTTCAACACATGTGGCATAAATGTCCAGCTGTTAACTTCATCTTTATAATTGGACCAAACATATGTGCAGTATATGCACATTGCAAGGATTACGTTCAGCAATCCTTAATTATAGTTTTCAGTTGTTAAAGAGTATACTTAAATGCAAAAGTTAAGATAAAATACTTTATTATTGTGATAATGTATTGCATGTCACATATCATGGTACTAATGTTATATATTTTTTTCTCACCCCGACCATTATCTGTCTATTCTCTCTCTATCTTTTTTTTTCCATGTCATCCATCTCTGAAGAATCACAAAATGCTTTACAGCACAGGGAGGTAAGCCAATCCTCATGGCTCAGCCTGGCCCTGCTCAACCGGTTCTTGTACTGACACCTAGCACATCTGGGACCCAACTTGTCAGTGCTGCCTCTTCTGCCGCTGCACTACCTGAGCCCTCCACTTCAGGTAGTACTACCCCGACAGCTGGTACTTTGGTACCCTCCAGGAGCACTGGCAGAGGTGGGGATTTTATCACCTGTCAGTAATACCAGGGTTGGTATATAGAGTTGTACACAGCACCATTGTTGCATGCATATGCCGGATTCAGAGGCTGCTCTCACTCATGGTCCATAGAAGACAGCAAGCACTCCAGTAGCCAATGGAGTAAGGGGACAGTGATGTCAGTCCTGCAGGTGAGGACTAGATTCTCACTGTCTCCATGTTTGATAGGCATGGGCATTTGTCATCTCCTCCCTAACCCCAGTCATGGTGACCCAACCTGTCATGTCTCTCATCATCCCTGTGTCTTGTCTTGTTTTTCCTGTTTGTTAGCATCTGCTTCCTCACCTACCCTACTTACCTGACCAAAAAATACAGCTGTCTTCATTGACATGCCATAATTTTCTGTACATTACCATGTTTCATCTATCCTCTTCCCCTGTGTTCATTTCTTAAATTCATCTGCGTGTCACTTTTCAATATACACACTTCCCCTGACTATTTATTTATAATGCAGTGTATGTACCCTTACATTATTAAAAACCCTGGTAGTCACTGTGGCTTTCAATGCAATCCCACAGAACTTAGTTTGCCTGTAAGTAACTTGGTTCAAGGCTCCAGAGAGCACCTCTGCAATACCAGGCTACAACTCTTACCACACTTTTCGGCCATCAAAGCAGAACCGAAACACTAAAGGTGGAGGAGTGTCAATATTCACCAAGGATATTCACACCACCAGGCTAGTTGCCCAACATAATGCATCTGAAATTCTCCAGGTGCAACTAACACTAGGTAAGACTGCAATCCAAATTGTAGCTTGCTACAGATCCCCCACCATACCCCAAGATTCTCACTACACCTTTCTAAACATACTGGGAAATATTAAGATAGAACCAAACACCCTAACACTGGGTGATTTTAACTACCCTGCCATTGACTGGGAAAACTACTCATGTACCAACACCTTTGCCCAATGGTTCTTGGAATTCATAAATTCCAATGCCCTGGATCAGCTAATCCATAGTCCCACCAGGGGCTCCAATATCCTAGACCTGGTCATTACCAACATGGGAAATCGATCCTCCACACCTATGGTCACACCCTCATTAGTCAGGTCTGACCATAAGCTAATCACCTTTAACATCCACATCCCACCCCCACCCCCCAGTAAGGAAACCTCCATAAAAAACTTCTACAAAGCCAACTTCATGCTACTCAAGTCAGAAGTGACAAACTTCATGACACCCATGCAGATGGGAACTGAAAGTTCAACTGCTGAATCCTACACTAAGGCACTGTATGAGCACATCCACTCATGCATGAATCGTGCCATCCCAAATAGAACCAACATGCTCTCATCCAAAAAAAGGAAGCCAATCTGGTGGTCCCCTGCCATGAACAAACTTTACAACTAAAGGAAGAAAATGTTGCAGAAAAGAGGAAAATCCCAGGATGCAAAAAACTTCCTTACCAGCCTCAATAAGAAACTGAGATCCCTCATAAAATCCTCCAAAGCTAGTTACGAAAATAAAATTGCCAAAGATTCCAAAGATAACCACAAGGCATTCTATAACCTTGTCAAGAATCTAAATGGCAATGCTCAGATCTGCTCTGAGCTAAAACAGAATGGCATTAAATATATATATAATGATCCCAAGGATATTGCCAATATCCTGGCAGATCGATACAGTGCCAACTTCACCCCCCTCTCACCCCCTAAATGGCCCATCTCAATACCGGTAGATTGCCAAATTCTGCTAATAACGGCCACACAGGTAAAAAACACACTCTCCAAAGCTAAGAATACAGCATCCATGGGAACAGATGACATCCCGGGTTGTGTACTACATGAACTACAATATGAACTGGCACCTCACCTAAGTGTCATGTTTAATCATAGCCTCACGTCAGGTTTCGTGCCCACTGAGTGGTGCAGAGCTACAGTTATCCCACTCCACAAGGGGGATCCACCTTGGATCCCGGAAACTACCGTCCCATCAGTCTGACAAGCCTTATCTGCAAGGCCATGGAGCGTATTATCATGGAACTTATAAACAAAGACATTGGCAACCTTCAAACACTGGACCCCACCCAGTTTGGGTTCGTGAAGGGCTGATCTTGTCTCCTGTACCTGATTGACTTCTGCAAATCAGTCTCCAGAGCCATGGACAAGGGTAAGGTGGTCCACACAGACTATCTAGACCTTGCTAAGGCCTTTGACACCATCCCCCACTCTGGAATCATAGATAAACTTACTAAGCTGGGCATTAATCCCTACGTCACCCAATAGGTTGCTAACTGGCTTACTGATAGAACCCACACTGTAAAAGTAGCTGACTCCAAACCCAGCTCCAGACAAGTGACAAGTGGAGTACCTCAGGGTTCAGTCCTGGAACCACTCTTGTTTGGCATTTACTTCTCTGAAGTACAGGCCAACACTAAGGGACTATGGATAACAAAGTTCGCAGATGACTGCAAGCTGGGAGCCATTACTGAATCCCCAAATTATGTGGATACTCTACAAAAGGGCCTTACAGAAACAGATGCTTGGTGCCAGAGCCATGGGCTCAAGTGCAATGCCAAGAAATGTATAGTTATCCCCTTTGGGAAAAAACATGTATCCATGAATTACCATATAGGTGGCAGTACACTAAACACTGAAAGTGTGATAAGAGACTTAGGGACACAGGTGGACAGTGGTCTCACCTTCGATAACCACATCGCCACAACAGTCAGGAAATCCTTCTATCTGGCACACCTCATCACTAAGGGCGTTTCATACAGAAAAAAGGAGGTCATTGTCCCACTGTACTCATCTCTCATTAGACGCATTATAGAATACAATGCCCCATTTGGTATGTACCTCTCAAGACATCTGCAACAACTGGAAAGGCCACAGATATACCTCAATAAAATAATCACAGGCCTAAAGCAGATGCCATACGCTGACCGCCTTAAAAAACTCCAGCTATACTCTGTCGCATATCGTCTACTCAGAGGTGATCTCTGCTTAACATACAAGGCCATGTCAAACCCAGAGCTGTTGGACATGCTCCATCCCAATTCCTCAGAGCCACACCCTCCAGGGATCTAAACTTTGTCATCACAATAAACAAAACATGCTGGAGGGATAGGTTCCTGACCCAGATACTCCCCAGACTCTGGAATAGATTGCCCATACATGTCAAGCAGAGTGCCTCTTTGGCCCTCTTCAAAAGGAACCTTGACGATTGGATGGGAGAAAGAAAATTCACCCCGGGGATCATGTCAGTCACCCTGCTAGACAGCGGTCCATTAGAGTAAATAGTGTGGGAAGAAATAGCCAGGGAATTGTTATGGCTAGGCTTGTATAGGCCCTAGGGCTGATAGCCTAGTACCAACCTATGAACCTATGAATAAACAGGTATACATGCCTGCAGGTGTTCTTGTTGCTTTACATGGTTTCCTGGCTGGCAGCATTGTTGCTGGACATTAAACCATGCTTGTTTATGTTTAAACACAGTTCATGGCATGCATATGCAATTAGCACTGCTGTTCACTGTGTAACCACATAAACTCCATGTAAGTTTCACGCTAAGCCTACACGGAATTTATTGAATTCCCAGGATCATCAATATATAAACAGTTTACCAAAATCTTTCATTTATGCTTGCCAAGAGCTTATACTAGTAATGATAATATAATTGTGATATCAGCAGTCCATTATTGCTGTTCTATTGATAATGCAATTGATAGGATAAAGTAGTTCCTAACTTTGCTTGCAAACATTAAATTGCATATTATTATTTTTTTTTCATCTTTGTTCGTTAACACACAATGCATCATTTTGTTCTTTTGAGTGCTTAGCGACTGTGTCTTTGTATCCCACAAGGCTTCAAGTCCCTTTCAATGTTATCTACAGGATTACTTCTGCTTGTTTTGTACTTTTGGAATTGCTCAAGTGGAGTGCTTAACTGACTTCAGTTCATTACTAGCTGCTGATACCAGCAGAGGAATCAATCTTGGTGGCTGTATAATGTATTTTAAAACTTGACATAACTTACCCGTAGCCTACAGTAACTAATCTCATCATAGAGATAATATTTTAACTATGCCCAGAATTTCAAGTAGGTGGATTCTATGTTAATGAAAATGTAATATTATTGTCAATAATGTTTGTTAAAAAAATAAGGCTAGGTCCTTAATGTACAATGTCAGGAATACTCAGAGTATGGTTAATGCAGTCTATTTGAACTATATGTATGAAAGAATGGTTGATACAGTGAAGCTTGGGTTATTTTGTCTGCAGGGTATGTGTTGTTTGAGAGATTCTTCTAAGGCTGTAGGACATGGAGAGTCAACATTGATTGGTTAACCATGGCTCATACTGAGTTATTCAAAGGTCTATCCTGGGTGAGACCAGCTATATGAAATGTAGTCAGGATTTCTTTTCCACAGTGCTGGTGGAACCTTAGAACATGCATATATAAATTACATGGTGTAAATTAGTGAGTTCATTAATATTGCTGCTCATGTCTGATTTCGGGTTGAATTAGTGATTTGTCTTTTGCTTTATGACACTGTTGATGTTATGTATATTTTTTTGTATTACTTTGCCACCACTGCCTGCCAGTCATCCAGTTCTCTCTTAGACAGTTGTTCCACTTTTTCTACTTCACCAAGTTGATGGTCAAATGAGAGGAGACATTATCATGGTTTGAGATTCTTTCTATTTTGTCCCACACCCCTGTTCATGCATGGGTAAGTTACCCATAGAGGGTCATCCTAATTATTTCCTGCCCAGATTAAAAATTTACATGGTACATTAGTGTTGTTTATCTGTTTTGTTTTCAGTAGCATAATAAAAGTCCAATATAAATGTCTCTTCATCTCTAGCCATACAGAGTAATACTCAGCTAAATAAATGACAGAGTCCATATATTTAAACAGCACAGTAACCTATCATGTCTTAATATTCTGTCCATGTCAAGAATTCACAGGCACAGTATAGTTATGAATCTGTACTTATTAGTTTGTGTTTTTTTTTATTTTAGATAAGAGTGCTAGGTAACTTCTCAATTTAAAGCCATCCCAAACCATGGTCCTTGCACATTTCCAAGTCTTCTTCATGACCCCCAGGAGCACTATGCATTCAGATGTTACTATGCACCAAGTTGTTTTATTCATTAAGCCTGTAGCTCAAAAATCAGTTCTTAGCTAGCAGGAATTCCATCTAAGCATTGGCTTACATGAAAAAACAATGAAAGATCAAAGCTAAAGCTTCCAGTTCTGACACTTTGAATAAAATGACTTGAAAGAGTCCTTTAATATCTCTGTACTTATTCTTTCTGAAGGAATTGAATTCCGTTTTAACTCTTGAGTAGACAAAGTAAGCTCCATAGATAACAGAGTTTCTGCATAAGCCTTAAATGACATGGAAAGTACAGTTGTGTGAGTTGCAGAAAGTGACAAAACAGAGCTGAACACAAACATTCATGCATGAGTCTCATCTGCAAAACCATGTCCTCTGGTATAACACATTTGTTTATTTTATTAATATCATCATATGGTGAATACATGTCAGACAGGGCACTACTGCTGAAAGGGAATATATCATATCAGAAACATCCCTGAGTGGAGTGAAATAAATTTAATGTAGTTGAATCAAACCTATGTCCCTTGGTGGAACATTGAGTGTAGCAAGTGAGAGACCACTATAGGTATGTCTTCAGCATGAAGCGATGTTAAAAACAATCAGTTGTGGCTAAAACAACTTTAATAAATAAATGTCCACATTATCTATAAGTAATAAAAATTGACATTTTCCTGCTTGCCTTAATGTTAATGCTTTTGTAGTAATGTTCATACAATTGAGAATCACCTTCCTTTAGACTCACATTTGCCTCTCAGAAGAAAAAAATGATTTTCCTGGGTCTCTGCTACTGTGTGCTTAAGCATTTCAGTTCTCATACCACGTGCAGCTTTAAAGTTATATACTGTTAACTGTTTTAAATATTGTGATGAAGCTACTTATCTAAAAGTTCATGCTTATCATCCCTCGCCCAGGGTTCCCTTAAGTCTCAGGTGGGCATGTCACAGCTGTTTTTAAAAGTATGTCAATAACGTCTCCATGGCAACTGTTATAACTTTACTGATGGTGACCTCCCAATCTAGCTATTACAATTCAGAAAGGTGTATGCCTCACTAAATTATTACTGTAATATGCTGTTTTTTTTCAGGTTTGTAAAGACATTGTCAAAATACCAGTGACCTCTTTCACATTGCTAATAGCGCTGTTCATCCTATAAATAGCTTGAGAGTAGTTAACATATGGATGGCGTTGCTAGGAAATACCATCGACAAACATCACTTAGTTTATAGCCTGACATAAACATAACCACATTACAGCAAACATGAAATAGCAAAAGACTTTTTCTCTAATTGCACGATTTTAACAATGCGAAAAACAGTGCAGTACAGTATATAGGACAGGACTGAAATTAGTAGCAGCAGCTGTACGTTTTGGCACAATGACTGGGTTAAACATTTATACTTATTAATGGATAAGAATGGTAACGTGTCACCATTGCACAGGAAGCATGAACATCTAGTCTTCCTTTAGGGATGACATTATGGCAATTTTGTTTCATGTTTAGACATTTTTGAACTTGAAAGAAGATTGCCACTTGTAACTGCATGTTTTGATCTGATCTAGTTATCTAAATTTATTCCAGTTTGTAACCATTACTCTACACATAACATTCTTTCAGGTGCTTTTAAGAATACCAGTGAGGAATCTGCCTGTATTCTTGTTATTAACTGTAGTAATGCTTTTAAGGACTTATAGTAATATATCTCAAAAGGTAGTTAAGCCTAAAGTGTACGTAGATGGGATAGTAATGATTACGTTTGATGGGAATGTTATGTTTAGGATGAACATAAAAAACTAAAGTACTGTTACCTCCATTAATGAAATCTTTGAATTGTACCTGTGATTAAGATCCATTCTAATAATTAAGGAATTATAATTTCTTATTTACAGTTATTTAAAACTGTTAGGGTTTGCTTGCTATCAGGCTACAGTAATGAGATCCCCTTTAGTTTGATGTCAACCCATTTTCCTTTATCTAAGCTACAGGTAATTAATATTTTACAGCTAGTTTTAGAAACTCAGAAGTTATAAAGTATAAGTTATTATTGGGGTATTGAAATGGGTTCATGTTACACCGTCGACAACTGACTACATCGACAACCAGCCCGGTATCACGAATTTCACGAAACCGCACAGCATCGAAACTTTAAATAACCGACACCGACTCCATCGACAACGCACTACACCGACAGCGCGTATTACAGCTAACGGGTATTAACTTTTAGTTATGTACTCACCATAACTTCAGATGTTTGGGATCCATCTCGCCTACATTCTGACTGATGGGCTCGGAGCCGATCCCTCGGCTCCGACTCGGCACGCTTATGCTATAGAGCGAGGCCTCTAATTGGCTGAGCTATCTTTATCCCAGGATGCACCACCACTAATCCCCCAGATCTTGTTTGTCCGCATTCATGCACACGTGCACAGCTTGATTATATAACATTGTTAGATGTTTCAAGATGAAACAACAGGATTCGGACCTTCTGATATCCTCTGATCTCCAAGGAAGGGGAAGGAGGGTGGGTTATTAGGAATGTAGGCGAGATGGATCCCAAACATCTGAAGTTATGGTGAGTACATAACTAAAAGATGTTATGTGATCCTATCTCGCCTACATTCTAACTGATGGGACAGCGTCCCTAGCACCTAAATCCCGGGTGGCTCATTGGAAAACACTCCTGAGCACTGTGGAACCAAATGAAGCTCGTCCTCTAGATGCCACATCTAATTTGTAGTGAGAAATGAAGGTATGCGGGAAAGACCATGTAGCCACAGCACAAATGTCACCAATAGCAAGCTTAGAATGAAATGCTACCGAAGTAGCCATAGCCCTTGTAGAATGAGCCTTGACAGAGGTGGAAAGCTCTTTGTTAGAATAAATATAAGCTTGAGTAATACAGTCCCTGATCCATTTGGCAATAGTGACCTTTGTGACTGCGTTGCCCAATTTGTTTTCTGCAAAGGACACAAACAACTGATCTGTCTTCCTTGATTGTTTGGTCCTATCCAAATAAAAACGTAACTGCCTGTGGACATCTAGTGTGTGGAAAATAAATTCCGCTTTATTGGAGTATTTTGGGAAAAAACTGGGAGCTCTAATGACTGTTGCAAGCATAAAGTAGAACAGACTTTAGGAACAAAAGAAGGATTTGGTCTGAGGGAAACCCTGTCTGTATGAAAAACCAAGTACAGGGGTTTCACTGACAAAGCTTGAAGTTCTGAAACCCTTCTGGCTGAAGTAATTGCCACTAGAAAAGCTGTCTTCCATGATAGAAACTTTAGATCACAGGTAGCTGCCGGTTCAAAGGGGGAAGAAGTCAAGGCACGTAAAACTATATCGAGATCCCATGGAGGTGCAGGATGAGAAACCGGAGGTCTTAACAGAGCAGCACCTTTCAAGAAGGTCTTACACAACCTGTTGCTCATTAAGGGTGGGTCTATGGATTCATGAAAATTAGAAATCGCTGCCAATTGTACTTTGATGGTAGAAACAGAAGAGCCTTGGTTGAAAAGAGAGGTCAGGAACTTGAGTACTTCTGCCACAGGAGTAGAAATGGGGTCCAGGCCCCAGAGTTGAGCCCAGATAGCAAACCTTTTCCATTTGCTAGAATACAGTTTCTTCGTAGCAGACTTGTGGGCTGAAGACAATATGTGCACTACATCTGGGTCTAGTGCATGTCTCCTGACTATGGTCGGAAGAGGAGGAGCCAGGCCGTCAATTTTAATGTGTGTAGAGACTGGTGTAGTAGTCCCGACTGATGAATCAGTAGGTCTGGGACCTGGTCCAGGAACCATGGACCTTCCAGAGCATGTTTCCGAAGATAGGGAAACCAGACTTGACGAGGCCAGTAAGGAGCAACTAAGATCATCTTGCTCCCTAAGAGAGATGCCTTCTGAATTACCCTGGGTAGGAGAGTAACTGGAGGGAAGGCATAAAGCAGGCCGGTGGGCCAAGGATGGACTAACGCGTCCATAGGGCTCTTCCCCGGAGCCGGGGTTATGGAGAAAAAATATTTGCACTTCGCATTCAGAGGAGTCGTGAAGAGGTTGCAGCACGGAATTCCCCATTCGCTGAAAATCTGTCTTGTAATAGTCATGTTCAGAGACCATTCGTGAGGAGAGAGGATGGTTCTGCTCAACCTGTCGGCTATGACATTGGATTTGCCCAGTATGTGAGTAGCCACTAGGAAGCGTTTGGTCGAGACTGCCCATTCCCAGACCCTCATCGCTTCTCTGCAAAGAGGATAGGATCTGGTTCCTCTCTGTTTGTTCAGGTACCAGACAACTGACATGTTGTCTGAGTGAACAGCAATTACGCCCTGAGGGAGGTAATAGTGAAGGGCTTGAAGGGACAGGAGTACTGCCCTCATTTCTAGGATGTTGATGTGGAGAGGTCTCTTCCGGATGCCATTTGCCCTGGACTGACCTGCCCAGGGAATGCCCCCCCCACCCCATCTGGGAGGCGTCCGTGGTCAAAGTGGCTGCCGGAGGAGGAAGAACAAAGGGTCATCCCTGATCCAAATTGGAGGACACTAGCCACCAGCGAAGGTCCCGTCTGCAAGATTCTGTGATCCATATTAGATGATTGAGAGGGAGTTCCTGAAAGGACCACTGAGTTAAAAGAAGCCACTGGAGGATTCTCATGTGTAACCTTGCCAAGGGAACTAGCAGAACTGTGGCAGACATCTATCCCAATAGCTGCATGACCATTCTGGCTGGGGCTTTGGACCTGGGGAGTAAGGCTCGAACCTGATTTTGTATGATCTGAATTCTGTCTGCAGGTAGATAGACCCGCATCTGGTTTGAATCTATCTCTGCCCCTATGAATCTTATTCTTTGAGATGGCCGTAACACAGACTTTGGCCAATTGAAGGTGATTCCGAGGGAATTGCCCAGTGATGTTGTGGCTTGCAGGCTCCGTAGAAGTAGATGCTTGGAGGTGGCAGTTAGAAGCCAGTCGTCTAGGTATGGAAACACCTGGAATCCTAGACTCCTCAAGTGAGCAGTCACTACTGCCAAGCATTTGGTGAAAACCCTGGGGGCTGTGGTGAGACCAAAGGGCAGCGCACGGAACTGAAAATGACTGCCTTCTAGGCTGAAGCGCAAGTGTCTCCTGGACGTTTGATGTATTTTGATATGGTAATACGCGTCCTTGAGGTCTATGGAGCACATCCAAACACCTTTCTCCAACAATGGGAGAATGGTTTGTAAAGTGACCATTGAACTTGGACTTCTTGACTGAGCGGTTTAGGTTGCTTAGGTCCAAAATGGGCCTCAAGTCCCCGGTCTTTTGGCACCAAAAGAATCTTGAGTAAGTCCCTAATCCGATCTGGTCTGAGGGACCGGTTGGATGGCTCCTTTTTGCAGCAGTTTTGAAATTTCTACGGCTGCGGTATCCCGTTGACTGGGTGGCGGGTCCGGGATTCTTTTGGACTGAGGGGGGGGACAACAGAATGGGATGGAGTAACCTCCGGCGATAATTCGAAGCACCCATCGGTCCTAAGTGATCCCTTCCCAGGCCTTTAGGTGCTTCGAAAAACGACCCCCGACTGGCTCCGGAGCAGCACAGTCGGGCAATCCCTCAGGGACTATGAAAAGCTGAAGAGCCATGAAAGGACTCGCGGTCTCCAGTGTTGCGGGGGCCTCTGCCGCCTCTGGGACGGCGTCTTCCTGATGAATTTCCCCCTCCTCTGCCTCTGGAGGGGGAACCTTCCTGCTGAGAGGGGTAAGACTTCTGCGATCTCTGGAATCACATCTTCCCTCCTCTTTTAGCCTTGGGATAAGGCGGAAAGGGAGTGGAAAATCGTGCCCCTACGGCAGTCAGAGTTTTACCCTCCTGTTCACAGCGGGTAAGTGTGTCTTTCACCTTGGGCCCAAACAGGGAGGACCCATCAAAGGGGGTGTCAGCGAATGAAGACTTGAAGGCCTCCACGAAATGACACAGGCGGAGCCAGGCTTGTCTCTGTAGAGCAATGCCTGTACCCGCCGCTCTACTCGCCCCTTCGGCCGCATACGAAATGAGCCTCATGGACGAGTTCGAAATGGATGACATTGTAGCCAGCTGAGATCCAACCATCTGGGCCAGCTCCTCAGGCAGGTTACCTAAGAAGGTATCGGATAGCTCCTTAATCAGATCCCTCTGGAATCTTGTAAAGTGTGTCAGGTAGTTCAAAGACCTCAGGGTAAAGGCCGCTGAACTTAGGGTGCACTTGCCGTGCCGATCCATGCTCCTAGACTCCTTATTAGGAGGATGGACGGACGTAGAAGCCTCTGCTACATCCTGCTGTGTAGCAGATGCCACCACCATAGCATCCACAGCCACACCTTTCGTAAGGAACTCTCTATCTGGGAGCGCCGAAAGAAATTTGTTTGGACGAGCGGGCACCGGTTCCACAGAGTCCGGGTGTTCCCACGCCCTTCGACAGATCAAATCCAAGAGCTCATCGAAGGGCGGAGACACCCAGGAGGCGGAGGGCTGAGCCCCGAAGGCCTTCAGGAACACCGACTCATCAGCAGAGGGAGGTTTGGACTGCCAGCCGCCTCATTATTTTAGGGCTTCCAGGATGTCTGCAAAGGAGACATCATCCGAGGATGACTTGGGGGACCCCTCTGCATCATCGAGATCAGTGTCAGATGTCAAAGACTCGTCAGGGGAGTCAACGTGCTTCCTCTTGCACGTTTTCTTCCTGGGAGGTTCTTCCAAAGAGGCTTCAGAAGGACCTCCAGGAGGGGGAGAAACCCCAGCGGGGGTAACCTGAGGCCCAGGGGCTCCGCTGTCTGCAGACAGGGGAACTGCCAATGGCCCAGTCTCCAAATGTAGGGAAGGAGCTGGGGAAACTGTGGAGGTAGCCAATGAAGATTTGGCTAGAGCACTCCTCATAGCCCTGAAGGCGGGACCACCAGAATCCTGGGAAGGTCCCCCCTCCGTGGCCACGACAGTGGGCGGTACTCCCGCCGGCGCACCAAGAGGGAGACTTGGGACCGAAGGTATCAATCCCGAAGCCTCCCCCCCAGGGCCGAAGGAAGAAGTCCGTGCACTGAACTCCGACCCAGGAGCCGGAGTCGGAGCAAGGGTCGGGCCTGACCCTAACACCTCCACTGGTTCCACCAAAACCTGCTCCAACGGTGCCGAAGCTGTTGGAGGAGGAAGTACAGTAAGGGAGTGGACCATCAGCTCCGAAGCCAAATGGGCTGGAGCCGAAACCATCTTTTGGAACACCGGAGACTGGAAGAGTCGAAGGAGCACCCTGTCGATGTTCGAATCAGACATCCTGGAAGATCTCGAGGATACCGATCGGACCCGAACCGATTTCTCCATCGGCTCCGAAGGGCTCGGGGACCGGCTCCGAAAGGACTCAACAATTATCGGCTCCGAGGAAACCTTCAAAGAAATTTCCCTCGGTGCCGATAAGGACTTCGGCTCCGAGGGGGAAGTGTCTGACCCGATGACCCTTATCGGCTCCAATATCAGTGGAGCCGATGAGGGTGACCCGCCTCTCGATGCCCCAGACCTCGGCTCTGAAACCAGAGGGGTCGAGGCTGGAGGCATCGAGGCAGACCGTTCCGACCTCGGCTCCGAAGTCAGTGGAGCCGATGGAGAAGTCTGCTTAGTCTTCTTAGCCGTCGGATCCGACTGACTGGTCGGAGCCGGCGCTTTCCTCTTTTTAGAAGGAGAAGGAGAGGAAGACAAAGCCTCCTCAAAGGAAGGCTTAATTAATCCTTTGAGGATTAATTTGTTCTTCCTCTCCTGGAGGACTCTGGAAGAAAACGCATGGCATACACTGCACGATTCCTGTAGATGTTTGGCGCCAAGACAATAGACGCACGAGGAGTGGTCGTCCGTTATGGACATTTTGAACCCACACCTCGTGCACTTTTTAAACCCGGAGGGTTTATGTTCTTTAGACATAATGTAGAAAAAATATACCACAACAGTAGATTAAGCGTTTGTATACACAAAAAACACTAACTCCGAAAAATATTAACTAAAGAACTTCTTTTTTTTTTTTTTTTTTTACAAGAACAGTAAGAAAAGAAAGGAAAAGGGAAACAAGGAGGGTCAAGACCCTCTAACTCAAACGGGTACTTGGCCCACACACAACCACTAAAGTAGTTAGTACAGGGGAAGGCCCCTCTAACTTAAACGGAACCTTCTCTGACAGGAAAATTTAAGCAAAACTCAATAAAACAACAAGAAACACACTCGTACACAAAAAATAGCCGTTAAAACAGCTTTTGGGTTGAAAAGAGTGAACTACTGACAGGAAAAGAGACTATAAATATAGTACTTAGCCCAGCCAATGTTGAGACCACGTCCAAGCTCTGTAAGCGGCAAACGAGATCTGGGGGATTAGTGGTGGTGCATCCTGGGATAAAGATAGCTCAGCCAATTAGAGGCCTCGCTCTATAGCATAAGCGTGCCGAGTCAGAGCCGAGGGATCGGCTCCGAGCCCATCAGTCAGAATGTAGGCGAGATAGGATCACATAACATCATATGTTGAGTGGGGGATGTAGTTATAATGTCAGACTGAGTGACATAAGTTTATAAATACATCCCCTACCTCACATATGTTAATACCCGTTAGCTGTAATACGCGCTGTCGGTGTAGCGCGTTGTCGATGGAGTTGGTGTCAGTTATTTAAAGTTTCGATGCTGTGCGGTTTCGTGAAATTCGTGATACCGGGCTGGTTGTTGATGTAGTCAGTTGTCGACGGTGTAACATGAACCCGACTGACCATATACATTCATTTTATCTTAAGTGTCATATCAAGCTAAGCTTAGGTTTTATAGTTTATTATACAATAGTTATTTCTATATGTTCCAGTTTTAAGGTAAATGGGTGTCTGAAGTAACCTACCCTGGGATTCGGATATGCTTTTTGGTCATGATGTTTTGCATGAAAAACAGCACAAGCTGGGGGTGGGGGATCCAGAAACACACTGAGTGAAATTGCAGAAAGCCAATAAATACTCTGGCTTGTGTAATATGCAAATAGTAATGTAATGAGATGGAAATGAGCAACAATATTAAAAAGAGAAGAATTACAGATGTAAACAATAGTACATAATATGGTGAAGCACTTCAAAAATGTATATATTATGCCTACACAGGGGTAGTCCTGCCAGGGTTGATGTTAGGAGAGGCAGACCATGAAAAACATGTACAGCATATCTGACTAGTACATGTGCCTAGGCAAGAGACCGTAATAAATGCTAGTAGTTATGTTGTTGGATGTTATTACCTTAGTAGTGCTGAGTTCTCCATCCACTCCTAAAATATCATGCCATCCATGATACAGAAATTGTAGACAGCTGCCATGTTGATAGAGGTACCATGCAGGAACTGGGATAGATGTATAGTTCTGATATGCAGGCCCAGAGGAAATGAGGAGAAGCTCTCACTCAGAACACCAAAGTATGTGTGGCCTTGAGAATACTAGGTACAGGGACCTTTCAGTTTCCAGTGGGGGACAGGGTGGATGTATCCCAGACTTCTGCCTACACCAATTCTTCCATGCCAGGCTACAGCATGCTGGGGAGCATATGGGGTTTCCATGTAGAAAAAAAGAGAGAAACCACAACATGCAGGCTTTTAATGACATGGCCTTTTTCCCCAAGGTACTGTTGGCCATTGATTGCAGATACCTTATAACAATGCCCCCCCTGGGGATCCGGGGCAAAAGTACAACTGTCATGGGTTCTACTTTATCACCTTCTAGGGGGTTTGCAATACACAGGATGTAATATGCAATGTGTCAACAGGCTATGTGGGCAATGCCCAGGATTCCCATACACTGCACATGCACAAAGTACACCAGCAATATTTCCAGGACAATATTTCAAAAGGACATCTTATTCGCAATACCTAATATGCTGTAGAGCCATAACAAATGGCATCAATTAGAAACCTACATACCATGGCAGGAAATGACTACCAAATGTCCTGTGACAGACCTGAGTCATTGCTGAATGCAGTTTTGGCTTGCTTAAGGCCTGAAAACACTCTCTAGATGCAGCTGGCTGTGCACTGCAATATGAACTTGCAACATGCAATAAAATCTTTGCAGTGTATGCAGTGCTACACATCATCCTGATATACTAGCAGTTGAAGTAGGGTAGAGAAATTCAGAAGACGTAAGTACCAGACTCAGGAATACAGGTAGTGCTCATTGAGGGGCCTGTACTAGAGCCTTCTACACAGGATGACTGCACCAGATGGAGGTAGGCATAGTATGCTATGTCTCTGGCCAAAGAACAGCATCTGGTTCATAATTATACACCAGAATAAAGCAGTACATATAAAATAAACATTGATATATGCAAAAGTATACTCAGGCTGTGCTGTACCATGCATAGACTGGCCCTCTGCCCATTAAGCAGAGGCTAGCCATGTGACAAATTACTGCAAGCAGGGGATAGTTATTATCATATGCACAGTTGGATAGGGCCACAGTGACAAGACATAGCAATGGGCAGTGTTAGTGTGTGTGTGTATGGGGGAGTTACTACTATGCATGTGTAAATGTTTCAGGTATGGGTAGGGGATTAATGAGAGCTGGGTAGATTGTTGAGGGATGGGGTGCTGGCTTTGGTGTTCTGTGGGTGTGCAATGGTGGCACTGTGTGTGTGTGTGTGTGTGGGGGGGTGTATGTGTGTATGTATGTGTGGGGAGTTTCACAAATTAAGCAGATGATGCAGCACTGTACTGAGATCTGGTGGACAGATCCAGAGCATCCTTGCATATACCCATCCATAGAGTTACCCTCACCAAAGAAGGTCATAGGCATGATCTGTATTACATTGAGAAGAAGTGCTCTGTGAAAGTTAATGGCTACTCACAGTTTGGATAATTTCTGCATGAACATCACATCAATGTGCAACTCCACTTTGACTCATTCTGCCCTCAACGCTGGATGGCGTTATGGAGGCAGTGACACTATAGGATCGAGACCATGCAATCACCCTCCAATGGCAAACCAGTGGGAGGCTGGCTATGAGAAGTGCATCATCCATTAAGTGTAGCCATTGTTGACACTTGTCACTTTTGTCCTTGCCCAACTACTATGTTACTTGGGTAGCCCATGTATGAGGCATACTGTGATAAATCTACGCATGGTATAACACAGTCTAGGCATAGCTCGCATGTATCATTTTTTTTGTAAGGTATTCTTTATTCTAGTCTATAGTTATGTACAAACTGGTGCCTATTAGTCAGTTCCATGGCAAACTGTGCCTATTACCACCTAGTATAGTCCTTCCCTGCATCTAGTCTCCTTCAGTTGCTCATCAGACATCTCTTCCATTGCAGAGTCTGGCACTTTTTCCTCCTGAACTTCTCTGCCCCGATGCAATTGTTTGCATATAAGGATTATTATGTGTCATATGGCAGTGCACCCCCAGTTACAACCAATTTGTAGAAATTGGCCTTAAGCAAACTGAGCATATATTTTGCAACAATCCCATTCTGTAATGTAGCATTATTATAGTCATGGTCTGTAGGTTTTGAAATGATATCATTAGCCAAAGTTCTGGGGTATATCTACCATTACCAATAAAATGTCTGAGGGAAAAATCACCCCGCACAAATTGCTGGAGCAAAACACACATGTACAATATGAGGGGGTCATTTGCACTTTCCAGTAGGACAGCCTGCATACATATTTTAGGTTACACCCTGTGCTTTACTGGCCACCTGACAGTTAATATACCATTGTCCATGGACTACAGATGGGCTCTTCATTGCAATGTGAGTGAAGTTTATGGTCTCAGCTTTCAGAGAAATGGTCTTCATCATAAAAAGCCTGCATGGCGTGGTCCCTCTCCCCTATGGGACAAGGAAATCACATATGCTGCTCAAAATGCTGTAGCAAGGCAGCAAAGAATTGCTAGAGTATCTTTGTGGCAGATGCATGGCATACACCCACCTGCTCCCCTGATGGTTATTGAAAGGACTCTGTAACTGGTGTTCTCAAATTTACACATACCTTAATGTTCAGAAGACAGGAATGCCACACATTCCCTAAACCTACATATGAGGGCAACCCATCTCAGCCAACTCTTGCATATGTTTCTATATAAACTATGCCCCTTGCATATATGAACTTACAAGTGTGGTGGCTACCATATTCAAGTTTTTTTGTGGTTTGTCTTCCGTATCTGCAAGATTTTGTTGCTGTCAACATCCCTGATAGCAGTGTGTCTCTGCAAAAAAAATTTATGCTTCTGAATCACTCCTCTATATTGCTTACCCTCAGTTGCATCACTGATTGCCTTCATTTTAATATTTATTGCTCATTTTCATCGCATTTTACTGTCATTTGTATATTATACAAGGCCAGAGCATTTCTTAGCTTTCTGCTAGGACATTCAGTGTGTCACTGATTTGCTCATACCCAGTGCATGACTGCTGTTCATCTAAAATCAAATACCACAATAAGAAAACTGTTTTAGAAATCCCTGGGTTTGAATGTAAAGTAATCACAGTGAAAGTGCTTACTACAGTTTGTTAATAAATATTCATGTATTCTCTATATTGCTTGCAGTGATTCATTTTCTTAAAATAGATTTATTTTGTATTTGAAATTTTTTCTACTTTAAGACAAGGCCGGCACAATTTTTTGTTTTATGCAGGAGAACTTTTGCATGTTTCTTTGCATCAAGTATTTCACATTCCAGCATCAGATATTGAAGCAGTAGGACTATTATTGATTGAAACCACAAGAAATGGAGATATGTTTATTGATCAAAACCAGAAGAGATGGAGATATGTTCCAAACTGATACACTTTCTTTATATGCTAAAACCACCTGTGTTATTAGACCTTTTCTTTAAATGGTGTTCACTGAAGCAAATAAATTATGGAGGGACATGGAATGTATAATTGTGTAAGTAAACATACCATAATAGTAGATGATCAAATGACCACTGCTGCAGCAGCCTCAGTTAAATGGGTTATATCCTGCGAAGGACATAACAGCCATCCATATTCCAAAACTTCAGGCTACATTCCATGCACCCAATCTCTCAGGGAGCTTAACTTGAACTGAATAAAAAACAAGTTTAAGAGCCAGGCTCTTCAGAACTCTCCTAGTAAACAGATTGAATGAGGCCAAGCCCTGAAAGAACAATGCTAGGAAGAACAAAAAAAAAATAAACAACCACAAGCTGGCATAAAAAAACACACAAAAAATAAAGGGGGGTGGAGTATGGGAGGGAGCGGCTACTGCAATTGTGATCATTCAAGCATCTTATAGTAAGTTTACATACACACCTGTACTATGTTCATCATATTGATCACTGCTGCAGTGGCCTTAACTATAGAGGTACTACATTTTTGAGGTGGTAGGGGAAGAGTCCAAGAGCCCCTGGAGACTAGTCTTTGCATGATCTAGACCTAAAGAAGGAATCAAGCTTCTACTACTTTGTAAAAGTATGCACAGAATACCACGTTGCAGCTCCTAGAACACTTTTAGAATCCAGCACTTTACAAAAAGCCATTGATTAAGCCATGGCTATGGAAGAGCAAACCATTACCCTCCCTGGAAAAAAATTGTTGTGGTGAGTATAAAATAATAGCCTTAGACAACCATTCGGAAATAGTCTTCATTGACACATGTTGTTCAGTAGATCTGAAGATCTGAAAGATTTAGTACTTGAGATGTCAGTGGATATACAAGGTATAGAGTATCCTTTCACCTTCATTTTTTTAAGATCATTAAAGAAAATGGGGGAATGGATAGTTTGTTTTAAAGTAACATTGGATACCACTTTAGGCTGAAGAGACAGGTTGGTTGTCTAAGAAACCTTGTCTCTGTGGAAAATGAGAAAGGGTTGACACACAAGCTTGGAACTCAGATACTCTTCTTGCAGAGGTCAGAGCAATCACTGTTTTCCATGTTAAGAAACTCGTCAGTCATATTAACTGTTTCAAGTTTTAGCTTTCTCTAATGCAAAATTAAGATCCAAAGAAGGGTCCACTGGTTTCCTAGGTCTCTTAATTAAAACCCCTTTCAAAACATTTTGACTTGAAAATGCTTTGAAAGGGGCTGAGCCATTGCCAGGCATGCTGACATGACCTTTAACTCAACCTTGATGGAGTAAGAAAGGACACAAGAAAGTAACACACACAAATATGGCAAAATCAGTAAACAACTGGTCCCCAGTAGATGCTGGTCATGCTGTTGAAACCGACTATAAAACCTTTTCCATTTGCTGATATATGGTTTTCTAATTAAAAGCTTTCTTGCCTCAACTACTACCTGCTGCCCAGCCTCACTGCACAGGTTCCTAAAGGAAAATAAGACCTTATCATCCAGACATTAAATTGAAAATGAATGGATAAGGGTGTTTCAAACACCCCTGATCATGGGACAACCAGTGTTGCCAGAAAGAGAGTCACCACAAAGATCTTGGGGGATTCCTTCTGAATCTTCAGAGTACACTGGGTATCAGTGGAAAAGGTGGAAAACCATACCGGAACATTCCTTTAAAAAAATGCATTTGTCTTCCAGGCCTTCTAGCATGGAGTCCCAGAGCAGAATCTTGCCAGCTGATTATTTAGAGAGGAGACAGATGGGTCTACTAGAGGAACCCACTGCAGATGGATCAAATATTGGAAGAACCCTGAACTAGTTTGCATACAAGCTTTTCTGCAAAATGAAGTATGCCTATAGAGTGTGATTGTGCTGTGAAGCTATATCCCAAGCTAACATGGCTAGTCTGCAAGGGGGTACAACTTAGTTTCCCCTTGCTTGAAGATGTACCACATGACTGTGGTAGTCTTGATTCAGAGAGTTGAATGACTTGATAAGGTCAAGAATCTCTTTTAAATTTATGTGCTTGCATCTGTAGTAGGGGTCTACAAACCTTCCCTTATTATACATCCTGAAACTGCTTCCCAAGCAAAGTTGGGATGTCTGTGATGACCGACTAGTTTTGAACAGGGAAGGATAAGGAGAAACATGAATTTAGGGATATTTGCTGTCTCCATCGACTATTTTTTTCTGGTTATAAAACTTGGCACTGGGATTTGAAAAGACAAGGGGTGTTGATTCTGGGACCAAAGAGACTTCGGATACCATTGTATCTTTGTCTTGTGGTGGAAGACAGGTTCTTTGAACTGAGGTGCCAGTTCATATCCCAGGAACATAATCCTGTATGAAGGAGTCAAAAAAGTCTTTTGAATGCTCTCTTGGAATCTCAGCCAATGTAAGAGATCTTGGTACTTACGTATTACTGCAACCACATTTTTGTGATTGCATTAATACTTATGTTGCCCTGAAAAGGAGTGTGGGAATTAGCATAAGATATAATTTAACATCTGTATTAACAGCAAGTAAATTTGTTTAAATTACAATCAGGAAGTTAAACAACCAGGAAAGTTACACACCATGCACTGTTCAATGGTTGTATGGTTGCATAACAGTCATATAAAATAGTTTATATTTTAAGGTTTGCAGTGTATTGGGCTTTCTTTTTCTGATTGGCGTGTTTGGTAGAGTACACAGGTGAGAGGGGTAGGTTTATTAAAACTATGTGCCATTTTCTTTAGGAGTACAGAAGACTAAATGATGTTTGTTATCTTATAAATGTTACTGTTTTATATACTTTGCATGTGCTGTATTGTATTGCAGGCTTCAAAAAGCATATTGGGCTTTCCTTTTGTGATTGGCGTGTTTGGTAGCATACATGGGCAGGAGGGGGTAGGCTTATTAAAAATAGTTGCCATCCTGTTTTGAACCACGGAAGACTAAATGGAGTTCGTTATCTGATAAATGTTGTAGGGAAGTTAAAGCATTACTGTTTTATATAAAGTGAATCAATAATAGCTGGAGTGGCGCTAGGTAGAGCAAAGCTGTATTCATCCAAAGTACACAAGACACCACACACCATATAGAAGTCAAAGAAGTTGTAAAAATCTCCAGAGGTTATTTTGATGCATAAAAATATCACACACAGGTTAGCGCTTTCACCACTAGGCTTCTTCAGACCTACAGCATTATTGAAACCATCCAAGCTTAAATAGCTTCCTTGGTGGGAAACTACTACTCCCTTAAAGTGCTAGCATTCATATATATAAATAAATACAATTCATCATATACATGCATTCCCTAGAAAATCTGGAAAGGTTTCGATTTAACCGTTCCTAAAATCAAGGAAGTTGAAAGCCTGATGCAGGGTGGCTAGACTGAGGAATGATGACACTTTCTTGTCTTCAAACATGTACACATTAGTTTATACAATTTTAAGAAGAATGCAATGTATGTTAATGATTTATTTAGTGTAGTCTCATATAGAATGCAATGTTTTTATAGATGTTTTTCATACATATTTTTGTATGTCTTATTGATATCTGTGATTATTATATGGTTTTAAAAAGATTTTCTAGGGAATGTATGTATATGATGAATTGTATTTATTTATATATATATGAATGCTAGCACTTTAAGGGAGTAGTAGTTTCCCGCCAAGGAAGCTATTTAAGCTTGGATGGTTTCAATAATGCTGTAGGTCTGAAGAAGCCTAGTGGTGAAAGCGCTAACCTGTGTGTGATATTTTTATGCATTAAAATAACCTCTGGAGATTTTTACAATTTCTTTGACTTCTATTTGGTGTCTGGTGTCTTGAGTACTTTGGATGAATACAGCTTTGCTCTACCTAGCCTCGCTCCAGCTATTATTGATTTACTTTATTGTCTTGGGCTTGTTCTTTTTGGCTGGAGTGTTAACTCCATGCAGACAGGTTACTTTTGAACATTACTGTTTTATATATTTTTCTATGCATTGTCTACACATGCAGCAAGCAAGCTTCAGCAGATGTGGGGGTGAAAGGTATTAACATATTATGACAACCACACAATGTCAGCATTCACGGCATTCTTGGCAACACGTTAGTTAACTGAAAATGGAATGTTGCCGAGAATGCCTTGAATGCTGACAGTGTGTGGTTGCGGTAATACGTAAGTACCGAGATCTCTTACTGAAGTGAGAGATTCCCGACACTTTAAAAAAGACTCTGTAAAGATAAGCAAGTCATCTAAATGTGGAAAAAGAAAACTGGATACCTTCTATCTGCACCAAGCTGTAACTGGAGCTAGCCACTTAGTGAACACTCTGGGTGCAGTAGATACTCCAAAGAGTAAAGTAGATAGTTGATAAAGTGATCCAGGCACACAAACCTTAAGAAGCATCTGCATGTAAAGGAATGAAATGATAGACATCTTAAATGCAGAGTTCCCAGGAAAGTTGATCGAGGAAGACAAGGTAAAAGATTGGGAAGTGATGTGATTCTGAAGTTAGGCACTATCACAAGCAGGTCTAAGAAGAAAAATATAGAACTGGTCTTCAAGCATCTTTTCATTCAGCACAAAAAAAAACATCATTGAGGAAAAACGTTCCCCTACTTGGAAAAGAAGAAATGGTTCTATCAAGCCTTGGCACAGCATGTAATCAAGGGCAAGTGGAAATAAAAAGTATGGTCTAGTGGATGAGGAATAACCTCCTGGCAAGGAGGAATATTCTCTCACTGCCATTTATAACCTTGATGAATGATCTTCAGAACCCATTTGCCTGAAGCTATCTGTTGCTAATGAGGAAAAATGGAGATTTAGATTTTCTGGAAAGAAAAAGTGATTGCCAGGTTGGGAGGGGGGACAAAGTCATTTAACTAGTCAAACTGGCGAGTTGGACTGTCCTTGTTTCTGGGGGTTCCTGAATTCGTTTTGGAACACCTTTGCCATTATGCCAAAATTGGATGAGGAGGTTACAGAATTGCTTATAAAATTAGAAAATTGAAGGCAGAAAATCTTAGGAGATTCCTTGATTTAACTTGTCTTTTTTGTCACAATTTTTTGAGATTTGTGCAGCAAAGAAACAAAATGTGAATATCTACCCAAAAGAGAAAATAAAATATCATTATTCACATCCTCTTGGGAGGTTTTGAAAATGTAGCTAGGCAAACCTCCTCAAAATATTAGCAGAGGCCATAGCCCTTCAAGAATTAGTGACTGCGTCATACATATACTGTGAACAGAAAGCAGTGATTAGTACAACAGAGGCAAATAAGTAATTTAAAACAAGATGAAATTGCTGGCCAAACATTGCCCATACTTTCAGAATTAATTTAAAGAGACATTAACATGTGAGCCTGACAATTCAAAATTCTAAAAATCAAAGTTGCAGAAACATACATTATTTCTCTCTACCCATCAACAATTTTCCCATCCATATTAGAAACACTCGGATATGAATTAAGTACCTGTTTAGCAGGAGTAGGAATAGCTAATGCTATTGCTGCTGGATCAAGTTTGGGAAGAGTACATAAAAACTTAAAAGAACTGATGATCTTTATTTTTATCTGCCTTTTAAGGAGCAGCAGGCTAGCTATAAGGAAAAATATAGGAAGAGACACACAGACCCTCCAAAGCTGACAGAACTTGAGGAAATGGTGAATGTTCAGGAAATTCTTTCTGTAATAGCTCATAACATGTTCTGAGTGACTAAGAAACCTCAGGGTACTCTCACTAAAAAATGCTGCCACATTTTAGAAATGGTCTCAGAGAGAGAAACCCCGACATGAAAATCATAAACTGAATTTTCCTTGTTCAGAAAACTCAGAAAGAAACACGTATCTATCCCTTCATCATCCTGTCCACAGATTCAGAATCTTGAATCTCTTCAGGAAAGGAGGCGTCTTTCTCTCTTTTACTAGAAAGCAAATAATAAGAAGAATCAAAAGCATAAATAAAAGGCCGAGCCTCAGCCAGGAAACCACTCCTTTCTAAGGAAATTTGAGGAAGAGTAGATACATGTTTAGTTCCGTGTTTCTTTTTGAAAGAAAATAAAATGGGGCCAACTGTGATTTAAGTGGCAGTATAGCTTCCCCAGGGATGGGCACAAGATTTTGACAAAGCAAGGAAACCTTATCTGTTCCTTCTCCCAGGATGATCAACAGTGTCTCTTCCTTCACAGCACTGGATGGGGAACATGAAATTAACCCCTTATTTGGCACCTATGTCTGTAATGGACACATGCAACCTGTAAATGGTTCATCTCCTAGGTCCTAGATTGTAAATGTTTCATCTCTCATGCTCCTGCTTAAACTTATCAAGGATATTAGAACTTGTCAGAGATTTGGGATGCATGGCTAGGCTTAAAATGGCCCTTGTGGTTATTAGCCTAGTAAACACCTATGAACAGCTGCCAAGTACACAACTAAACCTCAGTTCATAGTGGCTATAGCTGTTACACCAGAGGGATCCAGGGTAAAAGATGAGTGGCCTGATGTAGAACAAATACCCACAGTAGAGTTGTCCACCTGCAGCTGAGGCAAATTGCTAGCCTATGGCTGTTTGCTTAACTTTTTCTTTTTGTAGCTAGAAGAAGGACTGACCTTGGGATGGACTATTTGTTCCATGATCAAGCTGAAAATTGTCCCTGTTTCCCAGCAAAAAGAAGTAGCAAAAGTTGGCAACATTTTAAAGTCTTTAAAAGTCTCTTTTTTCACAAGAAAAGTAAAAAGAACTGTAGTACACACACCGGCCCCCAAAAGTAAAATAACCACACTTTCTCCACAGGAAAAATGTTTTTAAATGCTTTAGACAACTTCTAAACTGACCAGAAAAAAAAAACACAGTACAACACAGTTTAGTGACAGTCCATTAAAACAAAAACTGCTATCTTTAAAATACTTTCTGACAAACATAATTGAATGAAAGTTTTTTTTTTTTTTCCCCAAAGGGGAACTTATCTGCCCAATTAAGGAACAACACAAACTGACTGTCAATCATCAAAAGTCTCAGAGAAGCACACTCTTTGGCATCAGTAAAGCTCTAGAGGGCTTGATACTGAAACTTGTATTTTAATCAGCTCAGCCTGAGCTGCCTGATAGTTTGGGCTTGTGAAAGGTGCCCTGAAGCATTGGAAGCTGGCCAGCTGTTATAGCCTTGGCAGGATATAGCCCATGTAACTGCTGCAGCACTGATCAATATGCTGAATGTAATAAATTAATTAAATTCAATACATTCAAAAGACAGCAATAAGATTTTTTTTTCTGAGATATCAAGATTTCAGAGAGTCCACAGCTGTTTGCATATTATGAAGCAACTAGCTAGTAGTGACTTCAGTCTTGAGTTTATTAACAAATTAAATAACTTGGATCATTATCTGGGCTGTGCATATGTTGGCATGTTAGCTTAGCATAATGAACAGTAAAAGTCTGAATTCAAACAAGATACTCATTTATTGTGAACAAAACTAAGATGCTGCTTGCTATCACTGCACTGTCTGCCAAGTTGCATTCCTTCACTAAAAACAAGATCAGAGTCCACAAAAACTTAAGATGAAAACAATTAAGAAGGATTTTAGTGATTATAAAAATGCAGACTGCTGAAATGGAACCATAAAGGATATAATGCAGACTGTTAATGTATACATTCAAGAATCAGACAACTATTCTAATATATTTGTTTGTTTACCCCAGTGAGTTTGTAGACATTGGTACTCTGATTGGCTGGGCTATGACTACATAAGCATAACATTTACTTGGCTTTTACATCAAACCAGATTCTTACTACAGCCGAGAACTGCTGTGCAGTTTGCAACATGGTCAGACACTATTGAGAACTATTTTTGATACATCCAAGTGTCTGCACATTCTCATTTAATAAAAGATCTATAAGAGGTAGTGTCATTTCAGACATCAATCATCATGTGTTTAAACTTGTCTTTTGAAAAGTACAACTGTGTTGCACACAGTTGCACAGCTCAGGCTTCATGCGGATTGAACCACGGGTGCAATAGGGCCCCACATCTAAGAGGGAGGACACTTACCAGAAGCACAGCCAAATAAGACAGCAACAAAAAAGGCCTCCACTTTGAAGACAAACAAAGGCCTCTTATATTTGAAACTGTACAATTTTTCTACAACTGTAAAAATAATCTATATACAGTCAATCTACCACTCAAGTGCTTTGGCATTTCAGCTATAACCTCAAATGTGATAAAACATTTGTTAAAACATTGTCATTTCATTAACAAATGTCATTGCCACACATCTACACCATCAGAACCTGCTGATACCAATCCCTGACAGCTTCTGGAGGAAGGGAATAAAGGTCTTCATCTTGCAGGGCAAATAAAAAATAAAATTCTACTCTGAGAGCCTCACAAGCTGCTTTATTCAAATGTAAAAGGCATCTTCTTATCATTAAACCACAATGTGTTCCTTTATTTGTCGAATACCCATGACTGATTTTGACTTATATTGTTACTCGGCCCCTCAATCAGTAATGACAGACTTTAAAGTTCATACTTCATATTATTCAGAAAACACATGTTGATTCAAAACCTGTTATTATATTACGTTTTTAAACGAATAGCAGTATTACTTGAAAATTACATCAGGTTCAGTGCATTTGTTCAGCCACTGTGTTTGCCTTTGTCCAAAATTATTGAGTAAAGATGTTGGGAGGTATGCCACAAATGCAGTTTTGCCAATAACATACCTCTCAGATATCCTGAATTTCACAGAATGACCAGATTCTTGGCATATATTTTGAATCTGTTCCTCTTAAAATTGTAGTTTCCTAACAAATCATTCCGAAGGGAGGGAGTCTTCTGGGATGATGACAAGGTTGTTGTCATGTTTCAACTGCCCAACATTTTAGAGACTCTCCTTGATGTTGCTACAATCTAATAATTCCAGACTTTAGAGTTTCATACTTCTTACTGTTCTGAAAATGAAGGTTGATGCAAAGCATGTTGTTCTATTAACTTTTTAAGTAAATTAGAGTAATTTATAACATTGTCCTTGATTTTGCATGTTTGCCCCTCCCATTTACTTTTGCTTTGTCAAGAATTCTTCAACAAAGAAGTTGCAAGCTGTGGCTTTTGTGTCTACCCAAACATGTCCCAAATCAGGTCCCACAGTTGTTTGGTTGGGAGGGTGGCCTAATGGTTAAGGTGTTTGCCTTACAAACACAAACTGCAAGGTTTGAGTCTCACAAGGGATAATTGGCTAGGCTTAAAATGGCTCATAAGGGCAGTTAACTTAGTACTAACCTATGAAACTGCTCCTATGAGGTCAGTACTGCAGCTGCATATGGCTGTGCACAGTTGCAGACAGCTGAGCACTACCAAGCACACTTGCACATAATGGTCCTATACATCAAATGTAGATTTCTGTTAGCTAGTGGTAAACTGTCCAGTGTTTCATATATTTTCTAGATTGTTTCTCCATTTATTATTTAATTCCTTATATTGCTAATTGCTATTGAATTCACTGAAATTGTATACTGCCATTTTGTGGTGATACAAGGAGCAACTGGGAAAGGCTATAAGAACACCTAATGCTCTCTTTCTCCATTCATAGCAATCCTCTTCAATAGATTATCACTACCACCTATGAAAGCTAATCAATCAATTTGCTTTAAGAACCTCACACAGATAACAAGTACAGGAATGCATTGTTTAATGTTCTATGGGTACACGTTCATGAATAATCTTTTTAAATTAATTTCCAAATTAATCAACTCTCCTTCACTCCCCACTAGCTCTTATTCTTCTCCTATGGGACACTATCTGTTTACCCACTTTAGTTTTTGGTCACAATAATAAAAATAAATTGAAAAAAAAAAACTCTTATATAGGTTCATCAGTTCATAGGTGTTTACTAGGCGAACAAACACAAGGGCCTTTTTAAGCCTAGCTATGCATCCCACATCTCTGACAAGTTCTGCTACCCATGATAAGTGTAAGCATGGGCCTGGGAGATGAACCATTTACAGGTTACCTGTGTCCATTAGAGACATAGCTGCCAATCCAGGAATGGATTTCCGGTTTTCCATCCAATTGTCCAAGCTGCACTTGAATTGGGTTAGAGAGAAACTCTGCTTCGCATGGATAGGGAGCCTGTTCTATAGATGGAGTAGTCTTTGGGATGCATACCTATCTCTCCATCAGGTCCTATTTATATCACAAGCAAGGTTTAAGTCTTTAGAACTGGCAATTCTGGTGCTGTTTGTTTTGTGGATATGCAGGAGGTCCATCAGAGTGGCGTCTGACAATGCCCTGTATGCCAGGCATAGATCTCCTGTCAAACGCCTGTATGACATCGAATATAGGGATAGAGCCTTGAGGTGGTCTGCATAGGACATATTACTTATGCCCTGTATTCTTTTAGTGAGGAACCTCTGTAGATGTTCCAATTGTTGGATATGCCTGGTTAGGTACATACCAAAGGGGGCATTGCACTCAATGATAGGTTTGAAGAATGCTTAATACAGTGGAACAAAGACTTCCTTGGACTTAGATGCCATACCTATGTTTATTAGTTCCGCAACATAGAATGATTTCCTCACCACTGTAGACACATGATGATCAAAGGCTAGATTACTGTCTATGTGTGTCCCTAAGTCCCTGACTACTGGGTTAACTCTAAGAGGTGTGCTGTCAATATGATAGTTACCAGGGATGGATGACTTCCCAAAGGATACTATTATGCAGTTCTTGGCATTTAGTTTTAGTCCATGGCTCTGACACCATTTGTTTTTCTGTGTCAGGCCCTCCTATAGAACATCTGTGTCAGTATAAGATTCAATGACAGCTCCTCATTTGCAATCATCTGCAAATTTAGTCAGCCAGAGACCACTAACATTAGCCTTAACTTCTGATAAGTAAATGCCAAAAAGGAGCAGTTCAAGGACTGACCACTGAGGGACTCCACTAGTGACTGGCCTCTTTGTAGAGGTGGACTCCCCAATTCTAACTTTCTGGGTCCAGTTTGTGAGACAGTTTGCAATCCACCGAGTGACATACAGGTTTGTACCTATCCTCTTGAGTTTATCAACAATGCCTGAGTGGGGTATTGTGTCAAATGCTGTAGGCACATCAAGGTAGGCAGTATGAACGATTTTGCCCTCATTCATTGCTTTGTTGACCTTCTTAAAGAAGTCCACCAGGTTGAGTAGACATGATCTGCTCTTGACGAATCTGAACTGGATTTTGTCCAGATACAGCAAATATTTGGTAATTCACCACCTTAATCTTATGGATACCAACCCTGTTTTACTAAATTATGCCAGGACCACTGAGGCTACCCTTTAAGCCACATGTATAGTTTATGTCTTTTTTTAACAACACTATTCCACTCATGTGGAAAGAAGTCATAGTTAACCCCCTCTTAGACATTCCTGAGTCTCCCCCATCTAGGATTCCAGGTTCAGTTCCATTTTTCTTATCCTTTTTTGTAAAGTTACTTTTCACTTATTTGTCTGCAAATCTTCAGAAATAAAACATTGTACTCCCAAGATGAGATGGCTATGGATGACAGAAGTAAAATGACATAACCATAGAGCTTAACTGATGATATTTTTATCACTGTTGATGAAGAAAATCTAATGGGTTCAGTCTTGAATGATCTTGTTGAGAATAGGTTAATTATTCAAGCTAATTATTCATGCCTTTGCTGCTTTAGGAATAAGCTCAAAAAACCTTGGATGGCTTAATGGTTTTCTAACAGAGTATATCCTCTGTAATGTTGGGTACAAGTATCCATTTTACCACCACTTATTTTAATTAGCTTCATTCATAGACTTCCTACCAAATTTCCACATAGACACCCAACCTATATTCAGAAGATGTTGTTAGATTTATATCTAGCCCTTTACATAACACAATTGCAAAAAAAAAAAAAAAAAAGATCTAGAAAATGACCAGATCTCACCTTCCAAACAGCTATAGAAAATGCAACTACTGTGTTCTCATATAATTCCACTAGCACCATCCAGAAAGAATGCAGTGCAGCCTCAAAAAAATGGAGATGTATGTAAGGATTTGTCTGAGAAATTTAGAGATGCACATAAGCACTTGCTGAACTGGAAATGGGCCTACACCTCTGGCTTTAAATAAACCAAGGAAGGAAACAGAGAGTCAGACACTGTCAGGATCAGAGATCAAGAGGGCAGATCTGGATGCAGGAACGATAACCCACTGAATAAGAAAACAGCCTATGAGTGGAAGAAGTATCCTCATTCAGATGCAGTATTGAAGGTAAGTTGCAACAATTGCTTGGAGTTTGGATGTGAAAAAGGTAACCCGCTATCAGAGAAATGAGACTTGTATAAAATACCAGGATTCTAAATGGTAGGAGAAGAAACCCACCAGTTGTGATTGTGTGGGATAAACACTCTCAAAAAGATGAAAAAGAAACGGTTGTTTTATAAGGAGCTGCCATAGTGACTGTGAAGTTTTATCAAAAGCAAATGAAGTAAAGGAATTCAACCAGAAGAAGGTCTGAAAAAACTGATCTGAAAGGGACTGAGCAGTCAAAAAATGTACTGTGACCAGAGATGGATCATGGTCAAATGGGGTCCTGGGAAGGGTAATGGATTGGGGCCCCCATACATGCCCCCCCCCCCGCACAGCCATTCCAGAGTCCCATTACTTGACTATTTCTCCCCAGTTACCATAAACACTGTTCAAACCTCTCAGTGTGCATACTGGTTTCTGCTTTACTTCTACAATGATGATTTGGATTTAATTTAAATATTTTATTTCAAATTTTATAGCACAAACTCTGATAGACATTTGCTAAACAAAGCAATACAGTCTCACATTGAAAACAGACAGCATTAAAACATCTCTGCCCTTGAAACTCAAATTCATTGAAATAGCATTGAAACACACATTTAAAGAGAATGCATCTAGCCAGTGGTGGATAAAGTTTACCTTTGCACTGTTTTCAAGTCATAGGCCCCTTGCACACATTTTTAGACCATGCATACATGCATGTGTTCTTTGATTCACCTTCCTGATTCTATTAAGTTAATATTCCTTGTATAATACAGCACCACTTGTTAGAGCGTGTTTTAAATGTGTAGTTTTGAACATTTTTCCAGTAAGCAATGAAACAAAATTTATGAACCAATAATGACACAATTGCCCAATTCAGAACATTTCATCAATACACGTCTACTCAAACTTATGTCTCTCCAATTCACCAATAACAGTCAATATGCACAATCTCTACAGAAGTAAAAGTTATCTGAATAATTACACATTAAAGATATCTGTAACTAATGAAGAGGCTGCTGCTAGCAAACAACTTTAATTTTCAATGTTTCATCTACAAATATAGTGCCTGCTGCTCTTTAAGGATACATTGCTTATGTTACATTAAAAAATTGTAACCTGATAATATTCCAGTAGGGAATGGATGGCAAACTGACAACAGGTTCATGGTTTCTAGGTATCTCCTCCAAAGGAAGATGTATACAGGACTGCAGCAATCCACCCTCCCTTAAAGTGCAAGACTGTATCAGCAATCCATGCACATGCTGTGGGAGTAGAAGGGGTCTATATAAGCAGGTCTTTATCGAATGGTGAATTTTAAGTTAGTCAAAGAAGAGGTTGGCCAACTGAACAACCACATAAAAAGATAAATTTAAAACCTTCCAAGGTGGGGGTCTCTACCACCCCCACAACCCCGTAACTAAATATATCTACTCTGAGATCATACTAGCATGGAGAAAATGGCAAATTCCAGATGGTGGCCAACTGGTGGATTGCCCTAGTTAAAATTCACTCTTCAATGAAGAATTGTTTCGATAAATAGGTTTTCAAGAAATGGCTATTTGCTGAATAGCCATTCAAAGAAACAATATTAACCCAATTAGAAGCCACAGCCTTCTGTAGCAAAAGCAAGTATGCTACATGGAGTGCTACTAGGAATGCTTTTAAATTCTTTAGCACAATAATGATACCATTTGCTAAACAGTTGCAAATTATAAAAAGGCATAGCATGAGAAGCAGCAGTAAGCTTCTCTTTAACTGAAGGTCGGAATTCTTTATAAAATGCACTTGACACACATACTTCTTAACTTTGTAGTACAAGAAATCTGGAAAAAGCCAAAATGTATGGAGGGATAAAGGCCTAAAACTAGATATAAATTTTAAAAATTGCTTGTATAATCTTAGTAAGTTGCTAGAATAAAAGGTTTTGTGTTACCAAGCATTTTCTGAAGGCTAAAAAGACTGAAACTGAAATGGCTTCCATTATTTAGTGAGTTCAGTCCTCACTGATTTGCCAGAAAGCTTCAAGTTTTATGACGGGCAGACCTCTGGACAGCTGAGATCTATGCACACAACTCCTTGAAACTCAAACATTTTTTAACACCTTGGTGGTTAATGTAGAGGATTCAGCCTCTTCTTTCCTATAACTAAGGTACAGGGTTTGAGTGTGAGCAAACTAACTTCTATTTATCCCAAAATGGACATTTTACACACACACACATACACACACACACACACACCTTACTTTCTGTAGAAGAAGAGTCACTTTGTGAAAGCAGCAGCATAAATCTGTCCAGGAGTGAGTCTACATTCATTCTGAAGAATGGAAGGAACAGAAAATTAAGTTCCACGTGGAAAGAAAGAGAAAGAGGTATGTGCAACCATGTACAGATGCAACATGTGTGTGAGACTGGACGCAGAAGGCATTCTTAAAGAAGAACACCATTAAAAAGATGCATTCTGTATTTGTAATTAAAAAAGTAAGTTTGGCAGTCCCTTGGTAAGGAGGACCCCTCCCAGCCAGTGGGCCCTAGGCAACTGTCTTAGTTGCCTAATGATGGATCCAGCTCTGCCTATGACAGTTTTCTATTATACATTTAAGTGACTGCAATTAAAACAGCAAAAAACTGTGAGCATGAATGTAACTAAGCAATATATGTTTTTTTCATGCAACATATGAACTTCATTTTGTTACAAGAATAAAGTGTATATTTTTTTGTTGTCTCAGAGAATATTCATAATACAACTGCACTGGTAACCAAAAAAAAAAAAAAAAACAACTAACCAAAAATCCACAACAAAGTATTTATTGTCTCTAACGTCTCGGCTGAGAAAGCCTTCAAGGAGTAAAATTCTAAAACACCAGCCTGCCATTTATACTTGCCATCATTAATTTATTAACACTCAGTTAATAATACAATTAAATAATAAAAAGTCCAATTACATTCTAAATTTAACCCATTTGGAACCAATGTGTTAAATTGTAATATATGCAAAGATTCTTTATACAACAGTTTATTTTTAATAAAGACACTGTCATATTGACCAATATTAATTTTTTCTAAAACCGCTCCTTGTAAACCCTCAAATTCCCCTTGTGAAAATTCTTAAAATGTTCAGCTATAGAGCTTTCCCTTTTACCTTTAATAATGTTCAATAAGTGTTCTAAAAGTCAAATCTTAAATGGTCTCTTACTTTCCCTCACATAAAACTTATTACAGGGACACTTTAAAGCATATATAATACTCTTAGTTTCACATCCCTATATTCCTTGTACCAAAATTCTTGTCCCATTAATTTTCAGGAAGGTCCTAACTACATACTTACATCCCCTACAACCCCCATGGGGTATAGTTCCCTTTTGTACCCTATTCAAGGGGGCTTCAACTGAAGGGGCAACAAAATTACCATGAGGCAAAAATTCCTTAATAGTTTTTTCCTCTTATAGGAAATCATAGGAACTCTACATGACAACCATTCTGAAAAATCTCTTAGGGACATCAGGTAGCCCCAATAAAATTTAACAAACTTAACCAACTTTAGGCTAAATGCATTATACATAGTAACAAAATACATCCTTTTTGTGTCCCTTTGTGTAGTTCTTATACTGTTTACTTGTATCCCATTATTTTTATAACAAACTCCATTTTCCTGCTTGAACATATGCCAACACTCTTTCAGAATTTCCTTTTTATAACCTCTATCAATAGACATCCTGATTGTTTTTTCGATTTCAAACTCAAAATCCATATCATTGTTACAGAGCCTTCATATCCTTAAAAAAACTCCCCATATGGTAAGGCCTGCAGAGTTTGGGGGATAACAACTTTGTCCCAGCAAATATTGAATTCCATCCTAAATTTCCTATGTATCATAGTTCTTATTTTATCTTCCTTACTCCCATCCAACACAATATTAAAAAATGAAACAACATTATTCACTTTCAAACCATCAAACAGTAGATTAAATTGGTTGTGTTGTAAATGTAGGACAAAGTCACCCACTAATTGTTGAACCCCATTTCACAAAAAAATCAAGTCGCCTAAAAATCTATAGTATTTTACAACATGCTGTTGATAAAATTCCAATTTGTATATATATATATATATATATATATATATATATATATATATATATATATATATATATATATATATATATATTCTACTTCCAACAGGCCCATACAAAGATTGGCATACATGGGAGCAAAAGCTGCCCCCATTGCTGTTCCCTGTTTCTGATAGTATAACTCTCCATTGAATTCAAAATAATTATTCTTCAAACAAAAATAAATTAATTCAATAATATTTTCTGACACCAGACTTACACCCTAAAATAATTGCAGATCTTCCAGACCAGAATTATGATGCATGCTTGTATATAAGCTCCTGACATCCAGCGTGACCCAATACATGTCTTGGGTCCACTTGATGTCCTTTATTTTACCTAAAAAAAAATCAAACCCATCTTTAACATAAGATAATAACTGAAGCACTTTGGCAGTAAATATGAGTGTAAAAAAAGGTCCATCTTATGCAAAAAATTGTTTCTAGCCAAAACTATAGGATGCCCAGGGGAATCAACTAGCATTGTATGCACCATGGGGTGACAGTAAAATACACCATGGTACAACCTTCATAATTAATTTGTTTTCTATATACAACCTAGATAAATGTCTCAACCTCAAATCCTTATCACAAAACTCATTATAATTCTTTAGGGATTGGGTATAAACAGAAAAATTAACTTTATGATAAACTTCCTTGTCTGTTGAGTGTTTATGGCACATCTCTAAATATTGCATATAATGCATTAATACTAACTTATTCCCTTTATCAGCTGGCTTAAATACTAATTCCCTTTGTGTACTCCGCTTTCCACTCCATTTTTGTCAAATTATAACTCATGTCCTTCATTTGTGTCTGAAACTTTATAAATTCACTTTCAACTACAAAATTTAGCATCATGGAAAAAAATATTGTACCCCATAATGTAGGAAAAGAGGTACAAATGTACTTTTATATTCAATCTGACTAGTGTGCAACAAACAGTATGCATTAGGTTCCATATACAAATGACAAGAATAAAAACTATCACTAGCGCTGTCACTATCACTATTCAAAGTTTCATTAACATTAAATTAATCACTTTGGTAAGCAGAACAATTAAAACACTTTGGCAACCCCTTCCCTGAATCCTAAATTTAGTTAGTCATTCAGTGAATTCAGATTAATATTTAAAAATCTCTTTCAAAGACATGCAGTCTTCCTGTTTCCATAATCTGAATACTGCTCAGTCACCATTTTTGTAAACATCATCCATCATTTCTACTTCCAATTCCAAACAGCTGTTCCACAGCATCTCTTCCATTAGTTCTGCCCCATCTCCATGGTATATCTTCCATTAGTTCTGCCCCATCTCCATGGTATCTCTTCCATTAGTTCTGCCCCATCTCCATGGTATCTCTTCCATTAGTTCTGCCCATCTCCATGGTATCTCTTCCATTAGTCCTGCCCCATTTCCATGGTATTTCCTCCATTAGTTCTACCCCATCTCTATGGTATATCTTCCATTAGTCCTGCCCCATCTCCATGGTATCTCTTCCATTAGTTCTGCCCCATCTCCATGGTATCTCTTCCATTAGTTCTGCCCCATCTCCATGGTATCTCTTCCATTAGTTCTGTCCCATCCCCATGGTATCTCTTCCATTAGTTCTGTCCCATCCCCATGGTATCTCTTCCATTAGTTCTGCCCCATCTCCATGGTATCTCTTCCATTAGTTCTGCCCCATCCCCATGGTATCTCTTCCATTAGTTCTACCCCATCTCCATGGTATGTCTTCCATTAGTTCTGCCCCATCTCCATGGTATCTCTTCCATTAATTCTGCCCCATCACCATGGTATTTCTTCTATTAGTTCTACCCCATCTCCATGGTATCTCTTCCATTAGTTCTACCCCATCTCCATGGTATCTCTTCCATTTTTGTAAACATCATCCATCATTTCTACTTCCAATTCCAAACAGCTGCTCCACAGCATCTCCTCCATTAGTTCTGCACCATCTCCATGGTATCTCTTCCATTAGTTCTGCCCCATCTCCATGGTATCTCTTCCATTAGTTCTGCCCCATCTCCATGGTATCTCTTCCATTAGTTCTGCCCCATCTCCATGGTATCTCTTCCATTAGTTCTGCCCCATCTCCATGGTATCTCTTCCATTAATTCTGCACCAACTCCATGGTATCTCTTCCATTAGTTCTGCCCCATCTCCATGGTATCTCTTCCATTAATTCTGCCCCATCTCCATGGTATCTCTTCCATTAGTTCTACCCCATCTCCATGGTATCTCTTCCATTAGATCTGCCCCATCTCCATGGTATCTCTTCCATTAGTTCTGTCCCATCTCCATGGTATCTCTTCCATTAGTTCTACCCCATCTCCATGGTATCTCTTCCATTAGTTCTATCCCATCTCCATGGTATCTCTTCCATTAGTTCTGCCCCATCTCCATGGTATCTCTTCCATTAGTTCTGCCCCATCTCCATGGTATCTCTTCCATTAGTTCTACCCCATCTCCATGGTATCTCTTCCATTAGTTCTGCCCCATCTCCATGGTATCTCTTCCATTAGTTCTGCCCCACCTCCATGGTATCTCTTCCATTAGTTCTGCCACATCTCCATGGTATCTCTTCCATTAGTTCTACCCCATCTCCATGGTATCGCTTCCATTAGTTCTATCCCATCTCCATGGTATCTCTTCCATTAGTTCTGCCCCATCTCCATGGTATCTCTTCCATTAGTTCTGCCCCATCTCCATGGTATCTCTTCCATTAGTTCTGCCCCACCTCCATGGTATCTCTTCCATTAGTTCTGCCACATCTCCATGGTATCTCTTCCTTTAGTTCTACAATTATCCTTCTTCTTTCTTCTAAATTACTTTTATTTTTCAGTATTGCATATAGTTTTCTGAAAGTAATGTTTTCAACTTCTGCTTTATAGAACATTATTCAGTTTTGTCTACTAAATGTGGATGTACCCGCCAGCTATGAATGTATGATTGTACTTAGGGATTACACTGTTTTGTGAAATGAGCATATTACTCAGATTTATTCTTGACAAAATGATTATACTAGGTAAGTATGCTGTTTTGTAAATCTGTCAATCATGTATTTTTAACTCTGTGTGGATTTTATGTTCTCTTGTCAAAAGTGAAAATGCTAAATTATTTTTTTCTTTTTCTTCTTCATTCTGTGGATTATTTAACTCAATGCAGATTCTGACTTTGCAATTTTTATATTGGCACCATTGATGCACATCCATCTATTGGCTCTTCAACCTTTTCAGTTTCTCCAAGAGGCTGCATCTATTTTAACTTGGCCTATACCTTATAGAAGAGGTGAGATTTGTACCCTTTGTGGCACGATGAGGATATAAGAAACAGTACTAAGTTTTAGATTAATCTTTACTGGAACACACTTCAAGAGTCCAACATCTGCAAATACATCAACAAATTTCTTCATTTCTGGCAACTGACTTCAATTCATTGGCTGTGGATCTTTTTATCAGATTTTTCTCATAATGGCCAAGTGGCATATAGATCCCAAACTTGTATTTGCATCCTTTCCTTTTAGGTATGGCTAAGAATTTTCCTTGGCATCTGTGTACTTCCCTTTCTTCTCTGACCAATTGAAGATATTTTCTGAGATCCTTCTATATGCACCACGTGACATCACAGGTCTATCGGCCCAATGCCTATGCTAAATCTCACTGCACAGAGAAGAATTGGAAGTCTGACAGGCCATTCTTCATCTGGATCTGTCTGCTTAATCACCAAACTAAAAAAATCCTTTGCTTTTATTCTCACTTTTTAGCCATTTCTGAAAACCTTGTAACCACTTTAGTGTTATACACAACAGCTGTAACTGATTTTGTTTCATTTTTTGTCACCTTTTGCTTCATGAGAAACATACCTCTGTCTCAATATGCATATGGTTGCATTTAGTACACGTCTTGCTTGCATTCTTTTTTTATCACATCTATGTCTACACTGGGTTCAACTTGCTTCTTACCATGTCTATTTCATCATTTTTATGTTTTGCTTAACTCCACTGACAGATCTTACTTAGCTTTTTAATTTGTTCAGTTTGACAAGCAGTGTTATGACTTTTACTAAGATTAAGTTTGGCTTCAAATGTAATTATTGCATATTTTCATAATCTGCAAAGCATATAATATCCTTGTCTCTTATTTACTCCTTTTAGTGCAACCAAACTCAAAGCATTTGTTCCATCAACTTATAAAAATGTCTCACAGATATCTCAGCCGTCTCAACCTCTCTACTGACTCATTAAAGGAAGAATATTCTTTCATTTATTATATTTATTTTAGACACAAAATGGTCAACTACTTTTGATCTCATTACTTTAAAAGGTAAGGGTTGCTCATGACCAAAAATAGACTCAACAAATCAACCAGAGGCATAACTGAGCTGTTTATCTAAACTACATGGTACTCCTTTTCAACACTGTAGTACACAAATCTTTATTCTGACATTGGCCATGCAGATGAACGTGCAAAGTCAAATGTCTATGGTGGACTGAAGTTTATTATTGGTAACACTGAGTTTCCTCTTTCCTTTCTTTTTTACCATAATGAAGTCGCCTGAGTTAATACTATGCAAGCAAGCTATTGAAATAATTGGTGCCAATTTCACAATGCCATCAAACACTTTGAATGTTTTTGTCATGTTGATAGTGGTTGTTTTAGTTTATTATTAAAACTATACCATCATTGTATGTTGTCATGCTTTCTGTAATCTTTAAGAAACGAAACACTAGGCAGACAATAATTAATGCGTATTAGTTCATTGCCTTAATAGCAAGTACACATATTACATATAAAGATGTATATATTGTCACAATTAGAGATCAGCATTGTGCCAATGCATTCTGCAAACCCCCTTTAAGTCTATACAGACATGTTCAGTCTGACAGGTACTACAATGCTGAGGCAACAGCAGTGACTTATCCATGTTTGCCAGAGTTATACTGAAGGACACATGTTCAAAATCTTAAGTACATAAGTACACACTCCCATGATTACCTCTGACTTAGGCCACACAGTTCCACTCAAATAGGATGTGATTGTTTTATGAGCCCCCTGATTCTAGCTGGTCTTCTGCTACTTAATAAAGCACCAGAACTTCAGAAAGTCTAAGTTATTTAGTTCAAGCAGTTCACTCACTACTGCCTGTACTGCTTTTAGGCATACTGGGTGAAGTTAGATGCTTGCATTTTATCCCATACCAGTCATCGAACATGCATTCGAGTTGTGCAACTTAATTTCCCTCCAGGCAATTTGATAAAAAGACATTAGCCAGAAGTCCTCTCAACACTAAGGTGCTGGGCAGCTAGAGTAATTCTGCTTTTTTTTTTGACAACAAAACAAACCCAATCATTTTTTTCTGCTTATTAAAGAAAAAAAAATCTTGGGGGGGGGGGTTATAGCCAGGGAAAATGAGATACAATAATATTCAATAACTTAAAAAAAAAGAGACATCTTAATTCCCAGAATTTTTATTCCTATAAAAGGAAAATAATTTCTAGTGATCAATCTTGTGAATTGGGAAGCCTCATAAAAATTTGCCTTTAAGGTCTCCTGATATGCACATGCTAGACAAACACTTAAATATTTAACCAGTCACTATCTGAAATACATGCAGACATATCTTTTATTTGACCTGAGGGAGTGTAACCAGTAAATATTCTCCTCTTTCTAGAATTTATGAGGACTTCTTTCAGTGTAACTATTTACTAATACATTTCCTTTGACATAAGGAAGACAATATTTTTTTTTTTCTGCGTGCATGTTCACCTCATGTTGATGCTTTTTCATTTTGGTTCTTCATCCTGTTCACAAAAGTGATAGTTTGGACTAAGCACTTGGTGTCCAAGACAAAGAGAAATGGGAAAAACATGTCTGTCATAACAGTCGGCACAGATCCAAAAATGTGTGGTCCAGGTTTTCCTGTTGTGTATGCTCCTTGATAGAGACATTTTATCATGTTCATTAAGAGTAATAGAATGTGTTATCCCTCAGAATAGTAGAGACACAATCCCATTTTAAACATTCAAGTGATCTTCCAGTATCTATAAGTAGCAAGAGAAGATTTGGCTTGCCATTATTCAAGTATGCGATTCACAGCAATACCTTTTTAATATTATTAGATTTGTCTATCAACGTACAAGCTGTACTGACTGGAATGTATGATTTTAAGCAGTATTTCTGTATCATAATGCACAAATTCCATAAAGACCCTGCAATCTGCAAGAATGAGGAATACTGTTCACATGAAGACGTCAGTTAGGCTCACTTGATTTAAGGATCATTGAAGTAGATGCATGCCACTATGATGCTAGGAGAGTCTATTCATCCCATCACCCTATATGAAGCTGCAATAAAGACAGTGGCATCTACTTCCCCATGTATTTATGCACCTCTTTGCTAGCCCATCAATTCTTAGCAACCTGATGATCTTTAAGGAGAGCATCACAACCTAAAATTTGGGGCAAAGGAGCAGGATCTGGAGAAACAGCCCAGCTGCTGAATCCAAAACTTTGACAAACAAACTACATTGAAAAAAAAAATCAACATTTGAAATCCACTGTTACAAATTCTAAGCATTTTTGAAGGGACTTTGACTTCTCTTATACCTTACAATACAGATCTTTATCCATCTACCTGCTAATGATAATATATACTACTTCTAAGACTAATGCACCTGGTAGTAAAGGGAAATATCCAACTGTACTGTAATCTCAGAAATGGTTGTGTGTGTGTGTGTGTGTGTGTGTACACACACACACACACACACACACACACACACACACACACACACACACACAGAAATAAGACAAGGCAGTCTGAAACTAGTCTATGGGGGGATTATTCAGTTAAATACTTGGGGTAATGATAGCAAATCTATCACAGGACTTCCCGCTAGGACCTTGAAGGAAACATTGTTGTATATGAAGGGAATGATAACAGGATGGAAAATGATAAATATAGAACTAGATATGAGGATTCAAGCAATAAAAATGTTATTGGTCCCATTTGTCTTATATATATGACAGGTCTTCCTTTGCACTCCAAAAATACTGGTTAGAATTAAATTGACAAATAGTAAAACTTATATGGAACAACAAAAAGCCAGGATACGGTGATATTTTATCGTACCGCCATGATGGATGGGTGGGCGGGGGGGAGAACTCCCAGTACTAGAAGGGAAGGCTATCATTTGGCCACTCATCTAAAACTAATTTACCAACTGCAAAATGACAAGTTTTAAGGCCAGCTGGAAAGAGGAGTCATCACAGATTGGAAGTGGATCTGGCTTTTGGAGTTAAAGTAAGAGACAATGTCAGCAAAAGAGGACATGAAAAAATGGAGGGAATTACTAGAAAAGGTGATGCAGAAAAAAATAGGAACTTGGTGGAACTTTGAGCTATACTCTATATGGAAAACAGTTCAGGTCCTCATGTCAGACTTGAAATATTAAAAGGTTCTCAACTTTGGGAAAGAAATAGCTTTCTGGGAACAATTAAGAAAGGGTCAAGAGAGGATAGCTCTTCAAAAAGAAAAACCCATGTTGATACAACTTCTAATAGCACTACAATAGTAGATGCAAGTTCAGTCAAACTTGAAAGTTATACAAAGCATTTAAAGAAAGCAGTGCAGGTAAGGCTTGTGAATAGTTAGTGAAAGACTGGGAAAAGATGTTAAGGATAAAGGACTTAAAAGGATTATGGATATAAATATGTAAAACCCCAAACAAGGTTACAAACGTGAGAAAATATCAACTTTTTGGCTGGAAGTGTTTCCATAAATAGTTCTACACACCACCCAAACTCAACAAGACGGCTGCTGGAATTGACAAGAGATGCTGGAGATGTGAGTTGAGTGAAAACTGCAGTTGAAGCCACATTTCTGGGGATGCATGGGATTGAGCAAGTTCAGGCCTATGTATATTAGTCAAAGTATATATTGGAAACAGACTGGCAACCCGATGAGAATTATTTTCAACAGAACTTCTTAAGGAATTCATGTAGCAGTAAATACAGTTAAAATCTAGTATCACTACTATTAATAGCATCAAAAAACCACCAAACCTGGAAAACAGACAGCCAATACAACAACAAGTACTAGAATTAATGGACAAATAAAAAGAGCAAGAAGGACAAGCCAGTACAATAACTAAAACAAATACCATCAAAGAAAGTAGTTAGCAGTACTGAGAAAGACAGAAGCAGGACTGTATGAGATAGACAAGAGCATAAGTAAGAAGGGGAGAAGAACAATCATTAAAAGCAGAAGGGAGACAAATCAACAGATTTAAAGTGCAGAAAACAGCTCATATAAACTTGATGTGAGATACTTGTAACCTCTTGTTCTGGGTGGACTCTAATGTTTAAATATAAAGGATATGTACTTAAGGTTATCAAGTAAGTTTTGGAAGGGTGTAGTACCAGAGCAAATTCACACATAGAATGTTGCATGGAAGAATGTACCATGGCAATAATTAAGACAATAATATGCTCGTAGTTAAAAAAGTATATATGGAAAATGGCAATCAGCAAACCTACTGCAGAGAAGAGTAAGAACAGGAAGAGGAAAATATAAGGAAGCCAATGTTTTACTTTACAAAAGAAAAGAAAAAAAATCTGCCAGTCTTGGAAGGAAAGATAGCAGCAAAGTTAGGTTGAACATATGAGGATATAACTACGAGAACATGGATGCAGAAATAAGAGGCAAGGCAAAGGATAAAACATATAGTCCAAATGGGAATCTAATAAGGATCTTTAAAAGAAGGCTACTGATGGATTAGTAATGCTACAGATTAAGCAGCTCAGTTTTTTATTTGTTCCTCAGACTGAGATCTTTGGATTGATGTTTTATAGCCACTGGTTCTTCACAGATGTAGCGGGTTAAAGAGGGCAAGATATTTCATAGTTCATAAAGTAAGGCAAAAGTAACCTTAATGTAGTTAAAATTAGTCTAACTGGGTAACTAAGGATCTTGAAACCAGTGTTCTTGTTATTTAAGAATCTCTGAGGCCTTTCAAGTTGAATATATGCTTAGAAAGGTACAGACCAAAAGCAGAACTATATTTAGTGATGGGCCTTATGAGAGATATTTACAGAGGAATTAAGACTTCTTCTGTTCTAGAGGAGATGCCTTTTCAGAATCACATGTCTTGCTGTTTAAGTCCAGTCAGCTGTTAGTGCATCAAGAGGTGACAACGTCAGGTTCTTACTGAAATTAATATTATTATATTATGAATATTGGAAGCTAAACTGACAAATGTACCTGCTTTGCAGTCATCAGCCCACTTTGATAACTGGAAGTCCAGAATGTTATATTTGATACCATATAAATAGATGCCTCCAGTTGTCATAATGTTTAAGGTCAACATAAAAAGAAACATCTAGGCCTTTCCATTGTGTGATACCTTAAACCTCTTGTATCAGAGGCAACATGGGATATATGCACATCAGGTGTTTCAGCTAAATGGCAATTCTGAATGTCCATGACATTTTCTTTTAAGTCTATTTATGGACAATTTCAGGCCAATAAAGCCAAACCCCACTCTACAGCAAGTGGGACTGGCTTTACTGGCCTAACATTGTCCATGAATAGACTTAAAAGAAAAAATCATGGACACTCAGAAATGCCATTTAGCTGAAACATCTGATATCCTTTGCATATCCATGTCGCCTGTGATACAAGAGGTTTAAGGTACCACACAGTAAAAACTCTAGCTTTGCTAGATTTTTCTTTTTGTGTTTTTTAACTGATTGTTTTTTTCTGTGGGACCTTTTTATTCATTGTTTTATAATGTTTAAGGACTTTGCCTCCTATGCCCAAGGTACAGAGTTTGATACTGACCTCCATCCAAGGCGGATTTGGTGTGTGCATGTTCTTTCTGTGTCTCTTTGGGGTTGCTCCCGCCTATGAAAAACACCCAGACTGTATCCATCTCAGGCTCACCAAAGAGTGAGGCTATGGGCAGCAGCACAGGGTCTATATGGTGCCCTATAAGGGAAAGAGTTGTACAGCCCAACCGCATAGGGCATCTGATGTGGTGTGCAGTATTCTCAAGATAGGAAAATACTGACCGCAGACTGTGCACCATGGCAGGGCCTGCCATTCAGCTGCGTAAAATATATCTCTAGCTGATTTGGTCATGTTTACTAATGTCGTCTAATGGGCATGGGGATGTGCTGGTGATAAGTAGGTTGAGGACCCGGCCTACTCTGATCAACATCATGGACCCATGCTAACAATGGAAGGGGTATATGTGCCCATGTGTTCCTATTGGCCAGTGTGAGTCTGCTATAAACCCGATTAACATTTGGCCATTAAGCTACTAGCCTACTGGTATATATTTCCCCAGTCTGGGATAGCTCTGTTGAGCAAGAGCTGGACTTAAAACCAATCAACCTGCCAAACATGAATGAAGAATTGCTATACTCAGTGTAGGTTTGCTAACAAGATGGAGCTTGAAAGTGGATCACATGATGGTATGGAGAAGGATGTGCATCCTATGTATCCAAGATGCAAGTGGAAAAAGCAGTCCAGCAAAGCCACTTGGCTTGGGATCCAGAATCTACTACTCAAGAGAAGGACAGGCTACAGATGATGTGGGCATTGTGGTAAGGGAGAGGATTCAGAAGGCAGTGAGGGATGTTATCAGAATTAATGACAGACTCATGGCAATCAGACTCAGGGCTACTGAGAGGGCAGTATTACTAATCTGAGCCTATGCCCCACAGCAGGGTTGTGATAGTAAAGGTAAAAAGCGCATTCAGAGAGTAGTTGTAGGACTTACTAGATAAAGCAGGAAAACTTGAGTTGTTGTTGATAGTGCCTGACTTGAATGCACATACCAGGACAGGCAGAACAGGATATGAGGACTGCCTGGATCCACATGGGTGGGGCAACAGGGATAAAGAAAGAGAGGCCATTCTAGATTTCTGTCTGGTAGATGGCTTGATAATAGCCAACACTTGGTTTATAAAAAGAAACATTAACTCAGACATCCTTCTAGTAAAAAAAGGGCTTTGGGGTTGGATCAGTGATTGCAAAGTCATCACCAGTGAAACTGTCAGCCCACAGCATAAACCACTGGTTGGTCAGAGAAGGCTCTAAGGTCAACAGAGACCAGGCTGAAGATATAGAAGTTGATTGGAGAGAAAACACAACAGTTCAAGGAATTACTCGGGGCTCAAGCACCCCATGAAAAAGAGGAAATATGTGGAGTTGAAGAAGAATGGCAGTGTCTCAAAACAGCGTCTGTGAGGACAAATAAGGAAGGAGTTGCAATAGCAATGAATAGTGCATCAAAGGCACTCTACCAGCTTCTGGAAAGTGAGTTAGTAGATGGCCTAAAGAAACTATATCAGGTTGCAAGGCAAAGAAAGAAAGACAGACAAATAAAAAAGATAGTCAGACACCCTTCATAAGGGATGTCAGCAATACCCTGCTCACCTTTCCACAGGACATCACAGGCAGGTGGAAGGAGTACTTCCAGCAGCTTTTGAATGATGAAAACCCTACAGAAGCTGTACTGCCTCAACACAGCCTATGATGAGAGCAGGGAAGGAGGACTGCACTAAGGAAAATGAAGTTAGAGAAAGCAGCTGGCTCAGGTGAGGTCACAGCATGTATGATAAACATGCTGTGTGAGACAGAAAAGAAATGGCTTCTGAGAGTGCACATAGCAGTGTGGAAAGAAAGGCGTATCCCAGATGAATAAGTATACTAGTACCAGTGTTCAAGAACAAAGGGGACACTCACAACTGTGGTCAATACAGATATAGCAAAACTCATGTCACACTGCATGAATGTTATGGAGATGGTGACTGACAAACAAATAAGTAGAGTATTAGAATGTATGATGGGAGATGAGTAGTTTGGATTCAGATCAGGATGCAGCACAACAGACCCGATCTTTACAGTGAGACAGATAGTTGAGAAGAAGCTAAAGATGAGGAAAGAGTCCAACTGGGCATTGTTAGACATGGAGAGAACATATGGCAAGGTCCTGAGAAAGCTGATTTGGTCAGTTCTGCTGTGGTTCAAAGTCCCAGAACATTGGTAGAATTAGTGCAAGCTATGCACAAGGACCTAATGACTCATGTACGGACAGTTCTCAATCTCGTAGGGGATTGCCAGTGGGAGAGGGTGTGCATCAGGGTTCATCTCTGACCCCACTGCTGTTCATACTGGTGATGGACTACATTAACAAAGTGGTCAGAGGGCACAGATCAACAAAGTTGCTGTATGAAGATGATGTGGCATTACAGGCAGATTATGACCAAGATGTTCAGCAAAGGATAAGGAAATGGAATGCAAAACTGAAACTACATGGGATGAAACTGAGTACAGATAAGAAAGTGGTAATAGCAGCAAATGAGTGAAATCAGAAGAAGCTGTGAATTGAGATAGAAGGGAAATAGTGGAAAACATTAACAGCTTCAAGTATCTAGGAGGGGAAGTTGAGGAGAATGGAAGTCTGAATGAAGACGTCAAAGCTAGAATCAGGGACATTGCAGGAAAATGGCATAGAGTTTCAGGTGTAATGTATGATAGAAGAATGCCAACAAAGATGAAATGTAAGGTGTACAAAACAGTGAGTGACCAGTGCCACTACATGGTACAGAAATCTGGGCAGTAAAGGCAGAGCAGTTGAGGAAGTTAGAGGTAAGGGACATTAAGTGACTGTGATGGGTAGTAGCATGCACACTGTGGGACAGATGATGAAGTGTGACGATAAGAGCTGAAGCCAAAGTAGCTCCTATTGGAGAAAATATCAAAAAGAACAGATTGCTGTGGATAGAGCAGATCTACAGAAAACCAAAAGACAATGTGGTGAAGAAGATTTGGGATAGACAGGAAAAGATAAGAGGAAATGATGACATCCAGCAAAGAAGTGGATGGATTGTGAGAGAGAATACCTGCAACAGTCAGGCCTAAGTGTTAAAGAAGGCAGGAGAGTGACATTGAATTAAGAGAGAGGGTAATGCCGGCAGCTGAGACAACACCATGATGCCATGTAGAAAATGGGGAAAGATGGGTTGATGATGATGACGGTGATGAAATAGATGCTGAAAAAGAATCAGTTCAATATGGAGCCTTGTGGAACACTGCTGGCATACATTCATAGCAAACTCTTGCAACTTTTACTACATGGGTTCTGTCAGTTATTTAGCTAGCTGATGGACAATGTAGGAACTTACATTAAGCTGAGTAAGCTTATCAATACTGCATGCAGGGAGGATTGTACCAAAGGATTTAGCAACGACAAGATGTGCAGCAGGACAGAGTGGCAATTATCCACTGCATTATTGAACCTTTTGAAGAAATCTGCATTGCTAAGCAGCCAGGACCTCCCTTTGACAAAGCAAATTGGCTTGAATCAAAGTCCAGAAAGTTTCCTATGTTTGTATTAATGAGCAGGGATATGATGCATTCCGCAGCCTTACACATATGAATGGTGAGCCTACTACATCTATAATTACTTGGATCAGTGTCAGTTCTTCAAATATAAGGTATTTCACTTGTGGAGAGTCTGAGGTTAGAAAGGGTAAAGAGAGGCATATCAAAGTTATATTTAGTAAATTATCAGGTCTCATGGAAGAGATGTTTTCAGCTTCAGATAACGCTAATATAACACAGTCTATCATAATTTTATGGGGGTGGCAGTAATAGGGGAGAAATAATTGAGTGGGCGGGCAAAGTAAACACTGAAGATAAAGTTGTCTACTTGGATATTGGGTATTTCTCTGTGACCTAAGTGTGTAACATTATTGTAGACAATAAAAACAAAACACAACACTAAAAGAACTGAAGACCCTTCCGTAGAAAAAATGTGCTTGTGTTGTTTGTTTGGATTATTGTAGACAAGCACAGAGCATATTTGCATATTAATTATTACCTACCCACCATAGCTGAAGAAGAATTTATAGTTACTTTTGCTGGGAATGTCCACCCTAACTTCATAGTCATCATTATACTTCCTAATGGTAATGGGAATGTTCACCCTAACGTCATAGTCATCATTATACTTCCTAATGGTACATTTAATTTCTGCAGGGCTACTTCAGTGCTTATGTTGAGGTAGGGAGATGGGCACTTATTGTACAAACTGATTTTTTTTCCTTTTGCTTTGATAAAAGAGGAACCCACCCCAGAAGACGTAATAACAACACTAAGGAAAATCAAGTCAGTGCAAGTAGCAGATAGAGATCAGGTCACACCAGATATGATCAAGATGTTGGGTGAGGTAGGAGAGAAATGCTTCCAGAGGGTACTCATAGCAGCATGGAGAGAGCATAACACTGATGAGTGGAAAATAAGCATCCTAATTCAAGTGTACAAGAACAAAGGGGACATTCACAACTGTGGGGAGTACAGAGTTATTAAACTCTTATCACACTGCATGAAATTTCTGGGGATGTGAGCAGTTTGGATGCAGCTAAACTGAATTAATGTTTCAGTGAGACAGACAGTTGAGAGGAAAGCAGAGATCATTTTAGAGTCCAGAGGTGCATTTCTAGACTTAGAGAAAGCAAAAGACCATGTCTAAAGAAAGCTAATTCAGGCTGTACTTTGATGGCCCAAATTCCTGAAAACATTGGTAGAATTAGTGCAGGCTATATACAAGGCCCAATGACACAAATATGGCCAGTGTTCAGACTCAATGAAGGGTCCCCAGTGGGTCTGAGCCCACTACAGCTCACACTGTTGCTGGACTACATTAGCAATCAGGTCAGAGGGGAGAAATCAACAAATTTGCTTCGTCCAGTTGATGTCATATTACACTCAGAGTCTGAGAAAGGACTTCAGCAAGTGCTAAGTGAATGGAATGAAAAACTAAAGGTGCATGGGGTAAAACTGGGCACAGATCAGACAATTGTAAAAATAAATGGGAAATTAGAAGAAGAAGATGAAAACTTTGATAGAAGGGAAAAGAGTGGAACAGGTTAACAGCTTCAATTATCAAAGAAGGGTGTTTGAGGAGAAGGGAAGTCTGTGGAAGGAGGTCAAACCTAGAATCAGAGGTGCTTCAGCCAACTGACACATAATGCCAGGGATAGTTTCTGACATAAGAATACCAAAGAAGCTGAAAAGTAGGGTGTACAAAACAGTGGCATGACCAGTATTACTGTAAGGTACAGAAACCTGAGCAGCTAAGGCAGAGTTGTTGAAGGAGTTAGAGGTGATGAATATGAAGCATCTGAGATGCTAGTAGAATGCACACTGCTGAATACATACAAAAATGAGGACATCAAAAGAAAACCCAGCATAGGTCCAGTTATAGAGGTCAAACAGAACAGATAATGGTGGTTCAGACATATATGCAGGAAAGCAGAAGACAATCTGTTGAATGAAACTTGAAACAGACAGGAAGAAAATGTGAGAGAAGACCTGGAAGAGTAATGCATGCCCTTCTAAAAAGGTAGGATAGTGACACTGAACTGACAGAGAAAGCAGCAGCTGATGTGACACCCTGACCCAATGTAGAAAACAGGAAAAAAGTGAGCTATTGTTGATGATGGTGTGAATGAAAATGATGACGAATCTTAATCATTAGCAGAGCATATACTGACAGAGATTAGTTGATTTTACATGAGGTCCTACAAACCTATTGCTTTTCTTTCAAACAAATGGAACTCCCCAATTTGTCATGGTGTAAATGACCTCTTTATCATGGCTCCTGTGCTGCCCTTTGACATTCTTTTTTAAGTGCATAATTTTTTTCTTTATCCTTCATAACAAACATGTCCTTAAATTTAGGCAACATATTAGTTTTTTTTTTCTCAACCTTTGCTAAATTACGTTGCATAATTTGACAATGTACTTACTTTTTTATCACAAGTCATCTAAATATCATTTAAAGTAATAATTGTCACAGAATCTGTTCTTCATCTTTAGTTACCCGTTATCTCTAGGTTGGGACATTTCTTAGTTCTGTGTATTGGTGTGAAGCACGACTGACCTTTTCTTTGGTTCCCCCATCTACTCTTGTTATAATCTGTCTAGCTCTAATTAATTTATCATCTTTGCTTTCTCTCAGCCTTCTTTAAACTGTCATGACAGTTGGAGGCAGTGGTCTCTTTTCCTATAAATACAGCTACAGTTTTCTCCTCTTAATATTGTTCAACCTCTGTAAAGGGAAACTTATAAAAACAATTTGCTTCTGTATTGCACCTGTATTGTCACACTGAGTTGTTTTCTCAACCTGAGGAATAGAGAAGGTTGATGAACTCACGTGTTTTTTTTTTTTTTTTATGAGTGGCAAGAGATTTGCTACTAGGTGAGGAGTGTTGTCTTTTTTCCTTGCAAATTCAAACTCCATTTCTTTATCTCTTCAACCTCTTCTTCATCTATGCTTCCTTCTTCTATTTGGCACATTTATGTATCTGCTAACTACATGTCTCTCGCTTATTAAGGAGATTTTAACAGAACTGACTTTCCTCTTTGGTGACAACTAATACTGTTGGAAACATTAATGAAACACTGGAGTCTTGGCCCTAAAAGTCATTTTCATATCTTCCCATTTCTTTACATAGCTTATATAGTGCATGAGAGTAATCTGCTAAGTGTAAGACACACTTACCAAAATTTATGCCTTTGGAAATTCATCTGTACCATACTGTATCAGCCTTTTCTTGAATACTGCCATATTATAATATTATTATAACAGTAATAATTTGAATTCATTCAACATTTGCTTGTGAGGAAGTTTGGTATACCAGAGGAAAACTTGATGTGCAATGGTTTGCCTAGAGACAGGTTGACCATTCTTCATCTGACAGAAAGAAATAAAAATGCCTTTAAATCTTCTTAAAGGGCTTTGTTCTGTCAATGTAAAAAATGAACAGCCAATGCTCATCCAAGAGATGTACAATCATCTTTCCCTGATTCTTAAGTTCTGGAAAGAATACAGAGAGATTGATCGACTGATTAAGAGTGAAATCTGAAACAGCTTTTGGTGTGAAATTAGGATTAATACAAACCACAACCCTATCCTTGTCAAAAAAGAAGATAAGGATGCCTCACCAAGAGATCTTGCAGCTCAGAAACTCCCCTTGCAGATGTTAGAGCAATAAGTAAAACAGTTTTCCACATCATGAATGTAAGACTAGCACGAGCTTCTTATTAAAAAGGTGACAGAGTTAATTTTTCTTGAATATAACTGAGATCCCACAAGGGAAGAATTTGCTTATGAGGGGGTGTAATATGCAAAACACCTTTCATAAATTGTTTTACCAAAAGAGAAGAAGAAAGAGGGGATCCACAAAAATATATATTCAGAAATGCACCAACATCAACATTTGACATCTTAACCAGTCATCTCCTCTCCTCCAAAGCCTACAAACTAGATTTCACTGCACATATCTTGCTTTCTCATACTTTTGTCCTAAACTGTGGGAATATTTCCCTTCTTATTTTAAAGATCATTCCTCTTCCCCATTTCCATTTACAAATACAAGCAAATTTCAATACTCTAGGAAAATGCAACTGCTATTTTTCTAGTCATATAAATTAACATCTTTATTCCCTTCTTCTGAACACATTCCTTGCTCGCCTCTCTTTTTGATTGTGATTCTTTGAGCATGCCAGCTCCGATTTCCACTCCATGTATAATGCATGTATATATTGTGTTTGTTTAATTCACTCTGTATATCTATTGCCCTTAATCTCAACTATGATATTCATTTTGTATATAATATATGTACCCATCTATCTATCTATCTATCTATCTATCTATCTATCTATCTATCTATCTATCTATCTATCTATATTACATTTTGCCATTCATTCTGTATATAATGTATTGTGTTTTATTCAGGCTGTGACTGAAATTGGTCCAATGGGATCAATGCACTAACCCAGTAAATAACTTCTACATAAAATACATAAAATGATTCTCTCATCCTAGCATAATGCATGGCCAGTAGCACATGCTTCAGTTAAGAACCTTCCATTTATAAAAGTGCAAGTCCTGTGAACTCTTTCTATGACAGAATTAAGATGAGCAAGAAGGTGAATCACTAATTTAGGTAGCAGTCAAAAAAGGAATGCAAATAGTTTCCCTTTATGGTTTCCTGCAAGCCTTTCTTGGACATTTACCTGCCTGGACAGATTCCCTGTGTCATCTTGTTTCCAGTTTGATTATTCTGCATGCTGCTGTATATCTTCCACCTGTTTGTATTGTACAGTAAAAGTCTTTCTCAGTTGTGAAAATGGCTGTTTTGCAGAGTTAGTTTCATGCTCATATCAATCAGTCTCTATCAGTTGCTGCAAGGCCAGGAAAATATAATCCTCCATTTCAAATGTCTCAAGCAACAACAGCTCAAGGAGTATGTTAGACTGAAGGTATTCTTAGTGAGTTCACTATAGTACATTAAGGTATAATAATAGGCCAGAAAATTTAGAATCAAAGTTGTATTTTCATGTATGCATTCAGTTTCAGAAAAAGATAGTTCAGTAGAAAAAAAAGGATAGTCTTGCTGGCTAAGCATGAGATGCACAAAAATAATAATTTCAAGGGAAAGCTACAAGATATTCCTCTCTCAATGGAAAGATATGTGTACTTGGAATGGAATGCAAGATAAATATGTAGACAATTAGGCACTGTGAGGCACATGCAAGACAAGGCCTGAAAACAAAGGCTAAAGAGGTTGGTAAAAGATTACTGGGTTTTGGTATTATTAGGATGTACTTAATGATGCAGTCAGTGAAGTCAGTAAGTTAGCTTTTGGACTGATAGGTAAAAAGGTCTTTACAGTACAGACACTCAAGCCTGACTACAGAAGTTAGACCAAATATCCATACTATTTAGGACAAAAAGACTGTTTCAGTGGATATTATTCAGGATAATCAGAATATATGTGCAGAAACATTGGATGTATTTACGTATCAGCCCTGTTATTGTTATCCAACATTCTAGAATTTCTACAGACTGTTATTGTTTATCAGCACTGTTATTGAAGACAGTATTCAGATATTGTTAACATCTAAGTCATTATTAACTGAACTACAGTATTTGCAGACTATTGAAAAAGTTCAAAAAGGCTTGTCCCATAAAGGAGAGACTGGCACCTCTTCAGCACAAGTTTGGGTAATTAACAAATAAAGACTTTCACTCCAGACTCATTTCAGTTATTTCCAGTTAATTTCAGTATATTACAGTCTTATCAATTTTTTCAATGGTAAGCCTACCATCCATGGGGGGACAACAGATAAAGTCCCATAACCCCATAGAAACCTTTCATCAGCAGTCACACTATGTGTGTTCTTCAGAGCAATCTGCAGAAGGGCATTGTTTCATTCAATGCAACCTCATCAGCAGTCAGACTAGATGCACAGTTATTATTCAGAACACTTCTTCAGAACTTAAACAGAAAGAACAGTACTTACAGTGACACTTTTTCCAGTCTACCAGTAACTACAGCAGAAGTGTTTCATAACAGACTGTTCAGCAGCATGCCAGTGTTTTTTCAGATGGGAGACTGTTAAATCCATACAGAATAAGGCCACAGCTAACAGTACTACAGTTACTCCTTAGAGAGCAGACCTTCTTGTTAGACATCACTAATGTTCCAGATGTAAACTTCATATAAATAGCAGTCAGAGCAGACAATATACCACTACATACAGTAATCGCAGCCCTTAGACAAATTGCAGAGAACTAGTGTTTAAATATTACTTCAGAAAAAGACTAAAACATCAACAGACCAGGACTATTTTAGAAAATCTACAACCTTCAGCAGTGTTCCTTCAGAATATAAAAATACATTGTCCAGTTAACAGTAATGTACTTCACCATCTTTATAAACTTTCAAGTTTACAGTGTGATGTCATACAGTCAAGAAGCAAGAAAAGGTTTAAAAAAGCTGCAGATGACAGGATATGTTGTCCTAGAATCATAAAGTTATGTAAAGGTTTATATACACTTTTTAACTAAAAAAGCTCAGAAAACTTTAAATGCATCAGTAAAAGTCACTTACATATCTTTTGTATAAACATTTCAAGTAATACTTTGACAGTTAAGACACCAGTACGTGTCTGATTTAAAGTTAAAAAAATGGGTAAAACAGTCTAAAAAACTTTGTTCCAGAAATGTTTATTCAAAGTTAAAGGTTATTGGTTCAAAAATGTTATATCTTTCCAGGTGCAAAAGGGTTAAATCACAGAAGTACACTGCAACAGATGCACTAACACATGATATGCAGAATGAGTCAACTTCTGTCTGTAATTTTTGTCTACAGACTTCAGACATCAGTGTAAATGCTACAGCTCATGTAATTCAAGATACACCCCAGGATTCATGAAGCTCAGTGCAAGGATGGCATTAGCCTTGTGCCGACCGTGCGGTGTAGAGATGGAGCAGCAGCACCATATGCATATTAATGAAGGCGTGCTGCCGCAACATCCACGTGCATAGGAAACATGCGTGAGTGCAGGGGGCGTGTCTAAGCACTGCACAGAGGCATGAACATGTCGGCTGCAGACGCGCAACCTAAAATGCTGACTAGTACAGCCTGCTTCTAATAGTAATCACTCCTGTCAGTGTCCATGGATACTGAAATGTATGCAAAGCATACAAGACAGTTTCATGAACACCAAAATAAAAAGTAAACACAAAGGCACATAGCTGAATATTGAGCCCCCGTCCCTCGAACAAATGACATTTAAAACCCCGTGCCCGTATTCCATTGTAGTGTTGATTGTTAAACCAAGTGGAAGCAAAATGCAGCATGTTTGCAAGCTGCTGCCCTTTGCTAAGCCTAGCCCAATGATTAAGGTTACCACCTGTCCCACTTTGTGAGTGACAGTCTGTCTCTGGGCAGTTGTGTCCTTACCAAAAATATTAAAAATGACAAATGTCCTGCAATTGTAGGACATAATTACATCCCATATTTTATGTAATAGTTCCATAAAATAGTTATTTCTGTGTCTAAAATGCCTAAATGTTACAAGAAACAGAATAAGCAACTAAACTGCTACAAGAATAAGCTTCCATTTAGGCATAAAAGTAAAGTTCTATCCTTTGTATTGACCGTGGGTATGTGTCAGCCTATAAAATCTGATGTGTGTCCCGAAAATGTCCTACTTTGGCCAATTGAAAAGGTGGCAACCCTACCAATGGTCAGAGCATTCGCTCAATATCTGCCCATTCATGGTCCAAGTTGTCCTTGTCTGGACGGCCCAAAGATGAATGGGTATTAGCCGGGTCTACCTACCATGTCATGAAAGATAAGTAATTGTATGTACCTATGTGCGTGAAGTACAGCATGTGGAAGATCAAATATGCTAGGGTTGTTCTCACAACCATATTGGTACCAGAGATATGTAGAGTACGCAATGTGTTCTGTTGTCTGTGCCATGGGCCATCAACCAGAGAAGGGATGGATGGTGTGTGTGGAATATGGGGGGGGTGACGGGTAATGTAATAATTCGCCAAGGGGAGACTGGGTCGGATGTACAATATGTGAACTGGAGGTGTACGAGGGAGCAGTGGGTGAATCAGAAAGGAAAACAAAGAACATACATTCACATCCGCAATACACCCTGACATGCCATACTGTAGAACACAATCCCACAAACATATGAACATTAAAATGTACACATGTACAGAAAAGTCACCAGCTCACACCCACATAATGGTCTGACCTGAATGGAGTCATCCAACCTCAACACACCTGGATACATAATTGAATACCCATCATCCCCGCCACAGCACACCCCCCCCTTGCTGAACATCCACCAAAACCACCCATACTCGGGCTGCTAGCTTGACGCAGCCATATCTGTGCATAGTGCCTCCTATCCATATCTAGTAGGCAGTCTCACCCTAGGCAGTCTCAGGCTTGCAAACTAGGTATCCCTTGCATGTATAACCCTACCTTATTTTCATAAAGCCAAAAGAATTGGAGTCATTTGTGTGACCACGGTGGTGCAGCGGTTAGCATTGCCGCCTCACAGCAAGAGGTTCTCTGTTTCGATCCTCAGCTGGGGTGCCTTCTGTGTGGAATCTGCATGTCCTCTCTGTGGTCGCATGGGTTTCCTCCAGGTGCTCCAGTTTCCTCCCACATCCCAAAGACATGCTATAAGTGGATTGGACACACTAAATTGGCCCTAGGTGTGAGTGCATGCATGTGTGTGCCTTCCGTGGAAGGTTGGGCGCCGGGCTGGCAACTCGACACCGTAAAGTTACACTGCCAATCATGAGCGGACGGTGATCCGCTGTGGTGACCCCTAACTGGGAAAGGCCATCTCTCATGGGATAAGTGTCTGTTCTAAAGATTAGACTTGATGGCACGACACGATGTCCAGCCCCGTTGACAACCGGACACAAGTTGCATTAGCAGTAGTTGTCCACAACCCTGCTCAGCCTCCAGCAGGTCCTGCAGAACCTACGACTCGGGATTAAACACCTGACCATGATGCACGTCTCCCCATGTGCATTATCAGGAATTTATACCATTCACATGTTCCCATGAAGCTTCCCCATAGCCATCTTCCAAATAGTACATGTCCACAAATTGGACAGCAGTAGGGAATGGCGCATGTGTAGTAGTATGGTTTTCCCAACAGGAGAATGGATGCTTGCTGTGTTAGTGAAGTGTTGAGGCATGTCTTTGGGTAACTATGCCCATCCAGGTTCCTCGTCGTAATGATGCACACAACCCCTGTATACGAATGGTACAGGTACCTCCCATATGCATTTGTTCATATACATGGCTATGTATAACTCCAGATATGTAGTCATATATCTATAAATGTACATACTTATATTCGCATAGCTACACATCACACATACATGCATAATAAGTAGTTGTCAAGTATGTGTCCATTTCATAAATATGTATACTTGCAAATGTATACATATGCCTCTCAGAAACATATGAATAGTAACATGTACTATACATATGTACACCACCCGACTGTCACATTTGTTGCCAGTACTGTGGAATGGCTGTAGTAAATTCATATATCCTAATTACCATCCATACAGAATGTATCACGGATGGTTTAGTGATAAAACCAGTGACTATGGTGTTTCTGTTCCCAGGTCCAAGCCATTCAAGGGCTAATTTTATATGATGCCCACAATAATTGCAGTCGGGTATAGGGTTATTAAGGTGCTTTAAAGGTATGCGCGATGGTAAGTGGTGGTCATTCAACAGTATGGGAAATGTAAATAAGCATGTAGGTGTATATGCATTTGTATGTACAGACAGATATATATATATATATATATATATATATATCTCCATGAAGAATGAACATGGTCACAATAAAGCAGTCATAAT
>NC_056732.1:773620803-773623303 GCF_019279795.1 Protopterus annectens
AAGATGCCCATACCTCCCAACCCTTAAGAGCACATCCACTCGATAGTCCATAAACCATTGGGGGAACACATAGGGACCATACCATTGAACTGTCCCCAGTTACCTGGGATGTCCCTGATTACGACTCGGAATCTAACTCTGTCCCACCTAAACCCTTCTGGAACTAGTGATATTAGGAGAAAAGTGGTGGAATACACGTAATGAATAACGACAACATTTAAGAGTCATAAACAGCATGTACCTCAGACAATGTGTATGAATACAAATGCTATGGGTCTCTCAATGTGTCAGGTTAATAGCACCAAAATTCTAAATGTGTCCCTGATGTTGTTATGCAGTGTCCCTGATTCAGTGTTCATTTTTCCCCATTTGTATGAGAGGTCTGATAGTGACAGAAAGCGCATATTCCGCTGATTACCTTAGAAAGATGATAGAATAATAGGTTAGGGTTACCACCTGTCACCTTTGCGAAGGACAGTCCCTCTTTGGGCAGTTGTGTCCTGCAAAATAATTGAAAAAATGGCAAATTTTCTGAGATTTTAGGACAAAGTTTTTCCCATATTGTCCGTAGTAGTTGCATAAAACAATTATTTTGTATCTAAAACACCTAAGTGTTTTAGGAAACAGAATAAGCAACTATAATGCTACAAGAATAAGCTTTTATTTAGGCAAAACAGTGAAGTTATTTCATTTGTACTGGCTGTGGGTATGTTTTGCCCTGCAAAATCTGATGGTTCTACAAAAAAGTCCCACATTGGGCAATTGAAAAGGTGGCAAACCTATAATAGGTATGCGGTAGCATGACTCAGCCAATGGATGTGGGTCCCAAAACCCAATTACTTGTCTGTATTGAATAGTCTTGGTTCCCATGTATCAGCCAGATGGTTGCATATTGTAAGAGGAACACACAAATAATATGAATAAAACACTGGACAGGCCACCGATTCCGTACAGTCGAATGGCATGCCGTCGCCTAATGGGCAGCCATTCCCGATACTGTAGGCATGTAATCCAATGTAATAGGCATCACAAGGTAATATTGTGGTCCTTGCTCCGACCCAGGGGTGTGAGTGTCAGATGCAAGCATCAATGTCGGTGCATTTACAAGTGCAGGAGTGAGCAGGTGTAAGCCTGTTTGACTACTAGTATGCGAGTATTGCACTGGTAAAGCAATGTAGAGGCTAACCTAGTGTAAGAAGCTGTAACCAGAGGTTAGCATTGCTTAACACCATGCAAACCCACACACACCCCACTCACAACTGCTTTAATGTGCCTTACCCCCTCCGTATCCAATGGCCTTGTTCTGCCCTGCAACAAAATAAACAACCTCTGCAAGGCTCGGAACCAGGACCCTGCACACACAGCTAATGTGATTTATCAATACGCCATGACAGATATACAGACAACAGACACTACCACAAACATATCATACAGCGCAGTCATTCAACAGTATAGGAATGTATCCCATCATGTAGATGTATATGTGAGTGTATATGTCTAGCATATAGGTACATACATATATAGAGATATATCAGGAACATACCATGTGGCAACAAAGCATTACAAACGAATGAAAAGGGAAACACCAACGATGCCTCTATTATGTAGTGGGGTTGTCCTATGTAATCTCAAGACTCCCTCAGACAGACATGTGTCATTCATACATGCAAACAGTTGTACATTGGCCATATACATCACTCTGTGCATGCAATGTACATTAACACAACAGTACCTGTCGAATTATTATGTGTGAACAGAACTCTTGCAAGGTGCTGTGTGCAACATCATCATCATGATAAAGGTAGATGGGGTAACCATAGAGGGACTGGTAGTGTTGTGTGTACAATGGGGTCATCCTCATCACATGTACATGGACCATTTAAGAGTGATGTGCATACCAGGATTGTGCACCTGAGGGACATTGGTGAGGATAACAGGAGTATGTTGTAATGCATATTACAAAGGTTACATGGGTTCAGTGGAACGTGTGTGAAATGGACAGCTATGTATAGGGCAGATGTCCTAGGAACCAATTGGCCTTATGTTTCCGTAGGGTGAGGGTCGGATGTGGGGGAAGGAGAGTAGGTATGGTCATGGAGGATAGGTAAGGTAGGATCACAAACAAGACAACATGTAGGGTCGGTATATGACACATGTGGGGGGATACTCTTCGGACGGGGATGGGTGTTTGGCATTCACAAGCCCATGGGAACAGTGGGACAGAGGTCCCCAGCCATGGGCAGCCACCACTGCACCTAAACAGCTGCAAAGGAGTCAGTGCTGGGGGTTGTCTAGGAGGGGCAGCATCACCCTGTAAATGTGACACTCTACCCTTGAGCTTGCGTATCTGGCTTCGGAACCCCTTAGTGAGTCCACAACACACCACGTCTGGACCGCACGACTGCAGACATGTTCCTGTCTGGCCTTGCTCCTGGGGGGCATGCCCCATCCTCAATGGTGGTACCACCAGAAGGTGGTGCAGATCCAACAGAGGTTGAGG
>NC_056732.1:773628303-773828303 GCF_019279795.1 Protopterus annectens
CTGTGCAGTGAGGAACACCCGGCTGAAGGCTCTGTAGTGCACAATAGCACTATCACCGTATACCACAGAACCAGACATGTGGGCCATAACACAGGTACGGACCGCTCCAGGTGGTGGTGTCCCAACATACATAAAGGCCACTTACATGTACTGACCAGTACTCCCACAAAAGGCATCACAAATTAGTCAGGTGCAGGTCACAGTGTCAAAAGCTGCATTCTAGGATGTAACCCTCAGACACCACCATGCCCTCGGACCACCAAAACACATCCATACATGTGGTAGGACATATAATAGTACAACACCATGTGGCCCTTGACCGGTGGACTGTACCTAGCTCTACATCAACTGTGCAGAGTAACCATGTACTAACACAGTTGCATCATGTGTTATGCAAAGCAATGATACCACTGTTTGTAACCAGGTCAGCTGTACACATACCAGGGGCCCTCGGTTATTTACAGCATTAACATATGACTGTTGCTGTACACCAGTAAACACTCTCATGTTTGGATATGACATACATGTACCTTCCCTGGATATGTACATGCCACACACATACAACATATATGTAAATAGCATAGCTGTTGTTGTCCTTTGTGCAGACAGGTGACTACAGCCATTACACACATGCACATGAAAGGTAGGTCAATGGCTGTTGAATGATAACAGTACATAAGGTGTGATTTCAATGTTGAAAGAGGTAACATTCCCTCTGTACTGGTTACCCATTATACCTATCATATCATACAACAGTCCATGAGTCATGTATGTCATTAAACATGTCCACCAATTGCAATGCCTACAAACATGCCTAAATGACAGGAATGTAGGACCTACACACATGTACATGTAGTGGTGTGCACTCAGATACCATGCATGTGCAGTTGCTGATGTATGCAGGTGACATGTGTCTTAGTACATCATGCAGTTGCAATGCAGCCTCAACATTGCCAACTGTATATGGTGATATGCCGAAAGTACGGAAAGATGTACTTCAGGTATGGACAGATGTGTGGACATAACTAAGTTGTGGGGTATCTTTGCAGATGGCTGTTTGCTGAGGACCGCTCACAGGTGTGTCACAAGTGGTCCTACAATAACCTGTGTAACCGCTAAGCTATGGTTTTGTTAACTGAAGAGGAACACACACAACTTAGACAGCGGTAAGGGTGACACCGAAGGCAAATCACTTGACACCTGTAACAGATAAGACCTCCCGTGTACATATATAAGCACAGTTTCCAAAGGAAGCATCAGTACACTTTGTAACATGTGCAATACTGCTGTAAGTCTCTCATAGGTATCATGAGATAGGCAGGTGTTTGATTCACAGTACTTGCACGTGTGGTTGCGTGTGTGTGTCCATATATGTCACGTATGGTGGGGAATACATCTCAATTGTTAATCACTCTCCTGAACGCTGTTGTAGACATCTGTACAGACTGCAATGTAGAAAGCACGACATAGGCAGTGGTGTGTATCTTACACATGTGGGGTATCTATGTGCGTGACATAGGTGTATTCAATAGTGAATGCCACAGTGTGTGTGTGTGTGTGTGTGTGTGTGTGTGTGTGTGTGTGTGTGTGTGTGTGTGTGTGTGTGTGTGTGTGTGTGTGTGTGTGTGGCTGTCTGGTCCCTGGAGTGAGGATGTATGTTACCATAGTGAACTGATAAGACCCCACCCCCATCCAGGCAATGCTATCTACTAACCCTGTTGATGTCCCCGATCTTAGGCCATACTGACTACCTGTATGTGTGTAATCTCTGTGGCATGTCATGTAAGTGCACAGTACTGTACTGATGATTTGCACATAGGCAGGGGTCCTCACTTCAACACTAGCAACTGTGTGTGTGTGTGTGTGTGTGTGTGTGTGTGTGTGTGTGTGTGTGTGTGTGTGTGTTACTGTGTCGGTGAATCCGTGATTATGTGGGTGTGTTACTGTGTCTCTGAATACATGTGTGTGAATACCTGAGTGTGTGGGTGCAGTCGTGTGTTCGCATCCTGTCATGGGAACGTGTATTACTGCTTCCCAATGAGGCATCATGCTTCCCACTGGCCTCTACCCTTGTCATAAGCTATACTGCTCTCTTACCTCCCCACTCCATTTAACTGTACCTATGATGTCACCCAGTATGGATGTCACGTCTCTAGCCGCAGTAGCTTAATACACAGCTATCATGCTCTTGGATCAGTAGATTTGTAGATGTGTTTGGAACGTGGGACTTTCTAACTGTGATGTGGAAGCTACAAAGTGCATGCTGATATTTTCATACATACCTGTGAGTAGTCCACATTTACATATGGGACACTAACTGCAAACACTGACATCCATAGGCACATGCAATTAGACCTGAAGGAGGAAAGCAGAACATCATGACCAACATGCAGTTACTGTTGTTACACAAGACACATACTGTACATACAACAGTACAAAATACATTGTAAACCTATACTACATGGTATGTCTGCTGCCTGTCAACAGTACACAACAATTGTAATCTACACTTATCTTCCTAGTCTGTTCACCCTGTGCATCAGACCATATGAGCATGTACCTGCACCGATGGTGTGGATGACAGGGATGCGGCACAGGCATCATCATATGCACAGGGTGATAATGTTTGCCAGAGGCCTAGGCTGCACCATTGGATGACATCATGTGTGTAGGTTAGGGCATTTGATGTAATTGGGCGTGTGTGGATGCTATGCATGTGTGTGTTGTGGTGCCCTACATATGTTTCCGGTGTGTGCGTGTATGTATGCACACAGTTCTGGCACGTGTCTGGCCCACACAAGGGTATTATTGACAGCTGTGGGCTGTACAGGCCAGGTTTTACAGTTCATGGTGTCCAGCCACGGCCACTTGACCTGTGCCCGCCAGGGGTTGCACGGGCACTACCAGGCAGAGGTGCAGATTGGGTACTGTCTAGTGACACATGTCCACTGAAACCGTGTCCTTGTTGGGACCATCCAGGGCCACATGCATGTGGCATGCTGTGTCCTGGTGTGGACAGCACAGCACCAGCTGCACTGCTGCTGCTACCACCACTATGGGAGCGGGCATGTGAGGTAGCTCGTTAACGTAAACCTGCAACAGGTGATGTAGCTGGCCTACGTCCATGTGCTCGATGCCTCACTCCTACCAGATGTTCCAGCACAGACAGCTCACACTTGTGGATTGTCATGCCATGGTCAAGGACTCCAACCATGTCACCCAATCATCTATCCGAAGCTTCAGCAATCTGCTGTTGAGCATTTGACATTGCTTGGATGTTGTTTAAAGAATGGACAGCAGCCCTCTGAAGCCATTGATCTCCTCTGTTGTGCCATTCAGGACATGCATGTGCCTCCATTACAGCCTGAAACATGCATCTGGTAACACCAGCTGCTGCATTGCATCTTGCAGGGACATGTTGGCCTGAGGTCCTCCTACAAGCAGCACTGGCCACATGCCTGTGTGGGGCATCACCAGTCAGTTGGCTGATACCATGGTGTGCAGGCACACCTTCCATAGCTTCCACACTTTCCTGTTCCAAGCTACCACATGCCAACTGTCCTTCCTCTATGGCCACTCGTGATGGGGTATGTGTTGGCATAAGAACTGTGTGCGGGAATGAGAGGGATATAGGTGGAATGGCAACCGATGGCCCAGATTCAGCCCCTGACAACCCTGCCTGTGCCTCAATCATAAGTTCATCATCACTGCTAGAGTCTGTGGGGACACTAACATCAGATGGACCGCAGGAGGAGAACACACCTACATCACCTGTGAGGGGCAGACAAGAACTGTACATTACAATCTATACAATAGACACACACACACACACACACACACACACACACACACACACACACACACACACACACAGACAGTCACACACACAGACACACGCTATGGCACCCGACATACATGTGATATGACAGAAGGCATGCAACATGCAGATGGTATGGCAGACGGCATGCAGCTCAGACAATAATAGTGTCAGTTATCATACTCCCTGGGTTGCACACAACAGCATGCATGTGTCATAGCAGAAGGCATGCAAATTACACAATCATAGTAGTAGTTAGCATACATCCCTGTGTTACACCATGTAGACCAGCACAGGTTAACAGTACAGCTGCCTGATGTGTGGGATATGACCATGACAATCACATGTAGTATGACATGTGATCTGCTGACATGTGCAATGACATGCATACATGTTTAACACAATGGTGTCCTGTCAAATATACAGTGGAGTAATGGTGTCCCAATGCAGTGTTGTCTGTCTGCCCTACAGATATACTGCACATTTAGCTGATGTGCATGGCTATTGCAGGGAATCATGAGGCATCTCTATTGCTATACAGTGTGAGTTACAGACAGAGTTCATAGCCATGACTGTGTTCAGATACAATACATATATACTGTGGAATGTGACCCACGTCACTGAGGTGTATACACACTAAACCATGATGTGGAATGTGTGACACAGGTCACTGAAGGGTATATGGATGACACCCCTGTGCATCTGCAACCATATTGCTGCTGCCTGGCAACTATGGCCAGACATGGCAAACTCTTCAGAACACCATGTCCCACATGACATCTGTGTACCACACACACACACACACACACACACACACACACACACACACACACACACACACACACACACATGAGGAGCAAGGATGACAGTGATGTCTGACACCAGCAAGGGGAATGTACTGCATCTGTGGGCTGATGTGGTTGTCTGTGTATGTATGTGGATACTGTACAGGTGACTGCTGTCATGTCATGACACACTCAAGATATTCAGCATATCTTATGTAGTGGGTTGATGTCATGCCTACACAAGATGTGCACAGGCCTGTAGGATGTCTAGTATTCCACATCTGCAATATAACCATTATACAAAGGCCATAGTTGGACCATGTGGAGCCAATGTACGACAGGGTGCACACACAAGCACATCATGTCTACTGTGTGTGTTGCTTCATGTCTCTGGCCATCCTCCATGGCCATGTGTGAACATATGCTGGCCAAATGGTTGTGACGGGCATCTATTTCACATGTCCAAAATACCCCAATGCGGAGGTGTGTCCATATTCAATAAGGATATCCACCCTTCCAGGCTAGTTGCTTAGCACAATGCATCCGAGGTCATCCAAGTGCTACTAACTCTGGGCAAAACTGCAATCCAAATTGTAGCTTGCTACAGATCCCCCACCATGCCCCAAGATTCCCACTCCTCTTTTCTTGATGTACTGGAAATTATTAGGGTTCAACCAAACACCCTACTAATGGGCGACTTCAACTACCCCACCATTAACTGTGAAAACTATTTGTGTACCAAATCATTTGCTCAACGCTTTTTGGAATTCTTAAACTCCAATGCCCTGGATCAACTTATCCACACCCCCACCAGGGGCAACAATATCCTAGACCTAGTCATTACCAACATGAGTGACCTGTGTTCCACACCTGAAGTCAACACCTCGTTGGTCAGATCCAACCATAAGTTAATCACCCTTGATATCCACATCCCGCCCCCACCCCCCATTAAGGAAACCAAAGTGAAATATTTCTACAGAGCCAACTTCATGCTTCTTAAGACAGAAGTGGTGAACTTCATGACACCCCTGCAGATGGACAATACAGTTACAACTGCTGAATCCTACACAAATGCACTCTATAAGCACTTACACGAGTGCATGGATCATACTATCCCAAACAGAACCATGATGCTATCCTCCAAAAAAAGGAAGCCAGTCTGGTGGTCCCCTGCCATAAACAAACTGTACAACAGAAGGAAGAAACTGTTACAAAAGAGAGTACAATCCCATGAGTGGTGGAGCTCCCTGGTCAGCCTCAGTAAGAAGCTGAGATCCCTTATAAGATCCTCCAAAGCTAGCTATTGAAACAAAACTGCCACTAATTCCAAGGACAACCACAAAGCATTCTATAGCTATGTCAAAAATCTCGATGGCAACACCCAGATCTGCTCCGAGTTATACCACAAAGGCATGAACATTACAGAACCAACTGGTATTGCCAACATCCTGTCAGATAGGTTCAGTGCTAACTTTACCCCCCTCTCACCTCCTAAAGGGCCCATATCTATACAGTAAGAATGCAGAGTCCCTGTAATCACAACTACACAGGTAAAAGCTGCACTATCTAAAGCCAAAATCACAGCATCCATGGGACCGGACAACATCCCAGGCTGTGTTTTACACGAACTTCAGAATGAACTGGCTCCCCATTTAAGCACCATGTTCAATAATAGCCTTGCATCAGGCTTTGTGCCCCCTGAATGGCACACAGCAACAGATATCCAACTCCACAAAGTTGGCGCCACAATGGACCACAGGACCTATTGCCCTATAAGCCTGACTAGCCTGGTCTGCAAGGCTATGGAGCACATCATCATGGATCTCATTCACAGAGACATTGGGTGCCTCCAAACCTTTGACACCACCCTGTTTGGCTTTGTTAAGTGCAGACCATGCCTCTTAAACCTGGTAGACTTCTTTGAGACAGTTACCAAGGCATTAGATGAGGGTAAGGAGGTCCACACAGCCTACCCTGATCTCCCAAAGGCTTTCAACACCATTCCCCATTCTGGTATTATCGACATACCCATCCACCTGAACATTAACCTCTACGTCATGAGATGGTTTGCAAAGTGGCTCACAGACAGAACCCACACAGTGAGAGTTGCATACCCTAGGTCCAACTGTAAACCATTTACAAGTGGCATCCCCCAGGGCTCAGTCCTAGGACCCCTCATGTTCGGCATATACTTGTCTGAGGTACAGGCAAGCACAGGAGGACTTTGGCTGAAAAGGTTTGCAGACAACTGCAAACTAGGGGCCATAATTGGTTACCTAGCTGATACAGACACCCTCCAGAAGGGTCTCATTGAGACAGATACCTGGTGTCAATATCATGGCCTCAAGCTGAATGCCAAGAAGTGCATAGTCATCCCCTTTCGATAAAACTAATTACCCGCAAACTACCACATAGGTAGTAGTCCCCTACATACAGAAGAGGTAATAAGGGATCTGGGAACCCAAGTAGATAGCAATCTCTACTTTGATAACCATAATGCCAAGGTGGTTAGAATATCCTTCTACGTGGCCCCCTAATCTCAAATGGGTTCGCATCCAGAACAAAAGGAGGCCATTGTGCCTCTCTACTCATGACTTATTAGACCCATTAAAGGATACAACACCCCATTTGGGATGTACCTTACAAGACAACTGCAACAGCTTGAAAGACCACAACAGTACCACACCAAGAGGATTACTGACCTCAAACAGATGACCTATGCAGCCCAACTAATGAAACTCCAGCTGTACTCAGTTGCATACCGCGTACTCAGAGGTGATCTCTGCTTGACATACAAGGCCCATGTCCAACCCAGTATTGCTTGATATGCTCAACCTAAACAAAAGCCCCTGAGAGCCACATGCTCTAGGGGCATAAACCTAATGACAATGATAATGAGGATGTGCTGGAGGGATAGATTCCTGACCTGGAGACTCCCCATGCTTTGGAACATGATTCCAATGTACATCAGGCAGGGCCCCTCACTAGCACTCTTCAAGAGAAACCGTGATGGGTGGATGGGAGACAGACATGTACCCCGGGGATCACTGCAGTGGCTCTGCTGGACAGAGGCACAGAGAACTAATGGCTCTGCTGTTCAGAGGCACAGGGAACTAACCTAAGGGGGTGGTGGAAGCCAACACACTCTAGCTAGGGTTATAAATACCCTTGGGAAGACAGCCTGGTACCTACCTATGAACCTATTACATGTCTTATGTGTATGGATAGTTAACTAGCTCTTCCATTTTACTTTGCTATCATGCTGATAAACTGTCGGGTGACTACAAGTCATATGTATCTTGTTATTGTGTATTGTAAATGCCAATAGACATAACTAATGTTTGCCTAAAATAACAGTGATGCTATGTAAAATGTAATACATATCTGCCTACAATACTGTACATTACACAGTTATTGGCACAATATCTCACAATGCAAATCATAATTGCATAGTGGGCCAATCTTCGACATGTTATCCTCAGTAATACATCCATACATATGCCTACTGTTACAATATATCAACATATACTATCCCCTGTTATAGCATGTGCTTGTTGGACCAACACTGCCACTGACAGCTGCTGGAGAGGAATTGTTGGGTTCAAAGCCCTTATATAGCATCCCTTGTGGTGTATGAGGTGTTTGCCTTATGACCTACAGCAGTGCACACATAAATACTACAAGAGTTACTATGTTCAACAATACATCACTACAAGATAACTGTTTCCACTATATGCATTGCATACACTTTCATTATTACAGAACAGGTACTACATACACAGACATACTGAGTGTTCTACATACCTTATTAGTAACCAGAGGTGTCGTTGACTGTTATTTCAATCTTTTTCATTTTGTGTTTCAATATTCTTTGAATTGTTCTGCTGGTATATACAGATGGTTTGAATGTCTGACAAGCCATCCTTTTATAGTTAAATATCGGTAACATGTGCTATCCTGACCACCAATTGGTGTTCCAAAGTAGTTAATTACATGCACATCAGCTGTGCACCTACTCCATTAGCCAATACCATGGCAACAGTGGTGTATAATTGAGTACTCCACTTGGCGTTGTCCCTTTGCCTTACTTTCGAGGAAGATGGCCTGGATGTGCTGTTAGTGATGTACTGCAACAGCTATATGGAGACAGACAGAGATATATTAGCTTCATGACTCCTGTGGATTGTGTGTAATGGCTAGAAGATGTTGTTCTACATGTGAGTACAGCTGTTATATTTCAGAACATTGCTACTTATGCAGGGTTTGTTTGTACCTGATACTTCTGCCGATCTTTCAGTCTGGCAAGGATGTTTGAGCAGCTCAAGGCTGTATGGCTATGCATAAAATGTTAGGTGGTTTACAATGTGCTCACCAAACATCTTTGGTTTGGTGTACATGTGTATCATACTGTGCTGTTAATCAGTAATTGGTAACACTTCCTGGTGTACACACAACCCTCTGAAACAGGATTGGTGCAAGCAAATCCTGTAACATCAACAGCTGTTCCATTATTTAACAGCAACTATGTTACATAGGGCCATGATAGTGCGCCTCTGACAAGGTATGTTAAGGCTTCTGCAGATGTCGTACAGTGAGTGAATGATTTGTGATGTTATTACAGTTTGTAATGTAATTGGTTTGGGTGTGGGGGAGATGTTGGTGGGTGTACATAGCAGATGCAGGTGTGTAGGAACTGCTTTTATACATATTCGATATGTGTGTGAGGGTTCCTTCCCTGTTTGAACACCTATCATTTAGTGGACTAATGCTATGGTAATTGCAGGCTGATTCGTTAAGGCACTGTTAATTGGTTCCTGTATAGCATGCAGGTGATGTTAGTCCTTGAATCCTTTCGGCAATACATCAGAATGTAATAAAGTGTTGCTACATGAAAGCTGTCTGTGTATTTCTGTCATAGGTATTTGCAGTCATTGGATTTGAGTTGGTGACTGGCCGTCTTTGGCTAGGGTTGCCACCTTTTCAAATGGCCATAGTGGGACAGCATGATACCTCTGTGATCATCCATGTGCAGCTAACATCAGCCACGACTGCAATGCAAACTGTGAGCTGCTACAGATAACCCTCCATGACCCAGGAGCACCACTACAACTATCTGGAGACAGTGGTAAACATGACAGTCCTACCAAACACCCTGTTATTGGTCAGTGTTGGCTACCCTACATTTAACTGGATAACCTACTAGAGTATTCACTTCGAGGCCCAGCACTTTCTGGGATTTATAACCTCATATGGCCTGTATCAGTTGGTAGACGGACTAACGAGAGGTGAAAACATACTAGAAGTGGTAATCACTGACATGTGCAACAGGTGCACTACAGCAGAGGTAAACTAGTCACTGTTTAGATCTGACCATGAACTATTCACTGATTATTTCCACTCCCAACCATCTCCCCCACCCAAGGAACACACAGTGAATACCTTTCTACAGCTAAATTCACAGTACTAATGACAGAGGTGGGAGGGTTCACAGCTCCCATGCTCAGGGATGACACTGATCAAAATACAGACAGAATTACAAATACACTCTATAAGCACCTACAAAGATGCATGGGGTCATGCCATCAATGGTAAAACAGGACTCACTACTCCTACACAAGGACACCAGTCTGCTGAATCCCTGCATTATACAGGCTATATAACAGAAGCAGGACAGTAGTCCAGAACAACAGCAAATCCCAAGACATGCAGACATCCATGACCAGAATTAGCAAGATACTTATGTTACTTGTGTAATCATCCAAGGCTGACATCCACAGCTAAATAGGCATGGATTCGGAATATGACCACAATGGCTTCTTTGGCTATGTCAAGGATCTAATCAGTAACACACAGATTTGCACTGTGCTGGTGCAATATTGCACTGAATATACTGACCCTACTGACATCACCAACACACATGATGATACATTCGGAGCAAGCTTCACCCCCTACAGGGTCCACAACAATACCCAAAACATACAGTATCCCAGACATCTGAGACATACAGGTGGTAATGGCCCTTTCAAATGGCATGACAGAGTGTCATTGGAGGCAGATGGTGTCCCAGACTGCATCCTGCAGACACTACAAGACAAAGTGACCCCCTGCCTAATATAGCAATTCAACATCATCCTCTAACCAGGCTACATAGCCATTCAATGGTGCATGGCAACAGCTATTCCACTCCACCAAGGTGGTGACACAACTGACCATGGTAACTACCACCCCATAAGCCTGAGTAGCCTTATCTGCATGGCTATGAAGCGCATCCTCATGGCACTCATTAACAAAGACAATGGTAACCTCCAGACACTTGACCCAATCCAGGTCAGCTTGATTGGGCTGTAAAAGCTTGGCTATGTATCGGAACTACTAACAGGTTGAACAGTTCCTGTACTGTTTTTTGGCAAGATCCGCTTTTCAAGTCAACACTGGACTCTGTTTGACTCCTGGTTCGTTTTCTATTAGACAAAGTTTAAGATATTTTATATATATTGTTGCTTTAGCGTGCTATTTTGGTTTTAAGCATGCAACTTTGCTTTAAGCATTCAATTTTGCTTTAAGCATGTATATCAAGCACATATTATTGCTTTAAGCATGTATTACTATTTCAAGTATGTACTGTTTATTTCGCCTCCGCCTATTTTGCTTTCATTTTATAGGAAGCGACGGTTACTGGTTTTAAAAAAACCTTGGTCCTCGGACAGTATCAGTTGTGGTGACTTTTTGACACAAGGAAAAGCTTTTCTTTTTTCAATTTTGGCAATTGCATAAATCTTTTGGTGAGCAATACGGCTTCAATGGAAGTACTGGCTTCCCCAAACACAACGAGGAAGTTATAAGAGTTTTTTTGAAGCGTCGGCTTCACTAACACAGTGAGGAATTGTTATGAACAACCACCACTACTAACAAGGTTTGAAGAACTGATTTCCTGTATTCAAAGAGAACTTTTAATTTTGAATGTCTTTTCATTGATAAAAGTTTAGTTTTTTAAAAAAGGACATTTTATGACTATTACTTTGTCAACTTTAGGTTAAAGGCAATGAATTTTTCAGTGTTTACGACTTGCATTTGAGGCGATTTCAGTGTTTTTGAATATTGTTTTATTATAAGTTTAAACACTGTGAAACTGTGCCTTATTGAACATTACAACCGTTGGAATTGGAATGATGTCAATTGAATTTGAATACATATATACTTTTGTAGAGTTTAAGTCAGTGTTACCCAGTTTAAAACTTGACATTGTGTATTGTCAGGATGGACTAACATTTGGACTTTCATAGTTCGAACAGTTATTTGATTAATACTTTGCTTATTTGTAAGAAGGGGTTGTTTTTTATTAGAAAGAGGTTATTGTTTCATTTTTTTACATATTCACAACATATACTATGCATGTTACATTTATTAGATAGCATTGTTGTTTTTTAAATTGAGTAACTGTAGATTTTTACTACTTACGTAATTTGTTTGAAAATATACAACTGGGTGATTAACATAGTTACTTCACCCTGTGATATCATTTAAGTATTTTTTTGATTCTTTTATTTTGATTAAATATTTAATAGAATAAATTATTCATCAGGCTGAAATTGTTGCATTTAGTAATTGAATTTTCAGGTAATCAACATAAGCAACAAGGCAATTAAGACATTTAGGTTGTATTTTAAGGGTTGTATAAACTAAAATGGCTAGAACTTCCCAATCAATTAACTTACACTCAACTAACTCTAGCCCATAAGCTTATTCTCAACCCCTCCCTCTGTCCTTCCCTCTCTACTGCCTTTAAAATGCACCTACCCAATAGAGTATTAAGATCAAACAATCAAAACCTACTCAAAGTCCATAAACCTATACATCCCCCAGGCAAAAACCTTCTATCCTTCAACCTAGCTCGCCTCTGGAACTCCCTTCCTCCACTCATCCGCACCACCTCTAATCACTCTGCTTTCAAAAAATCTCTTTATACACATCTAGCATCACAGTGGGAATGCTCCTGCTCCCCTACATAACCTACTCTACTCCTCGCACCCCTCCCTGCTCTGCTCACATCTTTAATATACCCTGAAAATTCAATAGAATTTATTAAACAAGTCCTTATGTTTCTTCCTCCCCCACTATATTATGTCTTTGTATCTCCTCTTCCTTTTTAGTAACTATGTTTTCCTAACTTTTCTGTATAAATGGAAATTTTTGCTGTGCTAAATAGTTAATATGTTTTTCTGCACAATGTATTTAACTGTATACCTGCTGTACTATTTGATATTGTCTTCTTTTTTACTATCTGTTGTACCTATTATGTAACTTTGAATGTATTTTGGAGCTTTTCTCCCCAGGACTCCATTGAAAACGGGTTCATTTGGCCCAATGGACTATCCTGGTAAACCAACTGCAATAAATAAATAAATAAATAAATAAATAAATTATTTTCACGATTTTTTCTTTTGACAAATTTTACACACATTGCTTATTACAGAATGGAACAATTGATGGTTCAATACTTGGAACTTTCTAGACAAATTATTACATTGCTGCAGTCTAACAAGAGTAATGACAACAATGCTAAGAATGATAGTTTAACAGACACACAAATAGACCTTTTTACTATGCATACACCACCAGGGAACTCTATGGAGAGACAAGTGGACACGAATATACTGAGAGTGGAAATGAGCAACAACCAGAGGTTGGATAACAACAATACTGGAAGGGGGGGTTGGGATTAATAGTGTTCCAGCTAGATCGATGTTTGATATGGAAAACTTTTTAGTCCCCCCAGTCCTAGGAGAAACATCTAAGTCTGAAAGTCTTGGGACATTTAACGTTCAGGTATCTAAATTTGAGAAGTTAGCTAGGAAATACAAGTCACTTCAGATGGACAGTGTTTTCCTAGAACGATCTATAGAACTTAATCAAGTGCCCAAAGGACTGAGAGTTTACAGAATACCTATGGGGGTTGAGGCAAACACTGAGGCATACAACAACATGTTGGAACTTTTTGATAGAACTGGATTGGATTTAATGAGAATTATTATTAGAGACAACAACAACAGGCTTAGTGTGTTAAAACATGAATTACTTACTCTTAAACAGAGTATTACGAATAATTTACTTTTTGAAAGTAATAAAAATAGACTTGATAGAATTACAACTGAACTGGAAAGATTTGTCAAGGCCAGCATGGAAAGAAAACTTAAAAAGATTTTAAGGGATACCATTGAATATAAAGAAAAAAGAGCTTACCCTTTACCTAACTCCAGTAGGGTTGTTCATCATGAAAGGGACGTAAGGAAAAACACCGTTCAAACTGAAGAGGGGGTGGTTGAATAGGCACAATTGGTGTAGAGGAGGATGAAGACTTTTTCTAGAGAACCTCAACTAAGATGGTCAGACAGGTTAAGGAATCGAGGCAACTCACAAGATCAGGTGGACCAGAGGTTACCCCAGAGACAAGGGTTTTACACAGGGAACAAATGCAGAGGTGGGGGACAGAGGAGGAACAACTTCAACAACAAAAACTGGCATCACAAATGAATGCTACACGTAAAAATTATTCACCCACTTTTCTACCTTCTGATAGTTCAGCTTTACATTTTGATTTACCGGTTGGTATTCCCCTCCATTCTTTTGACACCATTTTGAATTCTTCTTTGGAGAACAACACCAGGGAGGGTCCGATCATTTTGGGGGATGACTTTTTTCACGTTTACAATTATTCCAGCTTGGAGATTGTGGATAGTCATCTGAGTTTATTGAAAAAAGGTTTTTCCTTTGTTCCTGATTTTAAATATGACATTAGTAAAGTACTTATCAATTTAAAGTTATATACAAGAAAATTGAATTTAAAATTATATTTTAGTACTAAACAAAGGGTTGATAGAGAGCTGCAAACATTTACAATTAAAAGAAGTAGCACATTTATACCTCCACACCACCCTGCAGTTTTGGCTTTTGAACATTTATGTACAACATACATTAGACGTCTAATTGACAGTAGACCGGTAGTCTATGAAAAAAAACTTAACATCTGCAGAGGCATTTTGCTTAAAGGAGCTTTCAGTTAACAACGAATACAGGGTCATCAAACTGGACAAAGGGGGAGGAGTAGTTATTATGGCCAACACTGATTATTCTATGCAGATGCAGAGTATCACATGTGATTCCAACACATATGAGTTAGTCTCAAAATTTGATGTCCAGAAGGCATACACTAAAATAGACTGGCAGCTTTATGAGATGCTATGTGAAGGAATCATAGATGCAGAGGATTATAAATATTTACAGTTGGAACATCCGGTCATGCACACTCTATTTGGAATACCCCAAATTCATAAAAACATAGTTAATCCACCCTTTAGACCGACAGTTGCAGCTAGGTGCTCCAAAACTGAACCACTAGCATCATATGTAGACATTATGACTAAGGAGATCTTAGATAGGTTGCCTTGTATACTAAAAGATTTCTGGCACTGCTTGGACTGCCTTAGAACTTTGACTGATGAACATCTAGGGGAATACTTATTAGTAACAGTGGATGTTATCAATTTATTTTCAGTGATTCCCCATGATTTTGGTCTAGATTAGTTTGGCAAGAGTTTGGACAAACACACTGATTTACACCAGGTTAAGAAGGGCTTACTAGTGGATTTGATGCAAATGGTTTTGGAGAACAATTACATTGGGTTCGAAGATGAATATTACAGACAGTCCACTGGGGTAGTTATGGGTGCTAAATGTGCGCCCATATATGCCAACCTTGTTTTAGCAGAATCGGAAGACCAGTATGTGTTGGGATCTGAATTTAGAACAAAGACGTCTATTTATTTAAGATTCTTGGATGACATTTTGTTTTTTTGGAAGGGTACATGTGTTGAATTGAAGAATTTATAACATACTTGCACCACACTACTACATTTTTAAAATTTACATACAAGGTTGATAATAGGAGCATTTATTATTTGGATCTACAATTATACATTAAAAATGGAAAAATAGAATCTAGTTTGTATAGAAAGAAAACCTATAGTAATTCATTTTTACACTACAATAGTTGCCAGCCTTCCCATATTAAGAGGAATGTGGTCAAGGGCCAGATGATCAGGTTGTCTCGCATTGTCAGCGAGGATGACAATTTTACAGTTGAACTAGGGGTCCTGAGGGATTTGTTTGTCCAAAGGGGTTACCCGTTGGACATGCTCATTATGCTTCAAAATGAAATATCTAGAAGAAGGTTTACTGATTTTATTCCCATTCTGTATGACACACAAAGGATGCGGGACAAAGTTATTGATCATAACAGTAAACTAGAAAGAAAAAAATGTGCCAACAGGTATGGTATTACAACACGACTTTTTAGCTTTTGAAGTTAGGAGTGTTATCCACAGAGTCTGGGAAAACATCATCCATATAGAGTTACATGATACACTAGGTAGAATGCCTACCTTCATAAATAGCAGGGGTTTGAATATCAAGGAGTTGTTAGAAAGGACACCTAGAACCTTTGGCCAAAGACCTGCCAAAATGACTAAATGTGGCAACTGCAAAGCGTGTAAATTCATCAACGATGATCCCTATGTTTGTGTAGGTAACTTCAAGAGAACCTTGAGGAGTCCGGGCCATTATAATTGCAACACAAATATGGTTATTTATGTTGTCACTTGTTTATCCTGCCCAGCATTCTACATAGGTATGACCACTAGAAAGCTAAGACAAAGAATTTTAGAACATTACAGAGATATAAAAAATAAAAAAACACCAACTCACTATACATTCATACTAACAACTGTTTAAATGTCAAAAAGTTTATATTTTTTGTAATAGATAGGCTTTATACAAAATATTTTGGAGGGGACTATAAAACTATTTTGGAGGTAAGGGAATGCCTATGGCAGATAAGATTGGATGCTAGTAATGCTCCGGGCATAGATGATACTCTTTCCCTAGCTTGTATTTTAAGACATAAGGCAGCATGTATTTGATATGCAAAAATTTTAAACATATATTAATGCAAATATATATCAGTTTTTTGTTTTGTTAGATTTTAAACAGTATATGTTGTATAGTTTACTTAGATGTATTTATATATTTTTGTTTTTGTTTTGATTAATTGCAGTTTGAACTCAGTACATTGTATTAAGAAATATTGATTCTTTAAATGACCAAGATTTGGTTTAACAAACATTTAACGGATTGATCACTCAATCACTTGACTTTTTCATTTGTTTTATTCAATTATGTACTAATTGGCAAGTGTATTTAAAGCTTGATTTTAATGAAGTTAACTGACTCTGAAGATGCCCAGGAGGGTGAAAGCGCTTAGTCAGTGAAGTCTTTTTTCTGGTTCTTTGTATTTGGACAATAAAGGTTCAGTGATTTTACCTGCAGTGTTACCAAGTGCTTTTCTATTTATTAGTTCACACATACTACCTGGACCTCGCCAAGGGTTTTGATACCATTCCCCACTTAGGTATTATTTCTACACTCACCAGCTAGTACATACACCCATACATCACAGGTTGGTTTGTCAACAGGATTACACACAGAACCCACATGGTAAATCTAGCAGCCTCCAGGTCCAATTCTTGACCATTCACAACTGGTGCCCCACAGGACTCAGTCCTCGGACCCCTACTGTTTGTCATATACTTCTCAGAGGTACAGGCTAACAGAGGTGGACTACAGCAGACCGTGTTTGGTGATTTCTGCAGACTGGGAGCCATAACTGACAGTCCAGCTGTCACAGACGTCCTTCAAGGGGCCTCACATAGACCAACACAGGGTGTCAGAGTCATGGCCTCCAGCTAAAGGCCACATACTGCATGGTCATTCTATTTTGGGAAACTACACACACACATATTAACACATGAGTGGCAGACACTATAATTCAGATGACATAATGGGTATGTGGGGACTACATTAGATAGTGATCTCTCCTTTGACAATCATATCTGCAAAGTAGTTAGGACATCCATCTATGTAGGCCATCTGATTACTTAAGGGTTTGCATCTAAACAGACTGAGGTTATTGTGCCCCTTTACTCATCACTCATCAATCCCATCATCAAGTATGATAACCCATTTTGGATGTACCTCAGAAGACACATCCAACAGCTGGAAGGGCCATAAATGTACCTCACCAAGAGGGATAATGCCCTCAGACATGTGTTCTATGCTGCCAGACTGCATAAACTCTTGCATTACTCAGTGGTATCTCATTTACTCAGAGATGATATTTGCTGGCCAACAAAGCCGTGTCCTAGTCAGGCTTAATGGATATGCTCCACCTATAAGAATCCATGTCACGTGAGCCACACACTTTAATGAACTACACCTTTCCACAATCATAACTGGAAGATGCTGGAGTGACAGATTCCTGTCACGGGTACCATGCTTTGGAACTACATCCCTGATTACATTATACAGTGCCGCTCACTAACACTCCTTGCAGAGTGGGTGGGGAACAGTGGATACATCCCAGGGTTCCTGCAATTGGCTCTGCTCCACAGAGGAACAGTTAGTTAATCAATGGGGTGGCGGCAGCAGACACATTTTGGCTAGGCTTATGAATGGCCTCAAGCAGTTAGGTATGTACCTACCTATGTACTTATGAACCTATACATACAGTATCGACACATGCTGATAGCGTAATTTACTGTTCAGGTATTGACTTACCTTGTGCCAATGGGAGTTGTGTGTACAATAGTTGAGGGCTGCCTGTGTAGGATGCACACAGTAGACCACCTATACATGACAATTTACAGGTGGTCGTGTGTATGTGCCATCAATGTCTACTGTGTGTGCAGGTGGAGAAGGGTGTCAGTCCGTAGGTGCCTACACTGTCAGTGTGTGCTATACATTCCCTCTTTTCCAAGGCATGGGCATACTGGGCACGCATCCATCTCCTACTGGGGCTGGCACAGGGTGTTCATGGTCTGAGTCCCTCTGTGCTTGTGGGGCCCATGGCAATGGTGGTGGGCTGTGAGGACCTTCACCATTCTGTCCCTGCTGCAGCTGTTTCCGCAGGATCATATTGTGTAGCATGGCACATACTATGAAGATGTGGGCTCACATGCCTGGAGAATATTGCAAGGCTCCACCAGATATGTCCAAGTAATGGAACCATAATTTCAGCATCCCAAACACATGCTCTATGATTATTCTGGTTTCTGCGTGTGCCTCATTATGGCATTCTTGCATGGGTGTGTGTTCATTTCTGATGGGAGTTATCATCCACGGTTCCAGTGCATAGCCAGCATCCCCCACCAGGTGGCCATATGGGATGCCCTCCCTGGCAAATATCTGATACAGCTGTGAGGCATGCCAGATGTGGGAGTAGTGATAGCTTCCAAGGCTGCCAGCACACACATCCATGATAAAGCCCTGGGCATTGCACACTACCTGGCAGTTGATGGAGGGGTATCCTTTGCGGTTTATGTAGCGCCTACCCTGCTCACCAGATGGTGACCTGATGTGTATGTGCGTGCAGTCTATTGCACCCAGTACCTCCGGGTAGTCTGCCACATGGTGGAAGAGATGCATATTGCTGGCCAACTCCTCCTGCATTTGGGGGAAGTATATGTGCTCATTGGCATGTGGTAACATGGCATCCAGGAACTGGTGGAGTACCCTGGATGCTGATGCCTGTGAGATCCCCATGATATTCCCAGTTGGCCTTTGAAAGGTACCTGTGGCTAGTATTCTCAAGCTTACACATACCTTCATGTCCACTGTGATGGGTTTCCCTCTGTTATTTCTGGCTCTGAGGCGTGGCCGGCACAGCTCAACAAGTTGCTGTATGGTGTCCCTGTCCACCCTGTAATGCTCTACTTTTTCCAGATCATGTAGCCCCTGGCAGGTTACCCTGGGTCTGAACACTCTTCTCATCCTCCGGTGCCTGAAATGGTTGTCAGCATCATCCTCCACACCACTGTCAGTCTCCAACACATGCTGGTGAATCAAAGCTATGGCAGCCCCTAACATATACATATTAAAAGTTCCCCGTCTGTATACACCAATGGTGCAGAGTGTCTGGCAATACACAAGTGTGTGTGAGGTGCTTTCACACTTTATACTATTGTGCTATGGCTGCTGCTGGTGTAATTGGGTGTGTATGTGCAATTTCAGCTGCAGGGTATCTTAATTATGGGTTTTACAGCAGGTACTGCTATTGTGGGGCCTTTATTGTTACATTACACTTGGCTGCCATGATTCATCTATTGCCCTTTACTTCACTTTTCAACCGGATTCCCCTCCCATTGTCAGGCATACATCCAGCTGCCGGCTTTCTTTTTTTGCACTTTCCCAACCCAGGCTTGTGTAGCGAAATGTGTTATGCAGTTGATCTACTGCAAGTTTGCTTTGTTCTGCTGTGACAGTTCTCTTTTCTTTGCAGTATGGCACCTCCCCTTTCCTGTTCTGCAGATAGCTGCTAGTAGCCTTGTTAGCTGTTGTCAATGGCCCACTGTGGGTTCCTAGGTGTTAATTACTCATTTGTACTCCAATCACCATGCTGCAGCATTTCCTTATTGCCTTCCCATATCCTTCCTGTTTCAGCTGTGGTGCGCACCATGCACACTCGTTTACTAGGTTTCAAGCGCGTTTTCATCCACATTCACATGCCCTTTCAGTTATCTTGTGTGCTCTCAGCTAAGCAAAGCTATGGCTACTTCCACACCCCTATCCTGCGGCTTTGCTTAGCAACAGGCAAACCGGATTAGCAATGCTCCAATGTACTTACAGCTAAGGTGGCGCACCCCTCTCTTGATGTCATCTTTATCTCCAGGCCACACCTCGGTGTTGTACTGCTACGCTGTGAGGTACATCCTTATGCCGGTGGGGATTTTGTGATTCAGTATTACTTGTCTCATTTGCATGGCATTGACTACTAATTCCTAGTTACCACGCAGAACACTGTCACAGACCCTTAGCAACACTTGCGCCATGGTTGTGGTGTAGCATGCATGCGATTGACTATTATGAGGAATTCATGAAATGTGTTACATTGCAGTTTTATTACATATAAATATATTTTCATTGTGATCCCGTTTGCGCACTGATGCACTGCGAATTTACTTTGCGTTAGTGTGGCCATTACATTAAATGTTCTTTTTTATGTGTTGTGCACGTTTTTTATGCAAATGGCTATATATTTAGCCATTGGCATATATTAACAGTATAATACATGAGTTTGGTCCACTGTCATGGCTCCAATTTTATGTTTGAAAAAATGTAAACCATTTTTTTCGGTTTACATTTCTGCATGCTTACGCCACGCATGCACCACTTCATTAATCACTATATACCTTCATTTCCATGCTACACTGCTACACATGGTGTAATTAGCAAACACACACCGGGAGCTTTGCAGCTGTGGTGTATGCAGGTAGTGCACATGGAAACAGCTCACACCCGAATCACTCAGCGGCCATATTTGGTATTAGATCGCCAATGCTACGTCTGCGCCTGGCGCAAGCTTCATGAATCCCGGGGACAAAGTTAAGTTATAGTAAAATTTTGACTACAAATGTTCAGAATGTAATAAATTCAACATTACATGTAATTTAAAGTACAAAATTAAGTTGCAGTATTGCACATACAGACGTCGACACAGTAAACATACGTAACATGCAGGCAATTTCACAGGTTTACATTATTTCAAATACAGATGTTCAGAATGTAATCAATTCTAGTTTCTTTGATTTCACAAACCTGTGCAGATATTGCACTGAGGGAGGATAAGAGGGATCAGAGTACAGATTTTGATCAGTCTGATAAAGTAAATGATATGCAGATTTCAGAGCAAAGAAAAAAAAAAACAAATGCATACCATAGCTCAAGTCAGTGTTGTTGCTAGGTCTATAAAAAAGGATTTTCAGCTTATCTATAAAGGGTGTGGCAGTCCACGACCAAACCTGAGCATTTATCTGTTATTGTTTAAGGTTGAAACAAATGACAATATTTTATTCTTTACAGAGAAATTACGGAATAATGTACTGATTAATGCAGACAAATCAACTTCTGTTACAAATAGACCTTTATTAGAAGACACAGATGCAGGTTTGTAACGATTTAAAGGGTCAAAGATTACAGCATCTAACAGTTCGAAGTGTAACAGCTCCGTACTAGGTATGGACATGCCATCAATTTTATATGTTGTTTTAGACTTCAGTAACAAGATTTTATGTAAAAATAAAAATGCTACAGAATGTACAGTAGTTCACTAATAAGAAGTTGCATGCAGTAGATTGTCCAGATGTACATAATTTAAAAAATCGGTTATGACAGGAACATGCAGATTTATGGGTTAAAGATAAAATAAATTTGAGATCAGCTGACTCAGCTGAACTGCTCAGAAAGCCTTATTGGGAGTGGCCAGTGATAAAAAAAAGTGTAACATGTTTATGTTGTGTAGGGTATACCAGAAAGGGTTTACAATTACAGATTTAGCAAATTAATTTTTTGTGCTATTGTTTTGTTTAGCAGACATTGTTAAGACCTTTGTATTATGGCAGTAAAGTGTTGCAATGTATAAATAATATATTGACACAGACAGAGACAAAAAGCATGCACAGATATTAAAAGATGCAAGAATTCCAAGCAGGCATAGGACACGCACGACATAAAACCAAACGATTTATTTAGTAAAAGACACGCAAGTGCTTTTGCGTAGTACTCCTATGCTTCATCAGACATAAAATTCTATCACTAGCCAAAACATTTTAAACACTGTTAAACCAATCACTGCTACCAATCTTTTTCCTTCCAATTACATAATTAGTGGAAACCAAGTGATTTAAAGTAACCTAACACTTTAGCAAAATATTTATTTATTTATTTAGTTATGCATTTCTTTTCTGCTTTTATTGTGTTTTTATATGCACACATATTGTTTATGTGAGCAATATTTAGCTATGATGTTTGGTTTTGTTTATATATTTTTTATATTTTTTGTTTATGTGTTTATTTTTTGAACATCTTAGTAGACTGATGAATGTTTATGCAGCAGTTTAAGTTTTTTATTGTAAATTTTATTTAAGGTGTCTTTGTTGATGAAGTTCAGCATTAAACTTTCTAAAACATTAGTATATTTGCAACATCATGATGAAATGGTTTATGTATGATATATATTACATTGTTTAGATATCTGCAATATATGTCTTATTTATTATATCTGAAATTTATGATATAAATTGTGGTTGGAACATACTAAAAATATATTTATTTTGCTAAAGTATTAGGGTACTTTAAATCACTTGGTTTCCACTAATTATTTAATTTGAAGGAAAAAGGTTGCTAGCAGAGATTGGTTTAACAGTGTTTAAAATGTTTTGGCTTGTGATAGAATTTTTATGTCTGATGAAGTGTAGGAATACTACACGAAAGCACTTACATGTCTTTTACTAAATAAGTTATTTGGTTATATGCCGTGTGTGTCCTTTGCCTGCTTGGATTTCTTGCATTATATTTTTGTAGCATGGTCTGGACTTTATCTGGTACAGTGGTTTTGTTTTTGCCTGAAATATTAAAAGATGTTTGCTAGTTTACAGAATGTAAAATTTAAAGTCAATGTCACATTTTAAAAGTGACAATACAGTCAAAAGTTCAGATCCCATGTACGAAAGAGTGCATCATAAATGTTGTGTCATTAAAGCCACAGGTTCAACTCCTATGTTATACTTGTATAAAGGGCAAACAATTAAAGTTCCAGAACTGGATCAGTTCATCTCTAGTAATAAATGTGTATACTTTATGAAGAAACTTCACATTCTTGTATAAAGGACATATAAGTAAACTTCCATATTAAAAATAAAACTTATCATACTTGTATAAAAGACAGAACAGTAAACTTCCAGTTAAAGAAACTGCACATACTTGTATAAAGACAGATAAGTAACTCTAGTAATAATTGAGTCTATGTAATCTGTTTAAGATTGTATATATCTCATGCAGAAAGTGCAGTTTATCAGATTACAGGCCAGCTCAGTGAGCTGAATTAAGGACAGTGCTGTATGCCATAAAACAGTATGGTAAAGCTGAATTTAAAATTCTTACTGACAATATATGCAGTTACAGTTCTTACTATTTATCCAAGAGAATTGTAGACAGTAATGATAAATTCTTGCAGCATTTAGTAGTACTGAAAAAAATTAAATGATGTCAGCTAAAGGAATGTCTATGCTAAGATAATGGGTGGAGTTTCACACACAAAATTTGTATGTTAAGACCTAAAGATCATGAGAGTAAATGTAGAAAGTTCAACAGTTAAGATTAATTTTATAGAAGTGTAGAAAGCAAAAAAAATGTTGAAATATTAATACAGTGTTAGAGTACTACTTTAGTTTTATTTGAGGTTATGACAGAAAAAACAATGCCACTGAGGTTTCCATTTGATTTAACAATAATGTTACAGCATTTCTATTTTAATGTAGTACATTATCAGTTTGCTTACATACTTACAATAATTTATTAGCTACATATGTGTATTTCATACATAAAAATGTAAATAAAGTCATGTCAACAACTGATGTTTTCAGTTTATAATTGTTAAAGCTGCAAATGTTATTTTAAGAACCTGTTACTGTTGTTTTTTTTCTTTTTTTCCCCGTTGTGTGCTTTGCAGGAATAAGTTCCAGAATTTATTTTAATTACATTCAAAAATATCAGTCACCCAGCCTTGCACAAGTGATGGAAAAGGGGAGGTTTAAATGGCCTAAAGAATGGATGCAGAAGAGGACACTGACAGAGTATGCAAAGTTACAGATCTAAAATACAGAGAGTATAGGTTTTAGTAAACTACTATAGCTTATAAATATTTACGGTATATTTAAGACACAACTTTAGGAGGCAGACATCTATTAAAGCACATAGAAATTAAGAAGGTAAATAAAATTAGAGGCAGACATCTATTAAAGCACATAGAAATTAAGAAGATAAACAAAATTATTAACTAATCTAGCTGAGAATTTACAGACACATGTTAATATAGTATATCCTAATTATGATTCTAGACCAGTTAATAAAGTTCTCTCTAGTGCAGATTTCAGTTAGTCTTCAGTAAGCAGTCATCATGCTTGATAGGCTATACATAAAAATGGACTAAACAGTACAATGTTTGAAGCTTTAATTCTATGGACAACAGGAAAAAATTTCATTTCCTGTAAGAGAGAAACATCATGGCACAATAAGGCACCAGTTCATAAGGTTGAAAACATAGGCAATAGACAGTGTAATTTTAACAATACAGCATAGAGATAGGGAAGAAAAATATGCAAGGTTTGCAAGATTAACAGTTCACACTCTGTCTAACTTAACTGAGGACTCATAGCAGGTGAGGTTGTGTATGGCATTTTCTCCATTCTGGTTCTGGAACAACAGGGTTAAAAAATACCTGGCATAATCAGTTTTAAAAATACACAGAATTAAAAGACACTGATTTTCAGAATAATGTGCAGGTTTTAAATCAGAACTTAGACTTAAATACTCTAAAGACTATGGATCTAGGTAATAGGGTAATCATTGGAGCAGGTATATTTCCTGCTTATGGAGCTGTTAAAGCTATTTGAAAAGTATATAACTTAGCCAAGTTGCTAAAGGTATTTAGCTAATAGTACCTTTGAGACCATAAAGGATATCACTATCTATCAGGACACATCTGCAGATTATGAGTGAGGTGGCATAAAGCCCATAACGTCAAATCATATTACAGTAGTTAGCAATACAGATATGAGGTAACTACAAACGAAGGTCCCTGTAAACTTTTGTCAGGGACCTCAGAGGGAACTGCTAGACTGAGAGTATTCTTAGTGAGTTCACTATAGTACTTTAAGGTATAATATTAGGCCTGCAAAAAATAGAGTCATACTTCTTTTCTCATATATCTATTCATTTTCAGGGAAAGACAGTTCAGTAGAAATAAAAAAAGATAATCTTGCTGGCTAAGCATGAGATGTGCAGAAATAATAGTTTCAAGGGAAAGCTACTGAATGTTCCTTTCTCAAGGGAAAGATACGTGTACTTGCAATGGAATGCTATATATAAAGAAGTAGACAGTTGGACACTATGAGTCACATACAAAACAAGGCTTGAAAACCAAGGCTAAAGAGGTGTGTAAAACATTACAGTGTTTTGGTACTATTAAGATATACTTCATCACACAGTTAGTAAAGTCAGTAAGTTAGCTTTTGGACTGATATATAAAGGGGTGTTTACAGTACAGACACTTGAGCCTGAGTACAGAAGTCAGGTCAAATATCCTTACTGTTCAGGAGGAAAAGACTGTTTCAGTTGGTATTATTCAGGAGAATTTGAATATATGTACATAACTTTGGATATATTTACTTATCAGCACTGTTATTGCTATCCAACATTCCAGAATTTTTACAGACTGCTATTGCTTATCAGCACTGTTATTGAAGACAGCATTCATATATTGTTAACATCTAAAAAAAGCATTATTAACTGAACTACAGTGCTTGCAGACTTTATTGAAAAAGTACAAAAAGACATGCCCCATAAAGGAGAGACTGGCACCTGTTCAGGAAAGTCTGGATAATTAACAAATAAAGACTTTAATTCCAATCTCATATAAGTTGCTTCCAGTTAATTCCAGTATATTACAGTCTAATCAATTCTTTCAGAGTATAATGAATCTTTCCTCAGACATATATTTTTAAAACCCCCTAATAGGGAAGCAATATCTTCTACTCTACTTACCATTGTGTTGCAGGTTTTTTATATTTCTGGCATTTTTTTCTCTAAAACTAATACATTATTTTCCCAGACATCTGAGAGCCTTGATTCAAATGTCTTCCTTGATCACTGTCCCACTGATTTCTTTTATTAAGTCTTTTGGTAAGAGTCAGTATCATATTTATATAAACCTTCTACCCAGGATCAAGCCATAATTCCTTTTGTGTGTTCTAGTCCCAAAGTATTTTCTTTAATGGGGGCTGTGCCACCTGGCCATATATCTGGTTAAACATTTCACCAATATCTCACAAACTCTAACTGGTAGAAGTTTTACTTAATTTTCACATCATGTTTTAAGTTAGGTACCACAGTTTTTTGGTGTAATACATTGCCTATGATGGGTTGTATTTAAAGATTGGTTATAGGGTACTTCTTCCTGTTAACCTGTACATATAATGCTTCAATTTTTCGGTCAAAAAGTTGTTTTATGCTTACAAATATATTGTGTTATAACTAATGCAACAATTCTCCCTGAGTTTCACAATCCTAATATCTATTTCTCATCTACAACATTGGTATATTTATCTAGTTTACTAATAACACAGTATCCTAAATCTGACTTAACAGTTATTGTAGTTAAAAGTGTAGCATTATCACATTATATACGCATGCTTTTGAGTATGCTTTGTTGGTTTTCATTAACAGTTTTGCAGGTACAGTATTGCTGCTAATAACTTTACATAAGCTATATTCTTTTTCTAGAACATTTAAAAACAAATCAAGTCAGATGGAAACTTTTTTACAGGTAAACAAACATACTTTGGTGAAGGCTATTATTGGCCCTTTGACTATACAAGTCTGACGTGGAGTTTGCATGTTATTTTAACAACAGACATTCTCCTGTAAAACTTAAGGTCATTATAAGAATACCCATTTTGCTAAGATAATAAGGTCTGTACTTTTACATTTTTGAAAACAAAATTTGAAGATTTTTTTCTAAAATTATTTACATGAGGTTCTAGCAACAATTTCAGCCACTGCAGTTTGTCTATTCTGAATGCCCATTTGTGAAATTTAAGTGTCTGTACTTCAGGGTAAGTCCCAGCCCTAGGAAGAATTTCTTGTTTTATGATTGTGTATATATATATATATATATATATATATATATATATATATATATATATATATATATATATATATATATATATATATATATATATATATATATATATATATATATATATATATAAATACATCCATATGATCCATATATATATTTTAGTGAGTCTTTGGTTTGAAGACAGTATCTTGGGCCACTTGATATCTGGCCACGTTTATCTAGTCACATATCTCTAAAATGCTACCAAGTTAGCTTCCATAGCATTTGTTCATTCTGAGTTTCATTAGAGGTGAACTGGGATTTGGAATTCTCAGTGAGGTGGGTGGCTGCTTAATTATAGTGAATAGCTCTCACTGACTGGTGACATTTTCAGTGGCTATACTTCTTTATAGGAGACTGAGCAGGTATTGACTAATGGCTGCCATATGTGAAACAGCTACAATTTCAATAAACACAATCACTGGATTCCCAGAAAAAAATGTATCCAGCAGAAAATCCCATCTCATTGCTACAGGTATTCCTTTTGCCACAGAAACTCTCCATATGGGCATACTTTTTTAATGCCTCTCATACAAAATATTCCAAGTCAGATAATAATAATAATAATAATAATAATAATCTGTCACTTTAAGAGATACCATTTCACTCATGATTGCTTGCATTCCTTTCTACAGTGCAGATGAACAACTCAAGTTAGGCTTTTGCATTCAGGTAACTTTATAGCTCACATTTTATAATGGACTTGTTTCTCTGTCCACTGGTATAACATCTAACAGTGCTTGCAGTAGAAAGAATAGTTCATGAATCTAGCCTTTCAGCTTTAAATGAAAGTTAATTTGCAAAGACAATATGAAGTAACATAAAATAAGTACAACAGTTCATGCCCTGCTAGGTTCTTTTAGAAAGTTCAGTTCTGTTAAACAATTTTGGTATTACAGAATACACTAGTGTTTTCCTCAGAGCTGACCAGTAAACAACTATGTTACTTTCAAGATACATTTTACCTGGGTGGGTATAATCCCATCAGTTTCTCTTTACAGAATAATAGCTCCTGTTCATTTTTTAGCTTACAGGAATACCTTCAAGACTGCATGTATCTTTCACATGCATCTCCCGGAAGACATTTCTACAGATCCCCATTCTAGATCCAGAGTCAAGAATCTGACTTCCTCCAGAGAGGGTAGCTACGATATAATGCAAGATCTACATACTTTGTGTTAGCTGTCATGGAAAGCCTGGCTTTAGTTTATCTGCCCATCCTGCTGTTCTGTATTTGCCAGGGGCTCTCACAATGCATATCCAAATCTCTCTGTCTCTTTTAAATTTCAAACTTTCAGAATGTGGAATTGGTTATGGTAGAGACCATAAGATCGACATTTCAAAACTCTGAATGTTAAAAAAAAATGTTTTTGCACGACCCCCCCCCCCCTGACCAACTCCAGTATCACACTACATTGAAGAAAATGGTAAATATACCATTTCATGCTGTATGGCGGTCTCCATTTAAATGCTTCAAACTTTCAAAATGTCGATCTTATGGCCTCGACCATAAGCAATTCGACATTCTGAAAGTTCAAAATTTAGAAGTAGGCCCATGCATGTATAGACATCCACCCATCCACAACTCCTTTTTCCCATTTTTACATATGGGGTCAGGGTGTCACCTCAACAGTTTAAATAAAAAAAATAAACCAAACCGACTATGGTAATAAATAACACCAGAAGAATAAAAAACACTGGAAAAGCACTGCAGCGACACCAACAAATTTAGCATAGCATTCTTTATTCAACACTTTAGTCAAAATGTCTTTTTCAGAAAATCTCTGAAGAAGTCATTTTGACTAAAGCATTGAATAGAAGAGTGCTACGTTAAATTTGTTGACATCTCTGTAGTGCTTTTCCAGTGTTTTTTTGTATTCCTCTGCTGTCACCTCAATAGTGACAATCATCTTGAGCCAAGGTTCACACTGCCATTGGCTAGCCCTGCAGCAGTTTTTTTCCATACAATACACATGCACACTCACACCCATGGCCATTTTAAAGTATGCAATCCAACTAATGCATGTCTTTGGAGGTCTTTGGAGTGTGGGAAGAAATTGGAGCACCAGGAAAAACCTATGTGAACACATGGAGGACATGCAGACTCCACACACAAGGCATCCCATCTGAGAATAAAAAGGAAGAACCTCTTGCTGTGAAGTGGCAAAGCTATTAGCTTTGCCACTGAAATGCCCTATATGTGTAGGGCCTATACAAGCCTAGCCATAACAATTCCCTGGCTATTTCTTCCCACACTATTTACTTCCCTGGACCCCTGTCTAGCATGGTGACTGACATGATCCCCGGAGTGAATTTCCTTTCTCCCACCCAATCATCAAGGCTCCTTTTGAACAGGGCCAAAGAGGAGCTCTGCTTGACATGGATGGGCAGTCTATTCCAGAGTCTAGGGAGTCTCTGGGTCAGGAACCTATCCCTCCAGCATGTTTTGTTTATTGTGATGACAAGGTTTAGATCCCTGGAGCGTGTGGCTCTGAGGGATTGGGATTTCTTTAAGTGTAGCATGTCCAACAGCTCTGGGTTTGACATGGCCTTGTATGTTAAGCAGAGATCACCTCAGAGTAGATGATATGCGACAGAGTGCAGCTGGAGTTTTTTAAGGCAGTCAGCATAGGGCATCTGCTTTAGGCCTGTGATTCTTTTAGTGAGGTATTTCTGTGGCCTTTCCAGTTGTTGCAGAAGTCTTGAAAGGAAAGGTACATACCAAATGGGGCATTGTATTCTATAATGGGTCTAATGAGGGATGAGTACAGTAGGACAATGACCTCCTTTTTTCTGGATGAAAAGCCCTTAGTGTAGAGGTGTGCCACATAGAAGGATTTCCTGACTGTTGTGGCGATGTGGTTATTGAAGGTGAGACCACTGCCCACCTGTGTCCCTAAGTCTCTTATCACACTTTCAGTGTTTAGTGTACTGCCACCTATGTGGTAATTCACGGGTACATGTTTTTTCCCAAAGGTGATAACTATACATTTCTTGGCATTGAGCTTGAGCCCATGTCTCTGGCACCAAGCATGTCTTTCTGTAAGGCCCTTTTGTGGAGTATCCACATCATTTGGGGATTCAATAATGGCTTCCAGTTTGCAGTCATCTGTGAACTTTGTTAGTCAGAGTCCCTTAGTGTTGGCCTGTATTTTAGAGAAATAGATGCCAAACAAGAGAGGTCCCAGGACTGAACCCCGAGGTACTCCACTTGTCACTTGTCTGGATCTGGATTTGGAGTCAGCTACTTTTACAGTGTAGGTTCTGTCAGTAAGCCAGTTGGCAACCCATCAAGTGACATAGGGATTAATGCCCAGCATAGTAAGTTTATCTATGATTCCAGAGTGGGGCCTTGGTGAGGTCCAGATAGGCTGTGTGGACTGCCTTACCCTTGTCCATGGCTCTGGAAACTGATTCAAAGAAGTCAATCAGGTTTAGGAGACAAGATCGGCCCTTCACAAACCCAAACTGTGTGGGGTCCAGTGTTTTAAGGTTGCCTATGTCTTTGTTTATAAGTTCCATGATAATATGTTCCATGGCCTTGCAGATCAGGCTCATCAGACTGATGGGGCGGTAGTTCCAGGGATCTAAGGTGGATCCCCCCTTGTGGAGTGGGATAACTGTAGCTGTGCGCCACTCAGTGGGCACAAAGCCTGAGGTGAGGGTATGATTAAACATGACACTTAGGTGAGGTGCCAGTTCATTTTGTAGTTCATGTAGTACACAGCCCGGGATGTCATCTGGTCCTATGGATGCTGCATATATATGCCAATCTCTCTTTCTCTCTCTCTCTCTGTGTGTGTGTATATATATATATATATATATATATATATATATATATATATCTATATATATCTATATATATCTATATATATATATCTATCTATATATATATATATATATATATATATATATATATATATATATATTTGGACAGCACAGTGGTGCAGCAGTAGCATTGTCGCCTCCCAGCAAGAGGTTCTTCTGTTCGATTCTTGGCTGGGGTGCCATCTATGTGGAGTCTGCATGTTCTCCCTGCATTCATGTGGGTTTCTTTAGGTTCTCCAGGTTTTTTCTAATGTTTAAAAGACATGTGCCTGGAGTGTTTCTCCCCAGGCCTTTGCTAAATATTTGCTTGTTCCTAGTTGGACTTTCCTGGTTAACAAATGTTAAATAAATAAAATCTCTCTTTCTCTCTCTCTCTCTCTCTATATATATATATATATATATACATATATATATATATATATATATATATATATATATATATATATATACATATATATATATATATATATATATATATATATATATATATATGTGTGTATGGTTCCCCTGCATTTGACCTAATGTACATTTGTTTGACAAATGCAGGGGTGTGATTTTATGTCAGTGGTATGGATGGCTGAACATCGCATATGTCGATGGTATGGAATATCAATACAGGTAAATGAGGTTGGGGGTATGGCAGTGTGTGAGTATACATGTGTGTCTGTGTCTACGCGTGTGTGGGTCTACTTTAAAATACAGAATTACCATGATGCTAACTTGCGGAACATCAAGACAAAAAACATGAAACTTTGAATCAATGAATGTCCACATCATCATAGGTTTTCACCATGGAAGGAGGCAGTTGACCAACATGGTGAACTTTGCCTGTTTCTCCACTGTAGTGCATTCTTGGAATTGGTACATTTACTTGGGGGGGGGGGTGATTTTATTTGCTTAGGTTTTTTTTTATGTACTGTTGGCCAAATGTTTACTTAACGCCGTGAAAATTTACGATGATGTGTACGTTTGTTAATATAAATGTTCATAGTTTTTGTCTTGACATTCTGCAAGTCACCGTTATGGGTATTATCTGTTTTAATGTAGATCTGGGTGTGTATATGACTTAGGGTAAGGGTCAGGGATGAGTGAAGGATGGGTGTTGGGTGTTTGTGTGTGAATTATGCATTTAAGGGTAAGGATAAGTGTGGGTAAGGAGACAGATGTAGTATAGTTTGTATGTGTTTGCGAATGTTTGTGTGTCTGAGTCTGTCTTGTGTAGTTGCAATATTAAAACGAGGTTTTAATTATTGATAAAAACAGAGCCAAAAGAACAATTGTTATAAAAGCATAAGCAAGCAGCCCCCTGAAGTTAAGAGGCAATAAATCCAGGCTGAGAATATATCCAAAGATATAAATAAAGTCCACAGAAGATAAATCAGGTACCAGTTTAATAGAAGACACAAGCGCTTTCACATAGCTTCATCAGGTGTAACCATTTCATCTAAAAACACACCTTTATACATGCATTAATTGATCACATGACTGAAACTTTTAAAGAGACAAAACTCATTTTATACTAATATAATATAAACAAATAACTAAATACAAATAACAAATACAAATGCAAATAAAAATGTATAAACATATGAATTATATATATATATGTAAATATAAATATGAGTACTACTATTAAAACGTAGCTTAAATAAAACTCAAGTGCCTAAAAAGTACATCTCCTATTTAGTGGTCTGTTACGTAATATGGGCTTGATATGAACACATTCATTGAGACCATGTCCTTTATGGGATCGCAGTCTAACTATCCATTTTGCTTCTGTCTCTTCAGTTTTAACTCTCACATCACCCCCTCTATTATTCTCATAGATAACAGATAGAACTCTGAAAGTAAATTTATGATGTTCACCCATGGTGCTAATATGTTTTGCCAAAGCATTGATTCTAGACTTCTTTCTAATGTGATATAGGTGCTCTCTCATTCTCTCTCTAAGAGTTCTGTCTGTCTTGCCTATATAGAAGCAATGACATTGTTGGCATTCAGCCAGATAAACAACATGTATGGTCTCACAAGTGGCACTTACCCTGATATCAAATGTTTTTGTTGTGTCAGGGTGATGAAATATTATAGAAGTATCTATGTGTGGGCACTGCGGACAGTGACCACAAGGTCATGTGCCTTTAAACTCCATAGTAGGTTTCTCTGTTCTTACCCCACATAATCTCCTATACAATTTCTTTTTGTTCTTGAATGTATACTGGGGTCTAGCACCAATTAAAGAAGAAATTGTGGGTTCATTAACCAACACCTGCCAGTTTCTATGAATAATGTCTGTATAGTGCTTGATATCTCTAGCATAGGTGAGGCAGAGACTGAGCTTGGGTTCCTTGCTTTTATTATATCTGGGAGCAGCATTGGAAAAATACGGTTTGGCTTCATTAAATCTCATACGTCTCACCATCGTCTCATTCTTGTTGATACTATAGGTATGATACCCCCGGTCCTTTAACTCCAAGTTGGTAGTATGCATCATTTGTTCGTACTCAACCGGGTCTACAGTGAGTCTTGATGCTCTAAAAAATTGGTTACGTGCAACATTGTCAAAAACAAATTCTGGGTGCATACTTTGTCTAGAAAGAAGGTTGTTAACCCTGCATTCCTTCCTATACATTCTGGTACTGAGGTTACCTAATGTATCCTTATAGATGTAGACATCCAGGAAATTAATTCCTGTATAAGAATAATTAAAAGTAAATTTTAAAAAGTCAGTGGTTTTATTAAGGTATTCAATAAAGAGCTTCAGTCCATCTAAGGTGCCTTTCCATAGAAAGAAACAATCGTCTACAAATCTTCTATAGAAATGGATGTACGGTGCATATATACTATTAAAAATGTAATCTGTCTCCCATGTGACCATAACTATATTGGCGTAGCTGTTTGAACAGGAGCTGCCCATTGCTACTCCATTTTTCTGCCAGTAGATGTTATCATTAAAAATTAAAATGTTGTTATAGAGTACCAGGGCTATCAATTTTTGTATAACTATAATCTCTGTGGCATTATATCTGCCAACTTTTGTCAGTAATTTTCTCATAAAGTCTATACCCAATGTGTTGGGTATAACTGTAAAGAGGGAGACAACATCTAACGTAACCAAAATATATTCACCATCAGCAGTTCCTTGATTAGTAAATGCATATAAATCCCTTAGAAAATGTTCAGTGTCTTTCAAGACATGGTGCATAGTATCTAGGACAGGTCTCAGTTTTTTCTCCACATAGATTGAGATAGCCTCTGTTGACCATCCCCTTACAGAAACTATGGGCCTCATAGGTGGTCTAGTACTATTCTTGTGCAGTTTCGGAAGCCCTTGTATAACAGGCACCACTGGTTTAGAAACCAAAAAATAGTGTACCATTTCATCAGTAATAAGGCATTCAAATTGCATGCTCTTAATTGCGTTAATAATCTCTAAAATCATTTTATCTACATGTGCTCTATTTATATGTTGATAAAAATTATTATCACTGAGCATTTCATACATCAATGAATCATAGTCTATATTATCTAAGACAACTATTTTTCCCCCTTTGTCAGCTGGTCTAATTACCAAGCTGAAATAGTTCTCAAGTTTATTCAATGTATCTAGTTCATCTTTGCTAAGGTTATGCTTCTTGTAAAAATTAATGTTATTATCTATAACTTTGTAAAAGTCAGTAATACATAACTGTTCAAATGCATTTACAACAGAATTCATTTTTGGTATAAAAGTGCTAGGTCTCCTAAAAACAACTTGTTCTTGTTTATTATTAGTGTTTAAAAACATTAATTTCAAACTTAGATTCCTAGTAAAAATCTTTAAATCAAATATAGCATCAGTGATAGACATATCAGAGGCAGGTATAAACGATAAACCTCTGGTTAAAACACTTAATTCATTGTCAGAAAGCAGACGTTTAGAAAGATTAACTACTAGAGTCTTACGTTTTGAAAGGCTTTCTTGATAGTGTAAACATTGTTTGTTTCCTCCTCGTATTTTCTCTTGTTTCTTGTACTGCTTCTCCCCTGTGTTTGGTTCTGCTTCCTCTGTCCATCCGTTCTCACCAGTGAGTTGTCTCTCACTGGCAAGGGAAAATTTAGATGGTATTCGTTGGATTGTGAGCAAACAGTATTGGAAGCCGTCGGTAGAACAGTAGAAATGCTGCCGTCACTTCTGTGAACCTGCGCTACTGTCACGACCTTCCTCCTAGCACCCTGTGGACATGCATGTGAGCTAGGAGGAACTGGAAGCTTATTAATGCTCTGTTCAGATGATATGCCTGCGGACTCAGGCTTATTGGAGGTAATATCTTCGTTGAACACACTATTGTCTTGAATCAAGACATTATCAAGTTCTTGTAAACGTGCGCTCCCTTCCATTTGTGCTCGCTGAGCTGGAGCTGCCGTTTGCTCTGATTTCATTAGTTCACGTGGCCACATGAAGATGTGGCCTGATGAGAAATCAGAACGATCTCTCTGTAGTTTTTTCAATTTGATTTGTAGCAGTTTGCGCTTGTAGGTGTCTACATTGCTTATAGTATCTATCATCAGTCTAGTGAGGGAATCACCATTGTAGTTGTTATTCAAGTATGCATACTTATTCTTAATGTCATCAAGGAGTTTAAACTCACGTCTCTCAGCAGCCTGCTATTAGGAGCTTGATATAACTAAAACTGGTAGCGATATTCAACTTTTGCCACTCTGTTAAAAGAAGGCTATCACAATCAACTTCAGCTGGCATCTTTAATATTCTGAGTCCACGAGGCACCAATTTCTGTTCAATGCATGCCTCAAGATGAAATTTCTCATATTGTGTTCTGGCTAACTTAGAGAGCAATCTCTCTAGGTCAAGCATATCAGTTCTCAGTGATAGAAAATCAGTAGTAACATCCACTTTTTCTTCGGGCTCCAAATTAACATTCAGAAGTGGGTTGTTCACATCTCTAATCTTAGAAATAAATGTGTCAACACTACCTTCTATCAAAGCTGTCGAGGCATGACATTCAGGAGTATAATCCAGCTCAACTTGTATAACATCCTCAGCCATGGTAACTTCGTAGACAGGCTCACAAAAAACAGAAGCAATTGATAAAAACAGAGCCAAAAGAACAATTGTTATAAAAGCATAAGCAAGCAGCCCCCTGAAGTCAAGAGGCAATAAATCCAGGCTGAGAATATATCCAAAGATATAAATAAAGTCCACAGAAGATAAATCAGGTACCAGTTTAATAGAAGACACAAGCACTTTCACATAGCTTCATCAGGTGTAACCATTTCATCTAAAAACACACCTTTATACATGCATTAATTGATCACATGACTGAAACTTTTAAAGAGACAAAACTCATTTTATACTAATATAATATAAACAAATAACTAAATACAAATAACAAATACAAATGCAAATAAAAATGTATAAACAGATGAATTATATATATATATATGTAAATATAAATATGAGTACTACTATTAAAACGTAGCTTAAATAAAACTCAAGTGCCTAAAAAGTACATCTCCTATTTAGTGGTCTGTTACGTAATATGGGCTTGATAGGAACACATTCATTGAGACCATGTCCTTTATGGGATCTCAGTCTAACTATCCATTTTGCTTCTGTCTCTTCAGTTTTAACTCTCACATCACCCCCTCTATTATTCTCATAGATAACAGATAGAACTCTGAAAGTAAATTTATGATGTTCATCCATGGTGCTAATATGTTTTGCCAAAGCATTGATTCTAGACTTCTTTCTAATGTGATATAGGTGCTCTCTCATTCTCTCTCTAAGAGTTCTGTCTGTCTTGCCTATATAGAAGCAATGACATTGTTGGCACTCAGCCAGATAAACAACATGTATGGTCTCACAAGTGGCACTTACCCTGATATCAAATGTTTTTGTTGTGTCAGGGTGATGAAATATTATAGAAGTATCTATGTGTGGGCACTGCGGACAGTGACCACAAGGTCGTGTACCTTTAAACTCCATAGCAGGTTTCTCTGTTCTTACCCCACATAATCTCCTATACAAGTTCTTTTTGTTATTGAATGTATACTGGGGTCTAGCACCAATTAAAGAGGAAATGGTGGGTTCAGTAACCAACACCTGCCAGTTTCTATGAATAATGTCTGTATAGTGCTTGATATCTCTAGCATAGGTGAGGCAGATACTGAGCTTGGGTTCCTTGCTTTTATTATATCTGGGAGCAGCATTGGAAAAATACGGTTTGGCTTCATTAAATCTCATACGTCTCACCATCGTCTCATTCTTGTTGATACTATAGGTATGATACCCCCGGTCCTTTAACTCCAAGTTGGTAGTATGCATCATTTGTTCGTACTCAACTGGGTCTACAGTGAGTCTTGATGCTCTAAAAAATTGGTTACGTGCAACATTGTCAAAAACAAATTCTGGGTGCATACTTTGTCTAGAAAGAAGGTTGTTAACCCTGCATTCCTTCCTATACATTCTGGTATGTTAATGTATAGCTTTATGGTTGCGGGAAGGGGCAGCATTATGTTTAAAGTTAGTACCCATTACTGCTGCCTTCTATATTATTAGGTGCTAACCCTAACCCTAAAGCTGCCTCTTACCCCAAACCTAACCCCACACTTTATCATCATTCAAACTTGTAACACTGCCACTATTCAGACAAATTTGAGGCTAGTGTTATGGGTTAGGATGGTCTGGTCATACACAATAGATCTGGGTGTGTGTTATATATGTATATTACATAAACATTCTTATATTTTCTAGATTGTTCACATTTTCCCAGAAAGGGATAGGCATTGGTGGCAAAGTATGCTTTTGTTCTTTCATCATTTAGTGTAGGGGTACTAACAAAGTAATAGGAAACATGCAGTATAAATCATTCCATATGATTACGTATTATATTATTTACCAGTTTCCAGATCTGGATTTTGTAATATAATAGCAAATCATGCAAAAAATAGCTGCTTTAGAAACTCTGCATCAGTATATAATTTAACCAGGGCATCATATTTAAAATATAACGCAAAAAGAACTGGATACGTTAAAAAAAAGCTTCATTTCCATTGTACGGCAATAAGAAATTCTTCAGTCGGTAATCTAATTATGCATATGTTTAGCAAAAAACGTTCATAATATTTTTCCTGGCTTGTTTCCAAAGTCCTAACAATTTTTCATCAGTGTTCACATTAATGTTTGTCATCCCACACATATGTTCTTTGAACTTCCTAGTACATCTCTGTATAGAGGCTGGTAGCATTTATTATGTTTATTTCTCTGTGCTTCGCTGAAAGTCTCATTAACACAGATAAGCAAAGACATTTGATTTCAAGCTTCATTCTGTTCATCTTCATTTGTTTGATGAATTCTACAGGGACAGCCAGATCAAGTTCATATGAAAGACTTTCATAAACCCAAGTAAATCATGTATCTACCTTAGCTTAAGTTTAGAGATAACATGAGGTTCAAGACAATTGTTGTTTCTGAACAATTTATAAAAAAAAAATTCAGTCTTGTGTACAGAACTAAGAACTTTTGCATGCAATGATCCAAACTAAAACAAAGAAAGAAAGACAATAATTATATTGTGTCTTGTGCAAAATGAAATAAACTTTGATCACATTTTTAAGACTAATATAACTTTTTGCTATGCCTAAGAAAAATTCAAAGACTGCAATGTTATTTTTAGAATAACATAGTGGGAGAAATGAAATTCACCCCGGGGATCACGTCAGTCGCCCTGCTAGACAGGGGTCCAGGGAAGTAAATAGTGTGGGGAGAAATAGCCATGGAATTTTTATGGCTAGGCTTGTTTAGGTCCTAGGGCCAATAGCCTAGTACCACCCTATGAACCTATGAACATAGAAAATTAATGGCATTGCTGTTGTGAAAAATACTGGATATGTCTATGAACAAGACATTTTAATTGCATTTGTTTTTTAACTGTTGCCAACAATGTAATCAAATTAATGCCAGACATACTTTGGAGATATATGGGGGCACCAACTTTATAACATAAACTGTATGTCAAAAAGTCCGCTGTATATATGTGCATCTGTATATCTATCTATCTATCTATCTATCTATCTATCTATCTATCTATCTATCTATCTATCTATCTATCTATCTATCTATCTACCTCTCTCGCCATATAGATATGTATATATATATATATATATATATATATATATATATATATATATATATATATATATATATATACACACACACACACACACACACAGACACACACACAGACACACACACACACACACACACACACACATACACACACACACACACACACACACACACACACACACACACACACACACACACACACACACACACACACACACACACACTTACACTTACGTGGTTCTCATGCACTTTGTCAAGTGCTTACTTTGTTAGCAAAGTGCAGTGGGGGCTCTTTCAGTTGACTGTTTACATTGTCAACATCAGAAAATATCAAATGTCAGATCATTGACTGTGATGGTTCTGGGAGGTGTGCACTTGTGTTGATAAGCATGGTGTTTCAATTCATGATTAGAAGTAAAGGGTAGGAAATGGGATCCCTTAGCTGTATGTGCGTGTGTGCTTGTGTGTGTGTGTGTGTGTGTGTGTGTGTGTGTGTGTGTGTGTGTGTGTGTGTGTGTGTGTGTGTGTGTGTTGTGTTTTGAGTGGGTGCCTCAGACTTTTATTTACAGTTATTACTTTGGATGATATGTTGAATGGCACATGTGTGCTGTCTTGTGTATATTAAGTGTATGCCTGTATTTTTACCTGTCTTTGTTAGTGATACTCATAGAGAAGCCCCAGTTTATTTGTGCTAACTCTAACCCTACACCTGACCCTATTCTGATGCATCACTTTACCAAAAAAACATAACATTGAAGACATACTTTGTAAAAGTCATTCTGCGCTGCTTAAAAAAAATGAGAGTAAATGCTTCTGCACATGGCAATCCATCTGTCTAGTACCATATGTTATTAATATAAGCTGAAGCATATAATGTGATGCATTATACAAGCTGCACCATATAATATTGTTATAATGTAATATGCTGAAGGTTTATGGCTGACTAAGTTTGCAAGCTGGGGGTTATCATTGACTCCTCTGCAGGCACTAGCATTATTCAAGAAGGCCTGTCTCTGACTAACATGGTCTTAAATGCAAAGCTAAGAAATGCATAATTGTGCCCTTTGGGAAGTCAACAATTATGACTAATTACCATGTTGATAATATGCCCCTAAGAGTTGATCCACTTGTCAGAGATCTGAGTACGCATATAGACAGCTGCTTTACTTTCAACTACCATGTGACCACAATGGTGAATAAATCGTTTTATATTGATCAGCTTATAAGTAAGAATATGGCATCTAGGTCCAAAGAGGTCATTATCCCACTGTACTTTGCCCTTATCAGACCACTCATAGGTCACAATGCTCCTTTTGGTATGTACCTGGCCAGGCATATGCAGCAACTAGAGTGACCTCAGAGGTTCCTTACAAATAGAATACGAGGTGTAACAAACCTGCCTTATACAAAGCACCTTAAAGTCCTTTTTCTGTACTCAGTCTCCTATAGATTTCTGAGGGATGATATATGCCTGGCTTACAAGGCATCCACAACCCCCACACATATGAATCTCCTACATATTTGTAAGTCAAAGAGTACCAGGAATACAAAGTTTTGGGACTGAATTTTGTTTGTGACTTAAACAAAACATGCTGGAGAGGCAGATACATGTCCCAGAGATGATCCTTCCTATGAAACAGGCTTCCCATCCATGTGAAGCTGAGTTCATCCATTACCCAGTTTAAGCACAAACTAGATCAATGGATGGGGACTAGGTAATTTACACCAGGCATGGCAGCCATGTCCCTTATGGACAGAGGTAGTTTATAAATTCCTGGCTGTCAAAATCCTGTTCAGCTATATGACATCATTATTCTTTTAGGAAAACTTGGGTAGGCTTAGAAACGCTCCCCTGGGTCATTAGCCTAGTAACAATTTATGAATCTATGAATATAAAGAACTATTAGGGTATACTGGCATTGGGGAGCAAGACAGAATTTGCTCGTGATGATTTGCAAAATTTGTCCATTCACTTTGTTAAATTTCTCAATAATTTTCCATTGGTCCTCAACATGGGCTATGCCATAACAATCCACAGACCTAATGACTAGCCGAAGGCAGCAATATGCAGAAATGTAAAGCCACTGCCAGGATGGTAACAAATTAAGAGATATCCATTATACTTATGCAGAGTAGTCAGTTTAAACAATAGTGCTATTATCTCAGAGTGATAGGGTGTTAATCTGATTATCACTAGAGTACCTCAAAGGATTATTTATATGTGACTAATCATTCAACACAATGGCAAAATGGATAAATAATGTCTGGGGTAAAATTCAGTCACAGAAAAAAATTCTTAATACTTTGTACATCACCCAGTATCAATTGCCAGCACCTTCTGGTATTCCCTGAATAGAGCTGTTAAAGATACTATGCAGCAAACGGTGGCATCTGTGGCCTCTATATCCACATCATGAAGCAAGCCAATTATCAAAAGGTTTTAGTAATTTCTCTCAAACACCATATTTTTCTCTTTCAGAGATAATGTTCATCCAGTTAGATAATATCAAAGGAATGTGAATCGGTGATCATATTATGAAGTAACAGGATAGTGTTATGTGTCCTCATACACATCTGTTGCTAAATTAATACAAATCTCAGCAGGGTCATCCAGCTTTTTTCAGAAAAATGTCCTCACCATTCCTAGTATACATCATGAACCTGGCAGAAAACTGATTTGTCACAAAACATTTAAACAGACGTTACCATTGTCATTTCTAATGTTTTCTCTGATCCTTGACCTGTTTTAATTAGTAAAATGTTGAGTGTGTAGAATTCTGATAAATAAGCCAAGCTTTGTGTATTTAAAAATGGTATTCAACGAACCAGTTTACAAGGAATTGATCCACAACTCCTAACATATCTTTAATGTAGAAAAATGATGACTTCACTAGTTCACGTTTCTTCACTGTTTACTTAATTCACTTTGAGAGTTTTACTGCCTTCTTTGAACACAGAAATTTGAACAGAAGACATAATTCTATTAGGTTCATAGGTTCATAGGTTCATACTAGGCTATCTGCCCAAGGGCATTTATAAGCCTAGCCCATAGTTATGTGGCTTTAGCCACCCCTTTAGTTTGAATAAAAACTATGCCTATCATTTTTCTGTGCCTCTGTCAAGCAGTGACACTGAAGTAATCCCTGGGGTATATCTGCGATCTCCCATCCATTGGTCAAGATTCCTCTTGAACAAGGCCAGCGAGGTGCTCTGCCTCACATGTACCGGGATTTTGTTCCACAGCATAGGAGTCTCTGGGTGATGAATCTGTCCCTCCAGCACGTTCTATTTATAACCGTGTCAAGGTTTAAGTCTCCCGCCCTTGTGGTTCTGAGGGATCTAGATTTTTGAGGTGAAGCATATTCATCAAATCTGGGTTTGACATGGCCTTATATGTCAGGCACAGGTCACCTCTGAGCAAGCGGTATGAGACTGAATAAAGCTGGAGTTCTTTCAGTCGGGCAGCATAAGACATATTTTGAGACCCTTTATCCTTTTGGTGAGGAACTTTTGGGGCCTTTCAAGCTGCATCAGGTGTCTGGTCAGATACATTCGAGCGGGGCATTGTACTCAATCATAGGTCTAATGAGTGATGAGTACACGGGAACGATGACCTGCCTTGATCTATATGTGAATCCCTTCATGATCAGGTGGGCGATATAGAAGGTTTTCCTAACTACTTTAGCAACATGAGTGTCAACGAAGACTACTGTCAACTTGGGTCCCCAGATCCCTGATGACTTTTCTGTGCTCAGTGGATTGTCAGCTATATGGTAGCTAGGGGTAACCTTGTTTTTCGAAGGGTATGACTATGCATTTTTGGCGTTTAACTTCAGGCCATGGCTCTGGCACCAGTTATCCGTTTCTGTGAGGCCCTTCTGGAGGATATCTGTGTCAGATGTGTTTTCGACTATGGCCCAGTTTGCAGTCATCTGCAAACTTTGTCAGCCATAACCCTCCTGTGTTTGCTTGTACTTCAGAAAAGTAGATGCTGAACAAGAGTGGACCCAGGACTGAGCCCTGTGGGACACCACTTGTGACAGGCTTTGAGTCTGACATGGCTCCAGCAACTCTGACCCTGTGGGTTCTGTCGCTTAGCCAGTTTGCAACCCATCTTGTGATGTATGGGTTTACATTCAAGCTGATGAGTTTTTCGATGATACCTGAGTGGGGTATTGTGTCGAAGGCCTTTGCCAGGTCGAGGTAGGCTGTATGGACTGCCTTTCCCTCATCAATGGCCTTGGTGACTGTCTCGAAAAAGTCAACCAAGTTTAAGAGGCAGGATCTGCCTTTGACAAAGCCAAACTGGGTTGGATCCAAAGTCTGCAAGTTCCCTATGTCTTTATTTATGAGTTCCATTATGATCCTCTCCATGGCTTTGCAGATAAGGCTTGTTTATAAGTATGAAAAGTGAAAAGAAAAACTAAATGCTAAAATCCAGTTAGCGCCATTAATTTTGTGTGTGTGTGTGTGTGTGTGTGTGTGTGTGTGTGTGTGTGTGTGTGTGTGTGTGTGTGTGTGTGTGTGTGTGTGTGTGTGTGTATGTACAGTGGATATAAAAAGTATACACATCCCTGTTAAAATGCCAGTTTTTTGTGATATAAAAAATGAGACCACAATAAATCATTTCAAAACTTTTCCTACCATTAATGTGACCTATAATCTGTACAATTCATTTGAAAAACAAAGAAATCTGTTAGGGGAAAAATATAAAAAATAAAAAATGTACAATAAGCTGGTTGCATAACAAACACTTTTTAAAGCACCTTTTGATTTAATTACAGCATTCGGTCTTCTTGGGTACACACCTGCCATCAATTAAAGAGAGCCTGATTAATCTCAAATAAAGTTCAGCTGTCCTAGCAGCATTTTCCTGACATGTACTCAGTTGCCTGCATAGCAAAAGCCATGGTTCGCAGAGAGTTTACAAAGCATCAAAGGGATCTCTTTGTTGAAAGGTATCAGTCAGGAGGAGGGTACAAAAAAAAATTCCACAGCATTGGATATACAATGGAACACAGTGAAGACAGTCATCAAAAATTAGAGAAAATATGGGACAACGGTGACATTGCAAAGAACTGAACGTCCCTCCAAAATTCATGAAAAGACGAGACAAAAACTGGTCAGGGAGGCTGCCAAGTGACTTACAGCAACACTGAAGGAGCTGCAGGAATTTCTCAAGTACTGATTGTGTACTGAATGTGACAACAATCCCCTGTATTCTCCATATGTCTGGCTATGAGGTAGGGTTGCAAGACAAAAGCCTTTTCTTACACAGAAAAACAACCAGGCCTGGCAAAAATTTGCAAAACAATATATCAAGTCTCTTAAATGCATGTGGGAAAATGTGTTATGGTCTGATGAGACCAAGGTTGAACTTTTTGGCCACAATTCCAAAAGGTACGTTTGGTGCAAAAACAACACTTTGCATCACCAAAAAACACCATCCACATGGTGATGCATGGTATTGGCAGAATCATGCTTTGAGGATGCTTTTCTTCAGCTGGAACTGGGACTTCAGTCAAAGTGGAGAGAATTATGAACAGTTCCAAATACCAGTCACTTTTGGCCCAAATCCTTCAGGCGTCTGCTAGAAAGCTGAAGATGAAGAGGAATTTCACCTTTCAACATGACAATGACCCCAAGCATACATCCAAATCAACAAAAGAATGGTTTCACCAGAAGAAAATTAAAGTTTTGGAATGGTCCAGCCAGAGCCCAGACCTAAATCCAATAGAAAATCTGTGGGGTGACCTGAAGAGGGCTGTGCACAAGAGATGCCCTTGTAATCTGACAGATTTGGAGTGCTTTTGTAAGGAAGAGTGGGCAAATATTGCCAAGTCAGGATGTGCTATGCTGATAGTCTCCAATCCAAGAAGATTGAATGCTGTAATTAAATCAAAAGCTGCTTCAACAAAGTATTAGTTTAAGGGGGTGCACACTTATGCAACCAGCTTATTGTATGTTTTTTTTTTTTTTTTTTATATTTTTCCCCTAATAGATTTGTTTTTCAATTGAATTGTACAGGTTATAGGTCACATTAAAGGTGGGAAAAGTTTTGAAATGATTTATTGTGGTCTCATTTTTTTATATAACAAAAACTTGGCGTTTTAACAGGGGTGTGTAAACTTTTTATATCCACTGGACAATATATATATATATATATATATATATATATATATATATATACACACACACACACACACACACACACACACACACACACACACACACACACACACACACAAACCTAAATATATGATGGAAATTAATGTAAAGATTTAAATGAAGACTATCCCCATGATGTTTCAGCTTTAGGTCCGTGTTCTCTTTTTCAGACTGAAAATTCCAGCAACCTTTGATTTTATACATTTCCAAACACATTGCCTGTGCTCATTATTTTATTGATGTGTAAAGTATGAATGCACAAATTGCAGCTTTCTTTGAGAAAAATAATATATGTATTATTTTGTTGCCATTTTTGCTTTCTCAGACTTTTACTTATTTTTTTCCAATTTACAACTTATTTTTAGAATGTGTTCCATAAAGCTTACTGTGCACGATTAAGGTATTATAACCAAAGAATAAAACCACATTAAATCCATGTAAGAAGTACAATATGATATTATGCATAAAAAAACAATTTAAGTAACAAAAGGTATCGTATTTATTTTTAAAATACAAAATCAGATTCTCTGTCACTTCTTTACAGAATAATATGGAGAATGGAACCATACTGTTGCTATGGTAAACACAGATAAGCAAATCTTTATGCATTTTGTATACAGAGAAAAGAAAGCATGTTTTAATCTTTAGATAATTTCCCTGTCATTATTATGCATCTTATATCATACTGAAACAATATGATAATATCCCATTAGTGTATCTAAAAATAAAATATAACAGTATATCAGTAATGCCATTTTCTGCTGTAGTATCATCCATTATTTTTACTACAGCACACATTTTATTGCACAGAAAAGTATCTGGCTTATCCCGCCAGCCAAGAAAATGTTACAGTTGTGATCTGCTCTGAAGAACTCTAGAGCCTGGATGATCTGAATGAGTATGTTATAAACTGACAAGACCTTGAGGCTATATTACAAATGAGGTTGAACAGCATGTTTAAGTGAGGGGTTAGTTCTTTTTGTAGTTCGTGCAAGATGCAGCCTGAGACACCATCTGGTCCCATTGATGCTGTGTTTTTGGCTTTTGAAAGGGCTGTTTTCACCTGTGCATCTGTGATTTCTGGGGCGCTACACTTTTCTGGTATTGTTGTGGGCCCTTTTGGAGGTGAGAGGGGGGTGATGTTTGCACTGAATCTATCTGCCAGGATGTTGGAAATATCAGTAGGTTCAGTATATTATGTGCTATTTTGCACTAGTTCAGTGCATATCTGCAAGTTGCCACTTAGATTCTTAACACAGCTAAAGAAGGCTTTGTGGTTATCTTTTGAATCCTTGGCTATTTTTCTTTCAAAGTTAGCCTTGGATGATTTCATGAGGGACGTTAGTTTCTTACTGATACTGATTAGGGAAGTCTTTCCTTCTTGGGATTGTTTTTTTTTTCTAAGCTAGTTTCCTCCTTTTATTGTATAGCCTGTTTATTGTGCGGGTCCACCAAACTGGTTTCCTTCTCTTAGAGGAGTGAGTCTTGGTTTTGCTAGGGATGGCATGATCCATGCATCCTTGTAGGTGCTCACAGAGTGCATTTGTAAAGGTTTCTGCATCTTGGGCAGCGTTATCCTTTAGCGTGGGGGCTGTGAAACTTACCACCTCTGTCTTAAGTAAGGTGAATTTTGCTTTAGAGAAGTTTTTTACTGTGGTTTCCTTAGTTGGGGGTGGTGGTGGGGTGTGGGCATCCAGCGTGATTAGTTTATCGTCTGATCTAAACAGTGACGGGTTGACCTCCGGTGTGGAACACCTGTCACCCATGTTGATGATGACCATGTCCAATATGTTTTCACCTCTGGTACGGGAGTTTACCAGCTTTTCCAGGGCATTTAACTTGATGAATTCCAGGAAGCGCTAGGCCTTGGAATTTCTACCTGAGTAGTTTTCCCAGTGAATGGTAGGATAATTGAAATCGCCCAATATCAGGGTGTTCAGTAGGACCTTCATGTTTTCCAGTGTCCCCAGAAAGGTGGAGTGGTGGTCCTGGGTCATGGTGGGTGATCTGTAGCAGGCCACAATTTTCATTGCAGATTTGCCCGATGCTAGTTTCACATGGATGATCTCAGAGGTATCATGTTGTGCCACTAACCTGGAGGTGTAGGTATCCTTGATAAATATGGATACATCCCCTCCTTTTGAGTTTCAGTCCATGTTCTGTGGCCAAAACGTGTGGTATGAGTTGCAGCCTGGTAGTGCTGGGGTGCTCTCTGGAGCCTTGTACCAGGTTTCAGTAATTGCACAGATGTCGACATTCTCCATACTGAGGAGTACTTTGAGCGTGTGCATTTTGAGATTTAAACTCCTGGCATATAGTAGCATAACCCTGAGTTTTTTATTAATTGTGCTGTTTACGGAGGTGGGTTTGACTTTTGAGCCTTGCCTAAAAAAGGCACTATGAGGGCAGCAAGAGACTTGGCCAGTATTCAAAAGCCTAGGGGTTACAGGTGCAAGCCATCTCTTGCGAAGCAACACGGCTTGTCGAGCATGTCATCCCAGGCTGACAGACACTGGATCCCGTTTGAATGACACCAGAAGCTTAGCCAATTGTTGAAACTGATAATTTTTTTCTTTATACTGAGGTATCATTCTTGGTGAGGGCAGGAAGCCACTCAGGGTCAGGGTTATGCCAGCCTGGTCTGCATGATCAGAGAGCTCTTCCATGTCTCTTTTCATGTAGTCCAGGGAGGTACGTCTTAGGTCATTCACATCAACATGAACAATGACAGAGTCATATTTGTACTTGTTCTGGAGTGACCTGAGTGCTTGTGTTATGTGGCAGATTCTGGCTCCCGACAGGCAGCTAACAGTAACCTTCTGCTTGTCCACCCTAGTGAGTGGGACGTCAGTGTGCCGGACTATAGAGTCACCTATTACTAATGTGTTAGGTATGAAATTTCGCTTTAAGGGCTGTGATTGTGTGGCACATTAATTTTGTGTTTTATGGGTTGTCTGGTTTGTGACGGGAAGTGCAGGTTGTTTGGATGTCTGCTTTGGAAGTCTCTGATGTATTTGCAGGTTTGTATTTAGAGCCTACGAGTATGATTTTGTGTATTTATGTGTATTTTTTTGCCAATGCTGTTTTAATAGGTCTGTGTGCCGCTGGAGGTATGGTGCAAGTGTTAACCTTCTCCTCTTGACAGTCTGTTCCAGTATTGGGTGGAGACAGCTTAGCTTCCAATTTGCCTGTATAATTGCATCTCTCGCATATGTTTGTGTTTTGTGGTAGGAAGAGTAGGGTTGTCTGTGTACATGAGGCAGTTGTAACATTGCCTCAGGATACCCAGATTCACAAGCTGGACTGGCAAGTTCACCTGAAGTTACCCTTTGGTCATGCCTGAATAGTAGGGTGAGCTGCTTAGACGCTTGGTTGGTGAGGGGTGAATAAAGAGCCTTGCCCTGCTCGGCAATCAGTGTCAGGGTATATTAGTGCTTGCTATTAAGTCTGAGCAAGTGCTGGGCTGTAAGATGCTTTTTGAGTGCTTAGGTTGAGAGTTAGACTAGTTTCAAGGGAAAAGCTGAAGAGGAGACTTAGTGGAGCCGGGAATAATTTAACCAAACTAACTGGCACTACTCAGTGTGCAAAATCATGCAAACGTGGTTTTTATAGTAGGGGAAATTAAAGATATAGATATTAGCCCAAAATGGCCAATAAACTACTAACTTCTGGGCTGGAACCACTCCTCCAGGGACAGATAGGATGCTCAAAGCTCCCCTCTCTCACAGGTGAACAGAGAAACTTCTTTCTATCTAAGTAATGTATGGGCAACTCAGAAACTAGTACCACAGCCCTGAATTCAGCACTAGCCTGAAAACTGGACTATACTAGCTTATAAAGGTGGGAAACAAGGAATTTTTTTGTTTTTTTTTGAAAAGATAAGGCAAAAACAGTAAAAAATACACTTAAAACAGCTTTAAATGACTACAAACGACCAGAAAAGGCCATCACACTTTAGTGTGTAGGCTACAACAGTTAAACAAATTATTTAAACAAAAAACAACTTTTTAAAAGTGCAGGCAGTCAAATAAGTACAATACGTGAAAAAAACAAGCTTTTAAATCACAATAAACACTGGAAAATCTGCGTTTAGCTGGAAAACAGTTAAGTACAGCAAGAAAGTACAGAAAACTGATACTTAATCACTCCAAAGTCTCTCTTCTAAGCTAGAAGGCTTGTATCAGTTTAAGGCTTTCTAGTGCTACCCAGTAGGTTAGTTACAGGAAAGATGGAAAACAAGCGCAGATGTGGTCTTTTAAATCAGTAAGTTGAAAGAGATGGACAAACTGTCCAAATGGTCAATAAACTACAATTTCTGGGCCAAGAACCTCTCCTCTCATGGTAGACAGGCTACCTAGTGCTTAGCACTCCCACTGATAAGTTAGAAGGCTTTCTTCCAACACAGAAAGGCTTGTGGGGCTTAGAAGCTTACCAACAGTCCTGGATACAGCAACTCTGTATCTGGACTGGGCTAGTTATAGGAAAGGTGGGAAACAAGCACAACTGTGGCTTTTAAACCAGAACGTTGAAAGAGATGGGAAAGAAAAACTGCCCAAATGGCCAATAGCTACAATTTCTGGGCCAGGAACCACTCCTCTTGTGGTAGATAGGCTACCTAATGCTTACCACTCCCACTGTTAAGCTAGAAGGCTTCCCTCCAACACAGAAAGGCTTGGGGGGGGGGGGCTCAGAAGCTTACAAAGAGTCCTGGATACAGCAAATCTGTACCTGGACTAGACTAGTTACAGGAAAGGTGGAGAACAAGTACAAACGTAGGCTTTTAAGCCAGCAAGTTGACAGAGATGGAAAACTGCCCAAAAGGCCAAATAAACTAAAATTTCTGGGCCAAAACTCACTCTTCCCGTGGAGGACAGGCTACCTAGTACTTACCACTCCTACTGATAAGCTAGAAGGCTTCCCTCCAACACAGAAAGGCTTGGGGGGCTCAGATGATTACTAACAATCCTGGATACATCCTGGATCTTAAAATGATAACTGCCTCAACATAGATGAGCTATGCAAATATGCCATAATCAAAGCTGTTTTTTTATTCATCGCAGGAGGCCATGTGGCTGATAGGACTTTATAATAAGAATACATTTAATATGGACGACCACATAGCAAATATCAGCTGGAATAAATATTTACACTGCAGCCATGTTCAACAGTGACTGTAAGCTATATGATTTAATACCATCAGCAAACCATGCTGATGGACTGAAGTAAATAAAACTGAATGATGTTGAAGTTGAAAATTATAAGGTAAAGAAAGAGGAAATAATAATAATAATAATAATAAAACAACTGTTTTGTAAAGGGATGGATATAAGGGAGCACTTTGGCAGGGATTATGACCACAGGTAGCTGGAACACATTGTTTATCATAGAAAGAGTAAAGTGAATAGGGGGCTTAGTAAACTGTCAATGAATTATAATAGGTCTAATAGCCTAATTATACCCCCAGTGCTACACATGATTTAACATGACCAGCGGCAACAGAGTGGCATAAGCAAATGATAAGAAATTGGAAGACTAAGAAACGTTTTATTTATTGAAAGACGAAGAAATGTTTTAGTAAACTATTCTATAAAAAGTGGAAGATATAAAACACCAGAAACTAATTAATGTATGTTAAGAACTCATCTAGGATGTGATAACATTCGATTCATTTTCCACACTGGCTAGCTTCTCTTTTATGTATCAGCGCAAACCAGTGAAAACACTGTAGTTTCATGATTGCACTTGTTTATGTAAATGCAGGCCAGTGTCAAATCTTAGGAAATTGATATTTCCATCAGATTTTAAACAAATATTTATTCTCTTACAAATAAAACAGTAAAAACATGTTATGCCTTGCCTGAAAGATGTTTATTTTTTTTGTCTACAACAAAATACTGTTTTATATATATATATATATATATATATATATATATATATATATATATATATATATATATATATATATATATATATATATTTATGTATATATAAGTATATGAAGCTCCTAGGCCCATTTATGAAAAAAATACTTCACAAGCTCTCATTTTGAAGACTTTCTCATGTTACATATTTTACAGATTGTCATGTTTACAGCACATCCATAGAACATGGTAAATCCCACTGAAAGCAGGCAAGGACAAATGATACACAATAGCCAGGAACTCAAACAGAAAGCTCAGCACAGCAAGGGATGAAAAGCAACAACTACCACACTATTCCATCTAGCAAATAGCTATGATTGATACTTTACTTCAAAATTTGAAGATCTGCTGCAACGTACTAATGATAACAGTTTTTATAGTCTGAATATTCTACTTGATGTTGGTGTTTCTCAGTATTTTGACCTACATTCAGTTTTCTCCCCTTATAGAAAACACAAAAAATGTTAATAGCATGATATGGGGTCATCAAAGATGAAGAAAGCATAATATATAAGCAAAAACACTGACAATTCCCAAGAGCATATTTTAGCAATTACTACATTCATTATGGCCTCCTTACTTTGGAATGTTTTAGTACTTACTGTACTGACTTTAAACAGAAAACAAATAAATAATTCCATCAAGGATTGTTCAAGCCACAGTTTGACATACAGAGTTTCTGACGCATATACATATAACAAGTCTATGTTTAAATAATGAATATATTTCCATAAATTATGGGCATTTATTTATATTAGTTTATTTCTCGTCCATGGACACATTTCCTCATACCTATGCACAAAATATGTCAGTGTCTGGCTAAATATTTTATGACTTTCCAGAAACTGAACATATTTATTTATTTATGTTTTTTTCTGTATATTTTTAATTAAGTCAATTTTAATAGAAACAAACTAAACATGACACAGAAAACTGCTTAGTTGATGTCTTATAAACGTTTCCCATGGTCTTCAATTTAAATATCTTATTCTGTTTTGATAGTTGAGTCTAGTCATTGGCCATATACTTTTTTATGTTTTGCCAATGTTTATCAAAACTGGACAATTTATCCCATAATGTAAGATACAACAAAATAACAGAGTGGAATTTTAGGGCAAATATACACAAATGATAAATATTGCATATTGTGCTTTCTTAAGTTAGAATAATTTTACCACAGACCTATGTGAGTGCACGTAAATAAAAGATATATTACAGGATCAGCTAATACTCTTTAGGGTACATGCACAATAAAAGTTGCCCCCCCCCAGAAAATAAATAAATAAATAATTGCTTAATAAATCAGACTTTAAAAGATAGATAACAGATTTCCAAATATTCTGGCATAAATTAGTAGCCTGCATAATATAAACCTGCCCTGTTTTGCAGCAGAGTTATACTGAGTTTCAGAAAGGTACACAGTGAGCTTATAAAAAACATGGAATGTGCAAGTAAATTTTTTTTTTTAAAGTTAACAATTGTCTGTAGCCTTAAAAGTTGTAAGCAAAACAATTCAAAATAAGCCAAAAGATGAAAACAATCGGGGTCTTACTTCTCATATAGTTTATTAATGTTGAATAGACTTATTGAAATTTACCTATTAAAGACTTTGTATACTTGCTTTATTTAATTTCACTTTTTGTCTGAGTTGTTTGTGCGTAACAAATGGCATGTTTATTGGGAAAGTCTAGCATAAAAAGTAATATGGAAAATTAAAAATATGTGCCAAGGGTTCCTTTTCAAAACAGCGAATTCTCATAACATCAAATCTCAAAACACTGAGACCATACCATCAAAAACTGGGAACACTGAAACTTTGCATCATAACATCGAAAACTACAAAGCACATGTAAATAACATCCCCTCCACCTATAACAACACCAAACTAACAAACACTTTTTACTATGTTTCTGCAGGGGGGAAAGCCCCCCCTGCACACCCCCACCTGTAAATTAAATATACCAACTTCAAGATTGCAAAACAGTGAAAAAAAGTTAATTTCCTAACCCCTCTGTATCACAATCACCATACAGAATGTACACATAATCCTCAGGATTCATCAAGCTCCGTGCAAGAATAGTGTTATTCTTGCTTGGAGTGTTCCATGGCCATCTAGGACAGCAGCTAGCCCTGCATATTCATGAGGGTGGGCTGCTGTCTATACTAGATGGCCCCAAAACAAGATCAACTGCAGGGGGCATGTCTGATCAGTGCTCACATAGTACACATGCCCCCTGCACTCTAGAAATGCTGTATGGCAATTCCATAGCAGATAACAGTTCCAAGGTACATATAAGCACAGCCCCCTACAACATAGCATTTAACTGTCCAGATTTTCACAGAGTGTCCAGATTATTCCCTAATAATTTTGGCCTTTCACTCATAAAATATCCTCTAACACAAATTGATGCATACTAGCAGCTTTCTCAGTTTATAAGAGTAATGTTACACGTTTAATTTTTTTTCAATCTCTAATAAAGTTTAAGCATAGCTAAGCGGGTTTGCATGATGTGCAGCTATGCTCAGCCTAGCTTACACATCCCAATGAGTTAAATGGCAATATACAGCCATAGCGTACTAGTTATAGCATTTGCTTTGCATGCAAGCATTCACGGTTCGACCCCCAATGCAGTCCATTCATTTTTATTTGTGAAAACAGCCCTAAAAGTACATTTTGTTATCAATAGATAATGAATAATATATATTTGTTAACCAGTGTAGTGTAGCAGGTCCAAATGTGAGGTGTTAGTGTACTACAGATGTGAAACCCCCATATAAACACAAGTGTCCCATACAGTATAGTCACAAAAGAATGTAATGTAATGAAAGCATATAAGGGGATGTTATGGAAGGTAAACATACATATCATAATATGTCATTTATGAGGAATCAACCCAAAAATGGTGATAGTCTGTAAAAGGAAATCTGAACAATGCTAACTTGTGCTCAGCCATGCTTAGCCAGTATAAGCATCGCTTAAATGTAAATTCTAAGCAAGAATTAGTGTAGCTAAGTGGATTTGCACACTGGTAAGCAGGGCTTAGCATCTACCCCTTTATGCGATGCTTATCTTTGCTAAGAGGGTTTGCCCGGTGCTTGGCTTAGCTCAGCATATTCAAAACTGTCCAATCACAGCATAGGGTGGGAAATCAGCCCTATTTAAAACTTGCAGGTGGGAATACAGCTCATAACCAGTTGTAGCTCCCCACTGTAGGCACTATGGCTGGTGTTGGTGAAGGTGTGCACTTTTGGGTGCAGCGCTGGGGCATTCAGGAGTCCAGGGTCATGGTTGGACTCCTTGTAGAAAACAATGACATGAGACTGCAGCAGGACCAGTACCAGGGCTACAAATACAAAGTGGAGGCCTGGGACTGTCTCGGCCATGATCTCACCAGTGCCATTGGCATCCCTCAGACTGGTGAGCAGGTCCAGCACCACTTTGCCAACTTAAAGTGAAGGAAGAGGGAGCTCTTGGACCAGTGGGTCCAAGATCTCCAGGCGGAGAATGCTCCAGACATGTGTAAGTATTAGCCACAATAAGTGTTTTCCAAAGTCCAGCCTGTGTATGTGATGGATAGGTATGCATAAATGTTTTTTCTTATCTGCTGTGCAACTGCAGATGAGAGAGCTGTGAACTTGGATGCCCACACCAGCAGGTTGCTAAGGCTGTGTTACAAGGCTGATGAGTAACAATCTAGCTTGTAGTATTCAGGGCAAATAAATAAAAATGAGTAGAATATCACCTTGCAGTATTTAAAAATGGGTAAGGTTTGTACAGAATAAACAAGCTAGTAGGAGAGTAATAGTGACATACAGGTTATATATCAATACAAGTGTAAGTGCTTGTCAATAAAAGTCAAAACCCCAGACTGGTTGTGTTTACTTTGGCATTGTATGAATCGAAATGTGTACAGTTTATGCATAGCAACTATAGCTCTGAAAGCATTAAACAATCAAGGCTCATCAGGCAAAGATTATGGAGTTATAAAATAGGAAATTAATTATATGAAATGTTGCATGAACCAAGATCTGATGTCTGAATAGTAATGTTGTGTTAACTAGTGTTTTCTACACTGTGCTATGTAAGACATATGTTCTTTGCATGAATGTCAAAATTACAACTTCAGATTGTACAACCAAGAGAGTATTAGACAGACAACAGTCAAACAAGACACAGCAGTTTCTCAGTAGCTAATTCTGATGAAACACAAGCTTGTGTTTTGTGCACAAACAGACACGGTTTGAATCCCGGGAGTGGTAGTAAGCTGTATGCATAATTTCATCCAAGATTTTGTGAACATGTGTAGAAACAGTCAGGTAGTGTTAACATAAATTTCCTCCACAGGTCTGCCAGGTAAGAAAAGGTATAAAATAGCTATAAGAAGGCTGTAGTTATACTGTGTCCAACACCCACTGTCCAACCCCAAGGCTGCAAATGACAGCAAGATAAGTACATCCACCAAGTAGTCTCCCCCAAGAAATGTTCCTCAATTGTCACACTGTCACAGTTAGTGGTTACTGCTGCCAACAACCAGGGTGACTGATAGAAATCAAGGCAGAGTATGCAGTAGCACACACATGCACACAGTATGAGTGCACATACGTAACCCTGACTATATGAATATGTGTAGAAACAGTCAGGTAGTGTTAACAGAAATTTCTTCCACTGGACTGCCAGGTAAGAAAAGGTATAAAGTAGCTATAAGAAGGTTGTGATTATACACTGTGTACAAACATACCAATGCCCAACCCAAGGCCATAGGTTGCTGTAAAGTGAGGTAATACCTGCAGAGTAATGATTAGAGCAATGATCATTAAAGTTGTGAGCACTAAAAGCATATACAGTTGTTAATTGACATCTGTCTCTCTCTCTCTCTCTCCCCCACCTTATCTGCACCAATAATCTAAACACATAAATCAACCGGTATGTTTTTCACCAAACCTATTCTTGGGACATGTGTCCTATTGTTCTACAAATATTGAAATGTTTTTCTATTAATATTCCCTATTCAAATACTATAATTGGTGGCCTGTTGTTATCAATGTAACCTGCATGCCGTTATAATGTTCATTGTGGTTCCATATATGCATGTGCTCTGTTTGATATTGTTCCAAATCTGTTGTTTTGTGTTAATGGGAATACTTATGCATGCTGTTATAACTAATGCTGGAATGTGTTTTTTCATGACTAACCAACATATAAAACTGCAACATCACAACACATCTGTGAAGGTTGATCCCAGCAGATCCACCTGACCCACCTCAACTGGCAGTGGCACCGGGCCCCAGTATGTCTTGCACCCACCCCTGGACCTCCTAGACTGCTGGTCCTGTACCTCCTTTAGGTGGAACCACCTCAGGAGATGGCGCTCACCCCCTTGGGTGCAGGCACGGACAGGATCCTGTCACCCGAAGCCAGATGTGGAGATTGGTGCCTAGCGAGCTTCAAAAGGAGTTCAGAGATCTGCTACACCAGCTTGAGGGCCGCATGCCACATCTAGAGGGTCAGCCTGCCCCTCCTGATCAGCCCCCAGCACAGCCACATTCGGGGGAGTGAAGGTGCAGTGGTGACTGCCCATGGGTAGGAACCTCAGTTCCACTGTATCCGTTTGTGGACTCGTGGGTATCCAATTCCCAACCACCCCTTCCTATCCAAGGTGTTTACCCCCCACATGTCATATACTACCCCTGTCTGCTGTCTTGTCTGCCTTGTCTGTCTTCCTACCCAACCTACCTTCCCCAATATACCTACTATCCTTCTCCAACATCCCACACTTACCTTAAAAAAAGGGCAAACTGTTTCCACAAAAAAATGTTGCCCCATACATAGCTGTCTATTTTGCACACATGTCCACTGGACACATGTAATCTGGTCTAATTGGCTTCACAACACATTATTGTTGTCCTCACCCCTCTCTCAGGGGTTTGAGTGTCCAAAGTTGCCTCCAAATTCTGTATATATGCACAGCTGTTGCTGTAGAAGAAATTGACAGATATGGACCTTCCCTACACCATCCTGCACATCCCTAGTGATCTTTCGTATTGTTTTTCCCTCTGCATGCCATCTTTTTTCACCACTTTCCTATCACTCCTTTTTTCTTTTCTTTTAAAGAAATTAGTGTTGGGGTGGTAAGTGGGTGTAAGCAGGAGTAAGCATCTTTGAGCGATGCTAAGCAAAGCTAACTCAGATTTAGCACTTTTAGGGCTAACTGCATGTAAGCATAGTTAACTGTAAGTTAGCATCACTTAGCTCTGAGCAAACCCCACTTACAACTGCTTAAAAGTGCCTTAATCACTCTGTATCCAACAGCCCTTGTTCTGCCCAGCAACAAAATAATCAGCCCCTAAATATAGATAAATGTATAACAGCTACAAACACATGCAATCTGAGGGTCATGCTGCTAAACAGTAGAAGTCTAAATCTAAAGAAGCAATCACTGGAAGGACTCCTTAAACTGGAGAACATTGACATTTGTGCTGTAACAGAGACCTTGTTAAAGGCAGCAGAAAGCACCCTTGCACTACCAGCCTATAACACACTGCACACCTTTTGGCTGCAGAACTTGGACTGAAGCTCCAAAGGTGGTGGTATTTCCATACTCATAAAGGATGGACTCACCTCCAGAGTGGTAGCCCAACATAATGCATCACAGATACTGCAGGTGTAGCTAACATTGGTAAGACAGTGATTCAGGTTGTAACCTGCTATAGGTCCCGAACTATGTCCCAAGACTCACACTCCATGTTCCTAATCACCCTGGAGAATATTAGTGTCCGACCTAACACTCTCACACTGGTTAACTTCAACTACCCCACCATTAACTGGGAAAGCTACTCATGTATCAGTGCAGTGGCCTGGAACAGCTCATTCCTACAGTCACTACAGGTAGCAACATCATTGACCTGGGCATTACTAACATGGGCGACTGTTGCTGTACACCAATAGTCAACTCCTCCCTTGTTAGATCTGACCACAAAGTAATCAACTTTGGAAATCCACCCCCCCCCCCCCCGCAAAGGTAACCACTATGAAAAGCCTTTCCAAAGCTAACTTTGGCCTCCTAAAAACAGAGGTGGCTAATCTCACAGCAGCTATGCAAATGGAGACTAGTTGCATGACTGCTGAATTAAACACCAATGCACTATGAACATGTGCACAAATGCATGGATTCTGCCATACCTAATAGAACCAAGACCCTCACCTCCAAAAAAAGGAAGCCAATCTGGTAGTCTCCAGCCAAAAAGTCACTCTACAACAGAAGGAGGAAACTGATACAGAATAAGGTGAAGTCCCAAGACTGGAAAAAAACCCTTATCAGCCTCAGTTAAAAGTTGAGATCCCTCATCAAATACTATAAAGCTAGCTGTGAAACAGACTTGCAGCACATACTAAAGACAACCACAAGGCCTGCTAGAGTTATGTAAAGAATCTCCATGGCAATACCAACATTTTCTCTGAGCTACTCAACAATGGCACCTCCTAGACTGAGCCAACACATATTGCCAATATACTGGCCAACAGATTCAGTGCCAACTTTACCCCTCTCACTCCCCAAAGGACCAATCACAATACAAGTACACTGCCAGGCACCCAGTATTACTGCTGCACAGTTTAAAACACCACTCTCCAAGGCCAAGAAAACAGCTTTTATGGGACCTGACAATATCCCTGGCTGTATTCTACATGAACTACAGAGTGACCTGGCACTTCACCTGTGTGCCCTGTTCAATCACAGCCTCACCTCAGGCTTTGCCCCTACCAAATTGTGCACTGCTACAGTCACCCATCTCCAGAAAGGAGGAGTGACGACAGACCCTTGAACTATCAGCCCAATAGCCTGACAAGACTGTTATGTAAAGCTATGGAATGCATCATCATGCACCTAATAAACAGGATAAGGGAATCTCCACACTCAGGATCCCATACAGTTTGGTTTTGTGAAGGGTAGGTCATGCCTGCTCAATCAACCTGGTCAACTTCTTTGAATCAGTCACTTGAGCTGTGGATGAAAGCAAGGTGGCTCATACAACCTACTTTGATCTGGCCAAAGCCTTTGATAACATTCTCCACTCAGGAATCATGCAAAAACTCACTAAGCTAGGCATCAACCTCTATATCACTAGGTGGGCTGCAAACTGGTTCACTGATAGAACTCATAATGTCTAAATAGCTGGCTCCAAGTCAGACTGCTGAGCAGTCATAAATGGAGTCCCACAGGGTTCTGTCCTGAGTCCTCTCCTGCTTGGTATCTACTTCTCTGAGGTCCATGTCAACATGAAGGGACTCTGGCTGACAAAGTTTGCAAACAATTGCAAGTTGGGAGCTATTGTTAACTACCCAAGTAATGTTGGCATCCTACAGAAAGGCCTCACTGAGACCAATGATTGGTGTCAGAGCCATGGCCTTAAGCTCAATGTCAGAAAATGTGTTGTCATCCCATTTGGGACAAACCCTGTTCCCTTGAATTACCACATCAATGGTAGTCCCCTGAAAAGAGAAGGTGTTACAGTCTAATGTACAATTCTCAAATTCTCACAAATCTTAACTCAGCACTCCTGACCAAACCCAAATCTACCTACAACAAGGTTGCTATATTTGCTGCCCAACAAACCTACAAATCTCATCACTGTCTCTCTCTAAAACACCTAAACAGACTTGAATTACCCCACCAGCTTCTGCTTGCTCTCTCAGCTCCAGAACATCCATGCTATCCTATACCAGACCTTCCTACTGCCCAGCACTATCCCCTCTCATCTCCCATTATTCTCCCTCCAGACCTCTCTGAAGCTCTAACCAAGATCTACTACAAATCTACAAACCCAAGTCTAAATCTGGACACAACATGTACAGCTATCACCCTACTATTGCTTGGAATAAGCTCCCACTAGAAATTAGGACCCTTACACATCCTAAACAATTTAAGACAGCCACCAAAGAGCACTTTAAAAAGTCACTGGTTCTGCCACTGCACTCTTCCCTTCTTAAACATCCCCTACTTCTCATACCTTAATCTACGTTCTTCCCTTAATTCACTTTTCTCACTAGCTCTCTCTAATCTTCCTTGACTACTCTTTCTACTGTCTTCTAAAATCTATTAAGCAAATCACCTCAGAAAAACAGTCTATTGTAATTGTCTTGCCTTCATGCAACTACATTATGATAAAACTGGGTTTTTGTAACCACTTACCCCAAAAATTATATTCATCTTAATGACATATTTCTTTTTATACATCTTGAAATAGTTTTGCTATACTCCTGATTATTGACACTGTATAACACTGTATTGCTACTTAACGTCTTGTTAGAAAACACGAGTAATAGGACCACAAACTAAGATAAAAACCTCCACGCCAAAGGATCCAGAAAATAAGTTTTAACGCTTTTATTGAATACAGAACGTTTTCGCCACTGCACTGCAGAAAGCTTCATCAGAAACAGTAACAATAGGAAATACAGCTGTTTATAGTCAGCAAGTCATGATGTCATTTCCTCAAAAAACAGCATGTCAATCAGCAATAAACCAAGAAAAAAAGCAATTTTTTATATAAAATATATAACCTAAAATGGTCAATTACTATTTATATTAAAATCACTTATAAAATAGGTACTGTAAAGAAACCAAACATACCTAAAATTAAATACAATAATTACATGTATCTAGATCCTTAAAAACATAAAATTTAACTTATCTTAGATAACTTTTGTATCTGAGTAGAGAGGAGATATTGCATGATTCATTAAGACCATTTTAGGTTTTTCCTTGGTTTATTGCTGATTGACATGCTGTTTTTTGAGGAAATGACATCATGACTTGCTGACTATAAACAGCTGTATTTCCTATTGTTACTGTTTCTGATGAAGCTTTCTGCAGTGCAGTGGCGAAAACGTTCTGTATTCAACTTAACGTCTTGTAATAATCCTGTGAAATTGCTGCTTAATGCTAATATATAATGAAAATTATTTAAAATTTTGGAACTTTTCTCCCCCGGGCCTTTGCTGAAAAAGGGCTCTTCATCTCAGTCGGACAATCCTGGTCAACAAATGTAAAATAAATAAATAAAATAAAATAAGAGATCTGGGTACACAGGTTGACAGCAATGTCTCTTTTGACCACCACATTGCCACTGTGGTCAGGAAGTCCTTCTATGTGGCACATCTCATTACTAATGCTTTTGCATCCAGGATGGAAGAGGTCATTGTCCCCCTGCACTCTTCTTGACGGAGTGACACGGTTTGCTTCAACATATATATTCTGATATATATGAGGTATGAAAATGAAATGTGTGTCATCATTTACTGACAACAATCATCATATCATCACAGTGATTTACCAGAGAAATGAGAATAATCTCTAAAACAGACCAGACATGTGAGCAATACACCTGGACATCTCCTGAAACAATCCAGCCAGTAGAAAGGTATGCGCAGAACCCCTTACTGCAATGAATCTTGATCAAGGCTGACAAAGTGGTGGGTGGAAGCCATGAAAATGGGGATGTTTTTGAAGTACTGGCATAGAAAGGTTAACACAGTTGCTACAGTAACACCCTCCTTTGTGCTCTAACATATATTTAGTGAACTAGCACAAATAATTGAAATAGGAAATCTGCTATGGGTTATTATACATGTATTAATATATCAGGCACTACAGGGATATAAGAGCACTGAAAAACAGACACCAGTGTGAAAGTGCATACCCACAACTAATATCACCATAGTCACAGTCACATACCGGTAAGTCAAGTGAACAGTAGAGTATAAGGACTGTGTGAACAAATACATCATTGTTTGCCAGACACACACAAGCCCTACATATACTGGCCCAATTCTTAGTGTAGTCTGAATCCTGACCATGCTACAGAACATGTCTCTGTCTGCCTCTACAAATACATATAGCCAACAGACCAGCAGAAACTGGAGCAGCATGCACAGTCAGATAAAAAGGACCCATAACACTTACATCTACCCCCCTCTATACACAGCCCAATTAACATGTACATATGCCATGTGTACATAATCCTGACAGTCTGTTAACAATGGCCAGACATACACAGACCTCTCAAATGTACAGTTCAGCTCAGAATGCACAGGCTCAGGGCTCATATCTATAGCCTCTTCCGTGACATATATGTGGGTCTACTACATCACTGGGATTGTAGCAGGAATGAAGGCAAGAAATAATGATACTAAATACGTCTGAGTCTCACTGACATCTGGACAAAGCTTGACATAATTTTGGGACAGAGGTACAAACACAGGGGTAGATTGGACATATTGCTGTCATAAATTGAGACAGTTGCAGATGTTACTGGGTTTGTTGTAACATATCCTTTATGAGGAATATGAAGTCAGTATTACCAATAGATGTGAGTATTTACTAACTGCATTCCCCAGAGTCCCCAACTTATTTTCCAAGGACACCAACTGTCTGGGGAACAGAAAAAACACAACAGGCAAACATCTGGCCAGTCTGTGGACACCATGCCAGTGGAGAGGTATGTCAGAGACATATCACTGTAGGACATGAAGTCACTCACTAAATGCATGTCCACACAAACCCTGTCGGTCTATCAACCCACCATGTGTATAACAGCACTGATGACATAGAATCTGTTCACTATTCTGGGGATATGTCTCCCATGTTGTTGGGCTGTCTCCAAATGTCCTTTCCTGTGAAGTATTACTACCTATGAATGTGTAGTCCACCACCTCTGTAATGTCCCTCACACAGGCAAGGAAAAGGGGCAAGGCCCACATGAAGGAATGTTCCATATGTTGGAACTAGCAATAGTGTCCAGGCCCATGACACAATACTATGTGTGCACCTACATAGTTGTATGGCCTTAGCAATACCTTACATCTGCACATCTGCACAGAGGACAGACAGAATGTAGATAGGCAACATGTTATGCATTAGGATGTATGTTTTGAAGGACAGAAGTCTGAAACTGAAATGTATGCCATTACTACATGACAGCAGTCCCAATGATGTGGCCAAAGAACATAATAGTCTACAGTTAATATAATAATATCATATTAATATCCAATAGGAGATACATAAAAACATACAGCTCAAACACCAAGAACAATATAGTGCAGTACTCAGAGTCCCAGCTTTGCATGCAGGGGTGCATGGTTCGAGTACTACAATAGGCAATCTAATTTTACATGGAAAAGCAGTGTTAAAAGTACTAATTTAATAATACAATATGTGTTAAATTATTTTTGTGAACCAGTGCACTGTAGCTGGCGTAACATGCATGAGTGAGTGCATATAATGTGATACTACCCATGTATAAAAAAAAATGTGATACTATTCATGTATACCCAGGTGTCCCATACAGTATATTCACACCTCTTGCTACTGTAATGACAGCACATAGAAGCATGTTACGTACAGGAAATTAAATACACTTATTAAATTATGTCATTACTCTGCTATTTTTATCAGACTGGAATGTGAGCAATGGTTACCATGACTGAGTTATGTTTAGCATTGCTTAAATGTGAATGCTAAGCAGTTTGCACACTGGGAAGTGTCACTAAGCAAAGCCTAAATGGTGTAAGTACTAATTCGTTTAACTGTACGTTAGCACCACTTATTGTAATGCAAACCTGCACAAACCCACTTAAAGCCACTCAAAACTGCCTTACTCTGTATCCAACAGCCCTTGTTCTGTCTAGCAACAAAATAAACAGCCCTTGAACCCAGGGCCCTGTACACTATAGCAACAGCAATGTACCACTAAGCCATCGGAGCTGTAGGTCTTTTGGAGGTTTTTTTCAAACATACCATGCATTACAGCCAGTTGGGAAGAGACACTGTGCAATCAGGAAGGATTGGTATCTATGAATATATTTATTTATTTATTTTATTTCACATTTGTTGACCGGGCTAGTCCAACTGGATACATGTCCATTTTCAGTAGAGGCCCGGCGAGAAAAGCTCCAGTAAAAAAACCATACAAAAATATCAAATTCAAAATTAGAAAAATGGCATTAACATATAATATTACATCATAAAGTTAACAAATTTTCAAAAAAACCCCAGTAAAAAATGACTTAAAAATCAAACATGGAAAATAGTACTCAAGACTAACAGCATTAGTAATTAAGAAATATGAAAATACACATATACATATATAGAGAGATAGACAGATAGATGGATAGATAGATAGACAGATAGATAGATAGATAGATAGATAGATAGATAGATAGACAGACAGATAAATAGATAGATATGCATGGAGATACATATATGTGTATAACAATATGTAGATTTATTACCAAAAAATACTGACGTATATATATATATATATATATATATATATATATATATATATATATATATATATATATATATGTGTGTGTGTGTGTGTTTGTGTGTATGTGTGTGTGTGTGTGTGCATGTATAAAATGCATATATATCTATATATATATATATATATATATATATATATATATATATATATAGATATACATACATGTCTCAAAATGCCCATACAAACATAATGCTGCTAATAGACTACCCATAATTGTGGCAGCATGTACATTTGGATACAAAAGGACCCATGACATTTACATCTGCCCCCCCCACCCCACACAAACATAATGCTGCTAATTGATCACCCATAACTGGGGCAGCATGTGCATTTGGATACAAAAGGACCCATGACACTCACATCTGTCCCTCCACCCCACAGTCCAAATAATAAGTGAACAGTACGCTGCTACAAAATCATGATAGGTCATACATAATGCCCAGACATACAATGACCTCTTAGCAAAATGACTAAAATGATTGAAGGTAGTAAATAGGAATACAACCAGCCAGTAATTCACACAAGTTTTATTATACTCTGATGCTTTGGCCAAAGCCTTCAAGGAGTACAACATTACAAGAAATACTTGCCTTACATACAAGAAGCAATTAACACTTAATTAGTTTTAGATGCACAGCCTCCAATTATACTCCTCACTTAATCCCTGGGAGGATAGAGGAATGGGGAGGATGCAGGGAGTAGAGGTGGCGGAGGTGGATGAGTTTAAATACTTGGGGTCAATAGTTCAGAGTAACGGTGAGTGTGGAAGAGAGGTGAAGAAAAGAGTGCAGGCAGGATGGAGTGGGTGGAGAAAAGTATCAGGAGTGATTTGTGACAGACAAGTACCTGTAAGAGTAAAATGGAAGGTCTACAAGAGGGTAGTGAGACCAGCTATGTTATATGGGTTGGAGACAGTGGCACTGACAAAAAGGCAGGAGTTTGAGCTGGATGTGGCAGAGTTAAAGATGTTAAGATTTGCACTGGGTGTGATGAGGGTGGACAGGATTAGGAATAAGTATATTAGAGGGTCAGCCCAGGTTGGAAGGTTTGGAGGCAAAGCCAGAGAGGCAAGATTATGTTGGTTTGGACATGTGCTGAGGAGGGATGCTGAGTATATTGGGAAAAAGATGCTAAGGATGAAGCTACCAGGTAACAGGAAAAGAGGAAGGCCTAAGATAAGGTTTATGGATGTGGTGAGAGAGGACTTGCAGGTGGTTGCTGTGACAGAGCAAGATGCAGAGGACAGGAAGAAATGGAAACAGGTGATCCACTGTGGTGACCCCTAATGGGAACAGCCGAAAAACGATGATGATTTAATTCCCTAGGGGATAAAGTATCACATTTAAAAATATAAACTGATTTTGTACATATAAATTTTTCTTTTATGAATGTTTCATCAAACTGAGAAACAGACTATTTCCAAAACAGTACCTTGCAACCCACTACTGTCCCTATGGTGAACTTTATTCAAATGTACAGCTATAGAATACAGTATGCAGTAATATGTCTCACATGTTCTAACAGCCTAGTTTTAAAACACTTGTTACTCTCCCCCACATAAAATATGTTACGAGGGCATCTAAGAACATTCTCTTTACACTGACCTCTTGAATGTACAAACTTCCACGTTTCCCAGCCTTTCCCCTCAGCAGGAATGACAGCACTAAATAATGATAGACCATATACCTATCAAACTCCTACTTTATGGCAACTGGACAAAGCCTGACATAATTGGGGGGCAGAGGCCCACACACATGGCCATACTTGAAATATTGCTGTCATGCACTGATAATGCTGCTAGTGTTACAGGATTTGCTGTAACATATTTTTTCTGAGGGATATAAAGTCAGAAACACAAATAGATGTTATCATGTATGGATTGCAATCACCAGAGTATGCTACTGATTTGCCAAGGACAACACCTGTCTGGGGAACAGACCAAACATAACAGGCAAACCTCTGGCCATTATGTGGATAGCCCTACAATTGAGAGCTATGCAGACACAAAACTTTGTCAAGAGTCTGAAAACCATGCAGAAGTAGTATGTTCAGACAAATCCAGTTAAACTAGCTGTATTCAAAACATATAACAGCAATACTCACATTCTGCCCCTAAGTCTTGAACCTTCTCCACTATTTACTTGGCTTGTCTTCACAAGTTTTGTTGTAAGAGGTATTAGCTCACACACCTCCAGGATGTCTTCCTCACAGGTAAGGGAAAGGGCCAACACTCATATGGAGTAATCAGTTATAGGAGTTTGTTGCCATGACATTGGCTATTGGAATAATTACACAGCTGCTCTGCATGCAATTAGCAACTGGGGACAGCAATTGATGCACAGGCCATCACATGGTCATGAGCATTACCTACAAAAGACAAGTTGCCATCTATTCAAAACACCTCTGTCATATACAGTTAACTACTTCAAAGCTGATCCAATATGAAGAAATTAAAAAAATAGATATATCTCTGAAAATCCAGAAAAAAGTGTGTGGAACAAGAAGGCATGTAATTGAATTCAGTAGGTTGTCTTTAATAATGGAAAATAGGGGTTTGAAAGAATATGTTTCTCAACAAGACTTGCTGTACTGATGTATGGCTGAACAGCACCAATTGCCATAGCATGTGGCCGTGTCTATAGTGACATAGATCACAGCTCAGGCCTCTGACTCACCCCAGGAAAGGACAGCTGACATTCGGAAACTACTGGCGTGTCTGTCAAACACCACTGACTATGCCACTGCTAGGCCAGCTACTGGGATGTTGTACATATCCATATCTTACATGTGCATATAACCATGATACAAATTTTCTCTTGTAAAATAACAGAACTATCTAGAGCATGTGCAGAGTAAACTACTGTTGCAGAAGTATATGTTGAAATACATGTAATATAGTGAGTTCATATCATTCAACTGTACAGTCTTTTAAGCACATGTATGCCTGATATATGTAGTCACTTACACATAGACTTGTGTTATGTTAGGCAAACCATTGCCAAGTCTGTTAACAATGGCACTGTAACATAATAGCCTAGATATGAATGTGGGACATCCTCCAGGTTAGCACTGTGATAGCAAAGCCTACTGTGCAATCAACTTACTTATCTATGTATGTAAATAAGTTGTGCATGTTCAACTTGTGTGTAATATCAGTTTCAGTGCATACAACAGACATAAATGTTTACATGTACTGGTTGTTGCATTGCCATGACAATGATATGGTTAGTAGAATAGGCATGATTATCAGGTTGTAATCGGAGAAGTGTGAAACTGTGTTATGACCCTCTGTCCATGCCTACCACAAACAGCTATCTGAACACCTACATACAGTAGATATCAAGAGTGTACACACCACTGTTGAAATGCCAGGTTTGTGTACTATACAAAAGTGAGACCACAGTAAATCATGTCAAAATATTTCCCACCTTGAATGTGACCCATAACCTGTACAATTCTATTGACAAACAAACAAATCTGTTAGGGGAGAAAATATAAATCATAAGAAATGTACTATCAACTGGTTGCATACATGTGCACACACATAAACCACTACTTGCTTGATACACCTCTTGCAGTAATCACAGCATTCTCTTTTTGGTTACACACATGCCATCGATTAACAAGACTCTGATTAACCACAAATAATGTTCAACTGTCCTAGTAGGATATATTTGACATTTACCCAGTTGCCTGCTACTTCCGTGGTGGTGCAGCGGTAGCATTGTTGCCTCACAGCAAGAGGTTCTCCCATTTGATTCCTGGCTTGAATGCGGGGAGTGCCTTCTGTGTGGAGTCTGCATGTTCTCTCTGCGGTTGGGTGGGTGTTCGAAAGACATGAGTAAATGGGCGTGCCTTTGTTGAAGGTTGAACGTTGAGCTGGCACCTCGGCGTTCGTGAAAATCAACTGCCAATCATTAGCGGACCGGAGTTCCGCTGTGGCGACCCCTAACTGGGAAAAGCCGAAAGACAACAACAACAACCCAGTTGCCTGCTACAGCAAAAGACATGTTTGGCAGAGATCTAAAAAAGCATTGAAGGTATCTCATTGTGGAAAGGTATCAGTCCGGAGAAGAGTAGAAAAAGTGTCCCCAATATTGGATATAGCATGGAATACAGTGCAGACAGTCATCAGACAGTGGAGAAGATATGGGACAACAGTGACACTGCAAACACCTGGACGTCCATCCCAAATAGATGACATGACAAGATGACAACTGGCCATGATGGCTGACAGGTGGCTGACAGCAACACTGAATGAGCTGCAAGAATGCTTGGCAAGTACTAGGTGTGCACCACATGTGACAACAATCTTCTGTATTCCTCATATGTCTGCCTTATGGGGTAGTGTTGCTAGATGGAAGCCTTTTCCCTACACAGAAAAACATCCAGGGCTGGACAAACATTACCAAGCAGTACATCAAGTCTCCAAAAAGCATGTTGGACAATGTGTCATAATCTGATGACATCAAGGTTAAACATTTGGCCCATGATTCCAAGAAGTATGTTTGGCCCAACACAACACTTTGCATCAACAAAAGCACACCATCCCCCCGGGTGAACCATGGTGGTGGCAGTATCATGCTGTGGGGTTGCTTTTCAAAAGCTGGAACTGGGCCTCTACTCAAGATAGAGGGAATTATGAGAAGTTGCAAATACCAACTGGTTTTGTCCCCAAACCATCAGTCATTTGCTAAAAAGATGAAGATAAAGAGGGATTTTGTCTGTCAACATGACTATGACTCCAAACATACATCCAAATCAACAAAAGAATGACTTCACCAGATGAAAATTACAGTTTGGGAATATGCTAGCCAGACCTACATCCAACAGAAACTCTGTGGGTTGCCCTAAATAGGGCTGTGCACAAGATATGCCTCAGTATTTTACATATTTGTAGTGCTGTTGCAATGAAGACTGGGCAACTATTACCAAGTAAAGATGTGCCATGATGATAGACTCCGACCTAAGATGACTGAATGCTGTCATTATCTCAACAGGTGCTTCCATAAAGTATCTGTTTAAGGGTGTGCACACACATGCAACCAGCTTATTGTCCTGATTTCAATTTGCATATGTTTTCCCACAACAGATTGTTATGTTTTCAATGGCACTGTACAGGCTATAGGTCACATTAAAGGTGGGAATTGTGTTGAAATGAGTTATTGTGGTGTCAAGTTACAATAGCACAAAAAACAGGAATTGTAACAGGGGTGTGTACACTTATATATCCACTGTAACTGTACGGACTCAGCAATACCTGACCTGTAAAAGCCACCTCCACCAAGGTAGACTAATCCCCTTTGATCGATAGCAGCAATACACAAACCACATAATAGGTTGCTATATTGCTGTACAGGGCCACATAGGTGCAGACAACAACTTGGAAGCATGTCCACCTCTATCTGAACAAGCATATAAGGTCACAGGTGACTCCATGTAAGGCTACCTATGAGTACAAATCACACATATCCGCACTGCCAAGGCCAGTCACAAGGGTCTCTCCACATATGTTCTCACTCCCAGAGGCAACAACATAATTCACCATGTACTGGTGTTAAAATCACACCTCATACACAACTTGCATCAGACAAGTTAGGTGTGAACATCACCCCCCCGTCCCCCCATCCCTATAGGGAGATATGCACATTAACTGCACCCCTCCCCACATCAGTGGTGACCAGGTACATATCGCCTACTGAAAGGCAACAACATCAAGTCTCCATGGGGTCTGATAACATACCTGTCCTCATCTTACATGAACTCAAGCAAGTGCTCACAGTTCCATCACACACCATATTCAAACACAACCTCGACAATATCCACACACCATTCACATGGAAGATTGCCACTGTCACCCCTCTACACAGAAATGACTGGTGAATAGATGTTTATGGAATTAATTGTCCATCATTGGGGAGAATATGTCAGAACTGCAATGCAAGCTAATATTGTGCTGATAGATTACAGGGGTATGGTGTAGTTGTAAGTGCTGGCATGAAATATCCACTGTTAATGTACAATTTCTGTCCATACTGTTGACAACTGTATAAGGTGCTATGATGTGTTTCACTATTTATGTCTTCCAGGCAAGATGCATCATGTGAGGAATCTGCCCTACAGCCCAGCAGAAACCTCTGAGATTGTTGAGTTTCTAATACAGCACTACAATATAATGTTTAGCTGTAGTCAGGAACATCTGCGGGAGAGGACTGCCCTGTGGAATGACTTAGTCCACAGGGTAAACAATGTAGGCCTGCACACAAGATCATATGAGCAGGTCAGCATCGTGCTACTGACCTCCTTTGTAATGCCCAGTGAAGGGTTGCTGCCATAGCCAGGGAAGCAACAGCCACAGGTGGGGGCCCACTCATGCAGGGCCCCACTGACAGCACAAGAACAGCTACTAGCCAACCTTGGGGCACCCACCCCAAGAATACAAGATCTCCATGAATCCGGCATTGTGGATGTGGGTGACCCTGACACAATGAAGAAAGAGCGTGCAGGTAAGGCCCTAATGCACACTACTAGAATAATTTAGCATACACAACTTGTATCGGTAGAGTATCTACATGCATATTTCAGATAAGATAGTAGTTGCGGACGGGGTTTGGTAATGCACATAAGTACACATCTATGGTGATGGGCAGCATATTTTGTACTATTGGGAGTTGTATTGTTAATGTGCAAAAATGCTGCTTCCCCACTGTATCAAGGCCACATGCTGACAGTACCTCTCTTCCACACCTATTAACTCCCTCTGGTCTACTGGGACAGCAGCCTGTAGCTGGTGAGTATGTAATTGTTTTGTTGTGCTTTGCCAATACACACCTAGCCATATTGCTTAATGTCCATGTTCACTTGTGGTGGTGTTAACTGCAGTGGATCACAGTGGTCACCATGTGGGCCTATCTGAGGGGTAATGTAACATTCCTGCAGCATACCTCACAACCTGTCAGTGCATGACATATGGACACAGACCAACAAACTGGGGGGACACATGGGCTACGGTAGGGACATGCATGAAACAATCCCATAGAGTGGACACCACAGTGTACACACCCCTGTCAAGATGCCAAGTGTTTCTGATATATACAATGAGAGACCACAATATTATATTCCACACCTTTTCCAGCCTGTAATGTGACCATAACATGAACAAGGAACTTGTAAAACCAAACAATATGTTAGGCCACCGAATATGGGGTATACAAACCTTACAATATGATGGATGCATATGTGTGCACACCCTCCAAATAACATATTGTGGGAGCAGCTTTTGGTGTACTGACAGCATTTACTTGGCTTGGGTACACAGCTGCCATCAGGTACAGGGACTCAATGTAACAACGAATAACGGTCTACTGTCAGAGCAGTGTATTCATGACATTTGCTCATTTGCCTGTACCAGAAGCAGTCATGGCTTGCACAGATCTTACAAAGCAGTATAGGGATCTCATATTTGAAAGGTATCAGTCAGGAGTAGGGTACACCAAAACTACCACAGCATTGCATATACCATGGAAGACAGTGGAGACCGTCATCAAAAGGTGGATTAAATATAGGACAATAGTGCTGTTGAAAAGAACCAGATGTCCTTCCAAAACAGATGGCAAGACATGCTGAGAATTGGTCAGGGAGGCTGCCAGGAGACATGTAGCAACACTGAGGGACTTGCAGGATTCTCTGGCAAGTACAATTTCTGTAGTGCTTGTGGCAACAATCGCCTGGATTCTGCATAAGTCTGGCCTATGGGGAGGTGTCAGTAGATAGAAGCATTTACCCACACCAAACACCATCCAGGGCTGTGTACAGGTAACAAAACATAACATCAAGTCTCCCAAAGGCATGTGCTGCAATGTGTAATGGTGTCATGAGACCAAGGTTCAAACCTACAGACAGTATTTCTAAAGCTGCGTGTGGTGCAGAAGCAACACTTCACTTTGCCTGAGGACCACCATCCACACGTTGAAGCTTGATGGTGGCAAGTGTCCAGCATTAGAGATGCTGTTCATTACCTGGAACTAGGCCTGTAGACATGGTGGAGGGAATTCTAAACAGTTACAAATGACACCCATGTGTGTGCCAAAGCCATCAAGCATCTACAATACGGCCGAGGATGGAGAGAGCTTTCAACTTCCAACACAACAATGAACCGAAGCATACATCCAAAGCTAGCTAAGGATGACTCTATCTGAACACAATCAAGGTTATCAACTGGGCCAGACAAAGCCCAGAATCAACACCAATAGTAAACCCCCAGTGTGACCTCCAAGGGCTGTGCACATGAGCTGGCATTGCAATCTGACAGAGTTGGGGGAATTTTGTAGGGAAGACTGTCCAAATAATGCCAAGGCAAGATGTTCCATGCTAATATATCCCTTCCCAGGAAGACTGACTGCTGTAGTTCAATTAACAGGTGCTTCAATCAAACATTAGTTTAAGGGTGTTCATAGCTATGCAATCGTAATATTGTATGCATCTCATTCAGTATCTTCATAGCTAGCACATTTGTTTGTTTCTTAATTGGATTGCACAGGTCATATGTCACATATAAGGTGTGCAATGTTTTCAAATGCAGTAATGTGGTCTCATTTTATATCATAAACGAGGATGGTGTGTACGCTTATCATATCCATGTTATGCTAAGAATGTCATTGGTGTAACCGGATGTGATTGCACATACATTCACTGCTGCTGATGAGATCTGCAAATCAAATGTATGTCATTAATTGGTGACATCAGTCCTCATATCATCCAAGTTATGTGTCAGACAAACACATAGGGGTTGTGAGGAACAGAGCAAACATAAGTGCCAGACATCTACACATTCGGCAATGATTTGTACACTTGTGAGGTGTGGTCTACAGTATATGCTAGTGTGCTATACAGGTGCACAGCAATAATGTGTACATGGATGCAGTGCATGCTAGGGGAAGGGACGTCACCTACTAACATGACTCATGCATCACAGAGATGTAGATTGTTAGTAACAAGCTTTAAGAATGGCTGCAATGCATGATGTTGAGGGTCGTGTCATGCATGTCAACTGCTGGGTAATGTGAGGTCTGTGTAATATCTTTGTGCCACCTCACCTGTAACTGTCTGTGTGCGCATGCATGCACGCGCGCACGTGTGTGTGTGCGTGTGTGTGTGTGTGTGTGTGAAAGTAAACCATACTGTACAGGTATTAAATTACATATACTGTCTTCCCCTCCCAGGTGGCGATGGAGGTCAGAGTCATTCCTGCATGGAAACTGATGTCAGTATCTCTACAGACTCTGAAAATGATGATAGGTATAGTGAGGCACAGGTGGGGTTGTCAGGAGCTGAATCTGTGCCATTGGTTGGCATCCCACTTTTGTCCACCCCATCTCCGCACACAGTCACAATGCCCACACATGCCCCATCACCAGTGACCATAGATGAGGGACAGTTGGCAGGTGGTGGCATGGGACAGGAAAGTGTGGTGACTAGGGCAAGTGTGGCTGTAGACAGCAGCCATTGCTGGATAACAGGTGAGGTCCCACACAGGCGGATGGACAGGGGTGCTCGGACAAGGACTGTTGCCCATCATGGCCCTGCCAGAATTGCCACGGCAGGAGTCACCAGACACATGTTTCAGACCTTTATGGAGGCACAGGCATGTATGGAACATCACACCAGACATAGGGTCCAGATGGCAAATCTTCCTGCTATGCATGACAACATCCGTGATCTTGGAGATGCCGACCATTATTATGTTGCGGTCATGGATGGATGGTTGGGTGAGATGGTGGCACTCCTTGACCGTGGGATGCCTGTGTTGGAGTATGTGATGGGAGTTGGCCACCAGCCATGTGGACATAGGACAGCAACATGAACAGCTGAAGGTCTACGTGGCTGTGCAACATCTCACTCCCACTCCCATAGTCCACAACACAACTCAGCACGCCATGGGCACATGGCCCTGGCCAGTCCCAACAGGGATGAAGATACAGCAGACAACAGTCAGCATCAGGGAGTACTACTCTGTCTGGCCTTGGGCCTGGTGGTGCCATTGGAACCCCTGGCAGGGCCAGTTCCAATGTCCATGGCTGGACACAGTGAACTGTACACCCTGCCATGTATGGTCCGCAGCTGTCCAACATACCCCTGTATAGGGCAGAAACATGGCAGAACTGTGTGCATCCACTCACACACACATCACCATCACAGCTAGGACACATCCATACTTACACACACCACCTCTGCATGGCCCATGAAATACACAACCCCCAACCCACACACATGATGTCAACCAATTGGCTCACCCTAGGCTTCTGGCAAACCCACACCACACTCTCTGCATATGATGACACTTGTGTCCCATCCCTGTCATCCATACCATTGATGCAGTGACATGCTAACATAGTTCTGATGCACAGGGCGAATTTAGTTCAGTTTAGCAATGTAATGCTGTGTATGCATGTTTAATAGTTAGATGGCAGAGTTTGTAGCTGTCCAGCCATGATGCATTATTGCTGTTATTAACACCACTGACTGACTGTGGTCTCCATAATGTATTATGTTTGTGTTCTAGGTGTCTATCTGTCAGAAGGATGTAGTTCTGCAGACCTTTTCTACAAGGGGTATAGCAGTGTGGTAACACATTGACTGTGTCATATCCAGGATACAGCGGTACACAATTAACAGGTCTGTATAACAGTTATTGCATGTGCCACATGGCTGATAGGGCTGAGGGGTGTATACAGGTAACTGCATGGTGGCTGATGTCAGCAGCTCTTGTACAGTGGATAATGGTAAGTGAACTGGGTGGAACACACCAAAGGTTTGTGAGTACCACACACACAGAGGGTATTGTGTTGATGCAACACACATAGAATACTGTTCACACACACACACACACACACACACACACACACACACACACACACACACACACACACACACACTCAAAGGATCACGATTGCCAGTGTTTTCATACTACTGTCACACATGAGTGTACATACTCCCAAACACTGCTGTACACACCAATGCACACACACACACACACACACACACACACACACACACACACACACACACACACACACACACACACAAACACATGATACTCCTTTCATGCACATTTGCCAGGGGTGGGAGTAGAACCCCTATATATCTATTTATTGTTACTACATTGTTAAACATTTATCGCATGCACCATGGAGGTTATGGGGTGACACTTGTCCAAAGCTACTTCTACAGCATGAGACATCACCAGGCCTTGCAAATTATGACAATGGGGGATGCACTGGGTGAGAGACGCCACAAAATACAGTAACCTACATACACACACACACACACACACACACACACACACACACACACACACACACACACACACACATTTGCAAGGGCTCATATTAGAACCCCTAGCTATGTATTTGTTGGTGTTATAGCATTATGCAGTTCACGCACAGACCACAGAGCTTATAGGTTGTGGAGTGTCCTAAGGTACTTATATAGTGAATAACATCTACAGCACTTGTAAGGTATGGCAATGGTAGTTGTACTGGGTGAGACGGGTCACCAACTACTTTCACCCACATGTTTACACACTCACCAACACTCTCAAACACACTAATGCACACACAAATATTTGATAGTCCTGAGATCCATGGTTTCAAAGAGACATAGGTGTGTATGTGGCAAATGGCCATGGAGGCTTTTCCAGGGTATTCCGTGGGAATACACGGCATCATGCCACCTGATGATACTCCCCAGTGTGTGTACTGAGTATTGTCAATGTAGTGATCCCCAGGGTGCATATTCTATTCCCCACCCACTCCTCCTGATATCTCTTGAAGAGGGCCAGTGCTGTGCTCAGCTTGACATGTGTGTGGTGTCTATTCCATGGCGTGGCCAGTCTCTGGGTTGTGCACCTGTCCCTCCAGCATGTCCTATTGATTGTGAGGATGGGGTTGGGGTATCTGGGGCATGTGTAGACAGAATAGTGTCCTCGGATGTAGCATTCCTGATAGGGTTGGGTCAGATATGGTTGTGCATGTCAGGCAGAGATCGCTCCCACGTAGGCAATATGAGACAGAGATTCAGTGCAATTGTTGGAGTCTGTCCATATGGGGCAACTATGTAGTATCTAAGATCCTCTTTGTGAGGTAGTTTTAGCCTCTCCTGTTGCTGCTGGTGTCCAGTGGGGTACATGGCAAATGGGCCATAGTACACATTGATTGGCCTACTGAGGGGTGTGTACAGGGAAACACTGTCCTTTTACTTCCCAGATTCCACACCCTGAGTCAGGAGTACTGACACATGGAAGGACATTCAGAAGACAGTGGCACTGTGGTGGTCACCATACAGCTCACTGTCAACCTCTGTTCTGAGTTCCATTATACCAACATCAGTGTTTGTAGACTACCATCAATGTATTACTTTATGGGAACCATGTTGTACTCAAGGGGGATGGCGGCACATCATCTGGCATTGAGCATATGTCCAGGATTCTGACAACAGTCAAAGGTCTCAGAGAGGTCTTTGTGTAGGATGTCAACCTTGTGTGGGGAGATAATAATAGCACCCACCTTGTATTCATCTGCAGACATTGTTAGCCAGGGCGTTGTATTGGGCTAGTCCTCAGAGGTGTGGACCCCAATCATGAGGGAAACCAGGTCCACAACCTGTGGGACTCCACTCATGACTGTTCAGCAGTCTGAGATGAGGCCCACTGCTTTCACACTGTGGGTTTTATCTGTGAACTGGTTTGCAGGCCATCTACTGATGTAGGTGTGGCTGCCTACCTGATTGTGTTTGTGTATGATTCCTGAGTAGGGGAGCAATTTCCAAGGATTAGATGGGCAACCAATCTTGTTATCTATCACATACTGTCACATAGTTATAGCACATGGCACAATGCTTATAGGGCTGCAGAGTGTCTACAGGTCTCTCTACAGTGGATAGCAACTGTGGGCCTTGTAATGTGGACACTGGGACATGTACTGGGTGGGCAACAGCTAAAAGTTGCAAACCCCCCGAATAGTATTGTTCTTACATAAACACAACAACCCACACACACAGAGGATACTGTACACACAGACACACACCCACACCTACACCCTCACTTACCCAGACTGAGATTAGAACCCCTACCTAGCTATGCATTTCTACTACAGTGTTACACATTTATCGCATGCACCATGGAGCTTATAGGGTGATAGTTGTGCAAAGGTACTTCTAAGGTGAGGAACATCACCAGTCTTTGAAAAGTATGGCAATTGGTGATTTACTGGGTGAGAGAGGCCGCAACACACTTTAAACTACACATATACAGACACATATTGGACAGAACTGGTATTAGAACTCCTACATAACTACTTGTTTCTACTATAGTGTTATGCAGTTATCGCACGTGCCACAGGGCTTATGGGGTTAAGTCCTGACAGAAGGAACTTCTAAGGGGACTGCTATCTGCAGGACTGATAAAGTAGGGAAAGGGGGAGTGTACTGGGTTTGAATGGACCCAAAAGCTATTAGTTGTAAAAACACACATACATTTACATTTGTCAGGACTGAAATTAGAACTCCCGTCTAACTACTTATTTCTACTTTAGTGTTATGCAGTTACTGCACTCACCAGAGAGGTTATGGAGCTGATGCCTGATGGAAGGCTCTTCTAAGGTGACATATATATATATATATATATATATATATATATATATATATATAGATATATATATATATATATATATATATATATATATATATATATATATATATATATATATATATATATATATGCACACACACACACACACACACACACACACACACACACACACACTACATTTGCCAGGACTGAAATTAGAACTCCTACCTAACTAGTTATTTCTACTATAGTTTTGTAAAACCGTAAAAACAAAGAGAAAAAATTCATACAAGAAAAACGTTGTGCTTATGAATGTTCAAAATTAATGAACGGCTATAAGGAAACACAATTATAGATTAACTGCTAATTAAGCTTTTGTTCTTTATAGATAACAGAACTTCTTCAGAATACAAATCCAATGAGCTATCAAACAATAATACAGAGATACAAGCCCTGTGAGGACAGTAGTATATGTACAGTAACCAATAAGCAGTGTGTATCATTTTAAATATCACCAATGAACTAAGGAAATGCATGAATATTCTGATATATGCAAAATGGTGCAATAAATATTCATTAGTCTAACCATCTAAGTGCACACCTAATATTGATGCTTTCGTTCAAACATGGAGCAGTTTTGGAATTCAAGTGGAACTGCCATTTAAGCTCTCTTAATTTGTTAAACAAGTCAGTGTTCCCAAATAAAGTATCTACCTGTTCTAAAACAATGAAATTAAACTTTTCAAAATTGAGGCAAACTGAACTGTGTTTGGCAAGTGCATTATTAGGGTTGTGGGCTCTAATAGCACCCAAATGTTCTTTTATATGGTCATAAAGTATAAGTAAATTTTCCCTACATAAAAGCTATTACATGAAGTGCATATGCCAGCATAAACCACTGAAGATGAATGACAATTAAAATGTCTGGGGAAAGTAACAGTATATTTACAATGTGAAAAAGTAAAATCAGATCCTACATAAATACATGGGCATACAACACATTTGCTGCACCTGTGCATGCCAATGGGCTTAGAGTTAATGTAAGGTTCATTAACTAAAAAACGAGCGTCTCTATTTTCAAGAAACATATGTATATTCCTAGATCTCTTAAAAATAAAGGAAGGTATGGTCCCTAAAGCAGTGCCGACTTGTTGAGATTTTAAAAGAATATCCCAGTTATTGGTGATAATTTGTCTAATGTTCTGCATGTCCCTGGAGATAGGTAAAGGGAAACTCAAAGATCTGATGTTGTTAATCTTCATTCTTTCATTACTGATGGGTTATCGGTTCCGTCCTCAGAACTGAGACGGCCAATATCAAGCTCGAGTCAGCCAAAAACTCGCGAGCTAAGGTCCTAGCCAGAATGCTCTACTCCCTGTTACCTCAGACCTCATTTGCCGTGTTGCTGAATAGCTGTGTCAAGCCACTCTCTCAGCTAAGTGCCTAATTTTGTGACAGTTTATATATTGTTATTACTCTAAAATTTTCTCAAATGTTTATTCTAATATTTTCCTACCCTATCGCACACTTTAGACTCTCTCCCATTAGTCCTTTCCCTTTATTACCCTCTTTTCTTACCTTGTGGTAATTCTCCATTACCATGGTTGGTAATCCTTATTTTTATCTTTTTACCCTTTTCTTGGGGAACCATTATTCTTCCTTTTGCTACTGTGCTTCTTCTCCACAACAGCTATGCCGGATAAGAAACGTTCCGTTGGTTTCAAGCAGTGCAAGGATTGTGGCTATAAGTTACCGCTTTCTGATGGCCATGACTTATGTGTCTACTGGCTTAACGTCTCCCACTTGACTGTAGATCCTCCGTGTGGGATCTGTAAAAACTTATCTACCAGGACTCTCATCGAGAGGAAGAATACACTAATTTTGAAAGGTCTCCTCAAGTCTCCTTTCTCTGAGGCTATTTCTGGGTTGGAGGGCTCACCCCCTCCAGTTAAACCCCACAATAGGCATTCTTCCTCTTCTTCATCAAAGTCACTCCCTTCTTCTCCCTCTGGAGATCATAGGGAGTCGACTCACAAGAAGGTGAAATTGATTACTACTCCGGTGTTGCCACCTGTGACCCTGTCCGCTCTAGGCTCAGCACCACCCCAAAAGATCCTGACTACAGCCATGTCTCCTTTAATTGTGCAGACAACTACGGTTCCAACAGTTCTGTCGCAGCCCCTAATGGCACTGTCAATACAGATGCAGTCCCCTTTGGCACCATCCAAGTATGATTCTTCTGTACTCCATGGCGCAGACTTTTTCGGCACCGACATGTACTTCAGTGCAGTCCTTCTCGGCACCGTCCTTATTGCCGGTGCAGATACTTTCCACTATGGCACCGTACCCTTCTGGGCAGACCTTTGCCTTTACAGTGCAAACATCTTCAACTATCACGGCACCGACATCTTCGGCGCAGACTTTTTCCACATCGTTTTCTTCTGTGCAGACTTCCTTGGCTCCAAGCTCTGCAGCTACTGAACTAGCAAGGACCAAATATCCCCCTTCATTGGATCCTTTTGCAAGCAGTCAGTATTGTCCTTTCCTGGAAAGGCCACAATCACCATCAGCCTTCTCCATGAAGTCAAACAAAAGTCTTTCTGAGCAGAATGTGTTGCGGCTTGTTGACCAGTTGCTTGTGGCCAGAGGTCTCTCTAAACCATCAAAGTTCATGTTCCCTCATTCAGGTGAGCGCATTTTGCCTCAAACCCCAATGTATACTCCTCCTTCGACTTCTACTCAAGTCTCAAAGCCTATTACTCCGACAGCAGCTTCCCACCCTCCGACTCCAATAGTGGATCTCACTTTGGAACCAGAGTCGTCCTTGTGGCCCTCGGTGCACTGGGCATCAGGCTCTTCTCAGGCCAGTGGCTATGCCATTAGGGAGGGCATTCCTGGTTCCTTGCCGATTTTTTCTATGGCACCTTCCAGGGATACTCTCTCTCTTATGGTTCACGGCCCTCTTGAGACTCCTGGTCTGGGATCACTGAGGTGGGGTGTGACCCTGGTTCTGAGGTGGTCATGCTCGGTTCCGGGCTCCCATCCCTCCTTGGGTGGGCTGGCCTTCCAGGCCATGGAGAGGGTGCTTGCATCCACTGGCAAGGCTCATTTGTCGGAGTCCTCTCCCCCCACTGTGCTGCAATTGCAACAAGCATCAACCCCTGGACACCGGGTACATGATCTTCAGATCTCTCCTCCACAGGAGACCCCCACTTTGCAGTCTTCCCCAGAACTTCCCAGTGATGAAGAGCTCCACAAAGCGTCATGCAAGAGGAAGCACATGGACTCCACTGAGGAGTCATTGACTGAAGATACGGATTTTGATGATGGGGAAGGGTCCCCATGGTCACCCCCTGATGAGGTGTCCTTTGGTGACATCCTCGAGATCCTTAGACAGATGGTTGACTGGAAGCCCTCTAATCCTTCCTCTGAGGAATCCATATTCCTGCAGGCTTTCTGTGCCCAGCCCACTTCCTCCTGGGTCACCCTGCCTGCCGATGAGCTCATCCAGCTCATCGTGCAGTGTGCATGGAAGGCTCTTGATACCATGATAGTGATACTTAAGAGGCCAGAAAAGATATTATTGCCCCCCACAGAGCACCCCCACTGGTCATGTGGTCTCCCCAGTAGACGCTATGGTGGTGGCAGCTGCTACTAAGAAGGATTTGGCAGAAGAGAGACAAACTGTCCATCCATCCAACAAGGAGTCCCAGGTGATTGACAGATTAGGGAAGCATGTGTTTGCTTCATCAACCTACAACTATACCTCTCAGGCCTACTTGCAGATGATGTGTCTTGTTTGTGCATACAGGTTGTAATGGACACCTACTTTAAACACAGAGGTTTACAGCTATGTACTTCGTGACTGTCAGTCTCCCTGTTGTTGTCGACAATCTTAGAAGGACAGTCTAACTGCCTTGGAATGTGTAATCTCTGTGGTGCGTCTTGTAACTGTATAGTACTGTAATAGTGATCTCTAGATAGGCAGGAGTTCTGATCCCACCACTGGCAAACTGTGTGTTTGTGTGTGTGACAGCAAATGCCTGAGTGTGTGTGTCAGCAAATGGCTGAGTGTGTTTGTGTGTGTGTGTCTCAGCAAATGCCTGAGTGTGTGTGTCAAAAAATGCCTGAGTGTGTGTGTATTTGTATCTGCATCCTGTCATGACAGCAGGTTTTGCTGCATTCCTAAGAGATACCTCCTTTTGCCCTGGCCTTTATCCTTGTCAACTGCTAAACCTCTCTCTTCCCCCCTCCCCACTGCAAGTAATCAGTACTGTGATGTCACCCAGCTCAGAAGTGGAATCAGAGTAAGTGTAATTGTATGTGTTCTGTGACACATACCCAAACTGCAAACCACTGTACTAGTTAACTTTACATAGGCAAGACGTGTATGCACAATACTGGCAAGTGTGTGCGTGTTTGTGTGTGACTACCCTGTAGCAAGGCATACACATGTGTAATGTCTTTTAGCACACCATGGTAGCCATCTTTGGTGACCGGTGTCTACAAAGTATTACATAGTTAGGAATGGTAAAGAATACACAGTCAAGCACGACTACAGTTGGGTATATTATTTATCTGTGCCACTGTTGAGCAGTGACACAGGTAAGTCCATACCCATCATTCCCCCACCCTAACTCCATAATCCCCGGGGTAGATTACATTAGCCATCATTCCCCACCCCAAACTCCACATACGCAACAACCATCCCTTCTCTGGTGAACTGCTTAAGATTTAAATGTTATAACACAAGAGATGCCTCTGTTTTGTGTAGACATCAGTTCCTTTGGAACCCTTCTGTGTCACAAAGGGTGTTCAGATGTGTGTGTATGTATATATATATATATATATATATATATATATATATATATATATATATATATATATATATATATATATATATATCTATGTAGTTATGACAGTTGTACAGATGTAGACTTGTCTTTGTTGTTTTACAGAGTACAGTACATTCAAGGGCATTGTACATATGTACACAAAGTGACTGTCCCATTTGTTTTCAGTACTGTGGAATACCTGTAGTAAGATGTGCATTATAGACTCCATGCAACATGTATACAACCCAGATGGCTTAGTGATACATGCAGTGACTTCAGTGTGCATGGTCCAGGGTTCAAGACCTGCAAGCCTTGTTGATACTGTCAATTAGGACTGCATAAGATAGTTGTAAGCAGGTATAAATATGTTTTTGTGACAGTAGGCAGCGGGTACACGCAGGTAACAGACATGTACAACTCACAGTACACTTGAAATGTCCTTCTTTGGAAATCCTGCTGATGTCACCCACCTACGAATACACCTCTGGGACTACTGCAAACCAGTAATCTCCATGGTGCTTGCTGTAACTGCGTAATGTTGTAGTGTGTTACACTAGTTTTGTAGGTGTTCTAATCCCAGACAGGCCAAATGTGTGTGTCTGCCTGTGAAAGAAACAATGCTTTTAGAGTATGCACACTCTTTACAATTTACATACCCACCTTTGTCAATCCTGCTGATGTCACCCACCTAGAAATACACCTCTGGGACTGCTGTAACCCAATATTCTCCGTAGCGCATGCTGTAACTGCGTATTGCTGCAGTGTGATAAACTAGTCAGGTAGGGGTTCTAGTCCAAGAAAGGCCAACTGTGTGTGTGTGTGTGTGTCTTCCTGAGAAAGTAACAATGCTTTTTACAATTTACATAACCACCTTTGGCATTCTTGCTGTCACCCACCTAGAAATACACCTCTGGAACTGCTGTAACCCAGTGTTCTCCGTAGAGCATGCTGTAACTGTATGTTGCTGTAGTGTGATAAACTAGTTAGGTAGGGGTTCTATTCCAAGCGAGCCAACTGTATGTGTGTCTGTCTGCCTGAAAAAGTAACAATGCTTTTTAGAGTATGCACACTCTTTACAATTCACATAACCACCTTTGGCAATCCTGCTGTTGTCACCCAACTAGTAATACACCTCTGGGAGTGCTCTAACCCAGTAATCTCCATAGCGCGTGCTGTAACTGCCTAATGCTGTAGTGTAATACACTAGTTAGGTAGGGGTTCTATTCCAAGACAAGGTAGATGTGTGTGTGTTTGGCAGTCAGAGCCTGTTTGGAGCTGGCTGTGAGTGTCTAACCACTGGACAAGTTAGGGAGTGGATTTTGTAGTTTTCCTATATGGTGTCCATATTATATGCCACAATGTCCACCTCATGAGGAGTACAGATGTCAGTCAGTCAAGGGACTGTGTTGGCAAGCCATACTCCTACATCTGGCAAAAGGCCTGGTGAACAAAGTATGCAACCCTTCTATTACCCGGAATACGTTCTGAACCCATGTGTCATACACAAACATACTTGCCTAGAATACCCCGCTATGTTGCTAGTACCCTGCACATTGATGACAGATAGTAGGCATGGTGTGATTTCAGTGGGCTGCAGAGGGCATGGCAACCTGTACAGCAGTACAATAGACACATAATTGTGGACAATATGCCTTCACTATGTTCTCCACTGGATGCCTGCAACATATGTGGTGCCATCAAATGTGATCCAAAGAGGCCATACAATGCTTTACACATTTGCCCTGTATGGACCGATGCCACTGACACCAGGGAATACCTGTATCATGCTATCAATGCAGGTGCAGGGTCAACCTGCTGTCTATAAGCAGGTCCTGCCACACCAGGCCAGTAATGGCATATCTGAGGATAACAGTCTGTACACACAACATGTGCCAGCCAAACCAGGTACACTTGTATATGTCACTGAATATTCCCATGTCAAGGACTATCAAACACAGACATGGCATGCATTGCAAAGCAATGGCCATACACAATGGTAACCAGGATGTCAAGACAGTTCATACAATACCCCTCTGTGTGGGACATTGCAGACTCTACACCCCTGTACCACACTACACACCATTGTCAAGCAGCATGATGCCAGGGATTACCCCTCACCCAGTCTTGTACAGCCATCTTGCACAGCCAACCACTACACACCCATGAAGCAATGCACACATGCATGTCAGTACTGGCACCTTATGTCTGCATGTGAGGTATGATGCTCCCAACCACAGTCACACCCAGTATAACTCCCATTGGCATACCGACTGATGTCAGACACGTTCACATGCCCTAGTCCATAGAACCTCTGGATATCCCCTGTGGTGCATGTAGTACCTGTGCATTACTGCAGTGCGGCAAACTAAGTAGTTAGGAAGTGTATTTGTGGGCCTGGCAAAGTGTGTCAATGTGAGTCCATTAGAGAGTGTGGTTGTGTTGACAATGAAGTCCGTTCATGTGGACAGCCATGTGTGCTACACCTAATGCATGTCTACTATATCTCTGTTGCAGATGTCACTCACCAGCATACATATATGTTCTTACAGCACACCACCATGTCAGCTTTGTGGCACATGGAGTAACCGCATGCATTTGTAATAGGAATGATTAGTCAGTCAGGGGTTTGAACCCCTGTTCTGGTAGGTGTGTGACAGATTATGCTTACAATTTAGTCTTGCTTCTGTCTGTCCCTCCCACACAATCTCTGGTGGATGTGGATTTGTACACCTGCTCAGCAGCAGCTTTTGTTTTGTAAGTGATGGTCATGAACTGGTGATGGCCTCTGCACCTATTGCAGTCCTCCTCTAACTGATTGCATGTGGAACAGCTGTGATGATGTTCCCATAGTCAATCACATGGAAACACAGTACAATATATGAAAACATCATGTTGGTGTTTGCCCATGACAGTGGCTGTGAGTGGCACCTGGATCTGGTGTTTGGTAAATGGCATAACAGATAATATCTGGATGTTCCTCAAACAACATACACAGTGGTAAATAGCCTAAAGACAGGAGGGTGATGTGCCAGACATGACTACAGCATGTAAGTGTAGCTATGCTTCATTGAGACTACTGCCAGTTTAACAAGTTGTGTGTGGTACTGGCTATTCTGCATGTTTTAAAATGGACAAGACAGTGCTCTGTCTGTGAGGGAAGCCCCATCTGTAGGGCCATCTGTGGACTGGTCATTGTGTGGAACCATTTGTTTCCTGTGTTACTCACTGAACACACATCTGTGAACTGCAGGAGCATAGTGTGAGGATTGCAGTCAGTACATGGTGATAGTGATAAATTACTGCCATCGCATCCCTGATTGGAAATATATCACATGAAACAGTGGTATGACAGACACTGTCTGGGGTTCTCAGTGACATGCCAAAAATGGGCCACTGTTCATAGGTCCAGTCACAAGTCTTCTACACTTTGTACAGATGTCAAGCAGTATATATGCATGTGTTGTGCTCCCTCTGCAAATGTATACCATCTGTTGTGTTGGGTTGATGGTCATATCTATGCATGCTGTTATAAGTAATACTAAATGCTGTTGACTATTACTAAGCCATATCTGTGTTAAAACTGCAACACCATAGGCTGTATGGGTTTGGAGGTCCCTGCAGAACCTCCTGTCCCACTTCAGCTGGCCATGGCACTGGGCGCCAGCACATCTGCAGCCCAGCCTTGGACCTCCACCTCTGTTAGCTCTGCACCACCTTCTGGTGGAACCCCCACTGAGGATGGGGCTTGTCCCACCTGGGACCAGGTCCAGAAAGGAACATGTCTGCTGTCGTACAGTCCTGGGCGTGGTGAGGTAGGGGGCTCAATAAGGGATTTTGAGGCCAAATACGCCAGCTCGGGGGCAGAGTGTCACATTTACAGGGTGAGCCTGCCCCTCCTAGACAGCCCCCAGCACTGCCACCTTTGCGGCTGTTTTGGTCCAGTGGTGGCTGCCCATGGCTGGGGACCTCCGTCCCACTGTTTCCAACTGGGGGCTCATGGGGTTATGACTGCTGAACACCCCTCCCCATCCAAGGTGTATCCCCCCACATGTGTTATATACTGACCATGTATGCTGTCTTGTCTGTCATCCTACCCAACCTATCCTCCACGAGCATACCTACTCTCCTTCCCCCACATCCCACTCTCACCCTACGGAAACAAAAGGCCAGTCGGTTCCAAGAACAACATTTGCCCCATACATAGCTGTCCATTTCACACACGTTTCCACTGGACACATGTAACCCTTTTAATATGCATCACGACATACTCAAGATGTCCTCACCCCTGTCTCTCAGGCACACGATCCTGGTATGCACATGACTCTTAAAGGTTCCAGGTACACGTGATGCAGACGTCCCCATTGTACACACAACACTACCGGTCCCTCTATGGTTAACCCATTTACCTTTTTCATGGTGATGATGTACATAGTACCTTGCAAGAGTACTGTTCTCACATAATGATTGGACAAGAACTGTTGTGTTAATGTAAATAAAATGCACAGAGTGATGTATTTGGCCACTGTACAAATGTTTGCGTGTATTAATGACACATGTATGTCTGAGGGAGTCTTGATATTACATAAGACAACACCACTACATAATACAGGCTTTGCTGGTGTTTCCCTTTTCATTTCTTTGTAATGCTTTGTTGTCACATGGGATGTTCTTGATATATCTATATATATATATATATATATATATATATATATATATATATATATATATATATATATATATATATATATATATATATATATATATATATATATATATATATATATATATATATATATATAGATGTATCTATATCTGGACATAAACACACACACATACGTCTACATGATGGAATATATTTCTTGTACTGTTGAATGACTGAACTGGGTGATATGTTTGTGATAAGATCCAATGTCTGTATATCTGCCATGGCTTAGTGCTAAATCACAATAGCTGTGTGTGCAGGGTCCTGGTTTCGAGCCTTGCAGAGGCCGTTTATTTTGTTGCTGGGCAGAACAAGGCCATTAGATACGGAGTGATTAAGGCACATTCAAGCAGTTGTGAGCAGGTGTGCGTGGGTTTGCACGGAGCTAATCAATGCTAACATCTGGTTACAGTTTCTTACACTCAGTTAGCCTCTACATTGCTTCACCAGTGTAATACTCACATACTGGCGGCCAAACAGGCTTACACCCGCTTGCTCCCACACTTGCAAATGTACTGCATTTGGTGTTTGCATCTGACACTCACACCCCTGGGTGGGAGTGAGGACTACAATATTACCTTGTGATGACTATTACATCAGATTACATGCCTACAGTATCGGGAATGGCTGCCCATTAGGAAAAAGCATGCCGTTCAACTGTATGGAATCTGCTGCCTGTCCAGAGTTTGATTCATATTATTGATGTGTTCCTCTTACAATCTGCACCTGTCTGGCTAATACATGAGAAATGACACTCTTCAATACAAATAAGTAATTGGGTTTTGGAACCCACATCCTTCAGCCAAGTCATGCTACTGCATACCTAATATCCCATCATCTTTCTAAGGTTGTCATTGGAATATGTGCTTTCTGTCCCTATCAGACCTTTCATACGATTGGGGAAAAATATCAACTGAATCAGGGACACGTCATAACAACATCAGGGACACATTTAAATTATTAGTGCTATTAACCAGACATATTGACGAGCTCAGAGCATATGAATCCATACACATTTTCTGAGGTAAATGATGTTTATAACCATTAATCGCTGTCATTATTCATTATATGTAATTTACCAGCTTTCCTCCAAAAGTCACTAGTTTTAGGAGGGATTAAGTGGGACAGAGTTAGAAACTGAGTTGGAATCAGGGATGTCCCTGGAAATCGGGGTCAGTTCAGAGGTATGGTCCCTATTTGTTTCCACTAATGGTTTATGTCCTATCTAGTGGATTTGTTCTTAGGGGTTCAGGGGAATGGGCATCAGCTATGCCCATTTCGGGATATTACTTACATCCCTGGGGTGGTCTTAATATGACTGTGCCAGCCAACACCTGCACACCTTGGCCCATAATTGCATACCCATAGTTCCCCCACCTGCCCCTCCTCTACAGCACTCATCCTTACTGTGGATGCAGGTGGGGTATAAACACACCACTACACACTGCCCACTCTGCGCGTGTCGGGGCACATGTCATACATTGTGTAGACCCATGGGTTATCAGACTTGCAAAACCTACTGGTCCATGTACGTCTACAGCCTGGTTTGATGAATCATTACTGGGACTGACTCCGATGATCATTAACTTTGGTGTCCCACAAGGGACATCGATGTCTATGTTTCAAGATTAGACCTGGCAGGTCTCTCCCACTGGTAGTATCCTGCCAGTGGTCTGGGAAGCAGTGGTGTGTTTACTTTTATTGTGTGCGGGTATGTCTCACTGTCCTAGCTGGGGGTGGGTGGGGGGGTTGATGCTACGTGTTACACGTCTGTTTATTGGACCCCTCAACCCCATATGCATGGCCTGTGAACATATGTAACTCGTAAATGTTGTATCATATCCTTGTTTATTGGACCCCTTCACCCCCCATATGCATGGCCTGTGAACATATGTAATTCGTAAATGCTGTATCATAGCCTAGCTATATACATGTGCATATTTACAGTCACACACATGTGTGTATATATATATATATATATATATATATATATATATATATATATATATATATATATATATATATATATATATATATATATATATATATATATATATATATATATATATATATATATATATATATATATATATATATATATATATATATATATTATATATATATAAAAGCTACATATGGGTCTATGGGTGTCTGCATATGTATATATCTATATGTGTGTATGTATATGTATTCTGTCTCTGTATGTATATATTTGTACTACAGAGAGGGAGAGGCGTATCTCTATGTTGCTATGGGTAGATATACACACACATACCTCTACATATATACATTTACATCTGGTTATTCCGTTCCTTGCCATATAGATTACACTTTGCTGCAGTGGGACTCGTAGTGGGTGTGGCTGCTCGTTGGGCGATGCATCTGCCCAATGAACATATTTGCTTACATTCTTGGGGCTGTCCATATAGGCCGACACCAGCCAACACCTGCACACCTAGACCCATAAGTAGCTACGCTTAGTTCCCCCACCCACACCTCCTCTACAGAACCCATCCTTATTCTGGGTCCTGGTCAGTTCTGAACACACCACTACACGCTGCCCACTCTCGACCCATGGGTCATCAGGCTTTCCCACCCTTGTATGCTGGGTATGTACTCACCCCAGCCAGAATGTTTGGTTTACCACCTTCTTTTGGTCTTTCCAATTTTTGGTGTGTCCCGCAAGGGACGTTCCTGTCTGTCTTCCAAGATTAGAATTCACGGGTGCACTGTGTACCCCCCCGGTTGTATCCTGCCTGTGGTCTGGGGAACAGTAGACTCTTTACACTGTTTGTGTGTATGGTTTCCCATGTCCGGTGAGGGGGGGGTGGAAGGTCATGCTATGGGTTTCATGCTTCTTGCTTGGGTCCCTCACTTCCATTGGCATAGCCTGTGAACATACGTCATTCTTGTGCGCTGTTACCTATCATAGCTGTATATCTGTGTATATCTATGCACACATACACACACACACACACACACACACACACACACACACACACACACACACACACACACACACACACACACACACACACACACACACACACACACACACACACACACACACACACATATATATATATATATATATATATATATATGTATATGTATGTCTGCAACTATATATATATATATATATATATATATATATATATATATATATATATATAGATATATATATGTGTGTGTGTCTGTAAAGCAATGCATAAACCGCACAAACGCACTTACACAAGCTTACTGGTGTTTATATATGCTTAAACCTGCTTACTAGTGCCTTATTCATTATGACACTGACACTTCGCTCCAGTTAACTTTTAATTTCTATTTTGTAGGTTATACAGCGAACAGATGTCGCAATATGTTCATGTACAGATTACCGATGTTAAATGGTATGTGATGCAGTGGGATTCAGAACGGGAATGTCTGTTCATTAGGCGGTTGCTCTAACCAATACATTATTGCTGTACTGCTCCATTTGCATATATACCCATATACCCATGGCTCCTGGTTCATCAAACACCCACCCCAACGCCTCCCTAACACTGCACACTGCAGTCATCCATTCTCCTGCTGGATTTGCGGTGTATCCACACCACTACACATTGGCCAATCCCTACTCCTGTAGAACCATCCCATCTGTTGATTCACTCCACGTATCCTCAGAACTCCAAAACTTTTAGTCCACAAACATTGGTGACATGAGTGACCAAAAGGACAATATTCACAATTTTTGGGTTGTCCCACATGGGACACGCATGTCTTTATTTCAAGATTAGACTCTATACTTCATTACATCCTTACTCCTGTTAACATGGCACTACAATAAATTAATAAGTTTGACTATGTGGTAACGCACATGTTACACATGAGAGCTAATTATGTACGAGTTCAGTGTATGTCTTTTACAAATAGACTGGTTTAGTAATTGGCGTTGCCATAGCAGGCAGATCACAGGAATGATTCCATGTGTGGGAAAGTCCTCACATTTGATTTTTTTCAGCACAGCACTGACTTCGGACATTGTACACACTTCTGCATTTTAGCAGTTTCGTCCCTTCCCTCTTATGCACAACCTATTATTCTATCTACTGTTGAGGTTTGTAAAGGCACATTCATTTTATTTATGTCTGCAATTGGAATGAATGTGTTACAGAGAATGTACTTCTACATATAGATGTCTGCATGTGTGTATGCATATATACTTATAATGAACTCGCTGACCTCCACGGGGCGGTCCAATTAAAACCAGCCCATCCAACCCTGGCACGCCTGGCTCCATAATTTCATACCCATTGTTCCTCCACCCCACCCAAATTCAACATACACGCATACCATCCATTGTCCAGTTGTTATCGCAGCCATGACACACCCCCACACATTGCTCTCTCCCAAGCGTTAGAGGTCCTGCACGTATGTTGTCCCAACCCATGTATTCTCAGGCCCTCCCACCATTTAGTCCTTGATCATACTTGCCCTTGCTTGTGTAATGGTCAGATGGCCAAATAGCCTATACATTTTCAGGTAGTCCCACCAGGGACTATCCTCTGTGTGTAAAGTAGATTTAGCAGATCAACAATGTTACCCCCACTGGTAATATCCTGTCTGTGAAGTGAGTAGCAGTGCTTTGCTCACTCCTGCCCAGCTTGATATGACATACGCTGACAGCGCTATATAATACTGGGGTTGCTGTTGATTCCCTTCTCATTCCTTTTGTATGCTTTATTGTTACATCATTCTTTCTTCATATATATATATATATATATATATATATATATATATATATATATATATATATATATATATATATATATATATATGTATATGTGTGTGTGTGTGTGTATATATATATATATATATATATATATATATATATATATATATATATATGTGTGTATATTATATATCTGTACATACTTATATAAATTTCCTATGCTGGGCACTGCTTAGACCCGAGCAAGCACACTCAGACTTGCTTACTGGTACTTATATATGTTTACTGCTGCTTATTTGTGCTTACACATGCTTACTAGTGTCTTATTCATTATGACAGTGCCACTTTGATTGAATTATATTTAAGTTAAATATCTCATGTGATACTCTTATGTCAGTTTTTCCAGCAAAATGACATTCATTCCACATGGAAAATGATATGTGCTATTGTTAGGCTCGAACCGTGAATGCCTGTTCAGATGCTCTAAACACTACACTATTGACATTTAAGTTGATTCTGCATGTTTTTCTCTATTTGAATGAATTTGATGTGTAAGCTATGCTCCACGGAGGGCAGCGATGTGCAAACAGGCTGTGCTTTGCTTACACCTTCAATTCAAATGTATAAAAGGGACACGGGGAATCTAATTGTGAAAGTTCTAGGGACAGGGCTTAACATCCCACTAAATGCTTGTGTGTTTACTACTTCAATTTTATTTCACTGTTCTTGGACACTCTTGTATGCTTAGCATACATTTCGGTATCCAAGGACACTGAATTACTGACACTATTAGAGGCAGGCTCTACTAGTAGGCATAGTAGGTTTTGCAACTGTCGGGGCATGTTTACGCCTCCGTAGAGCACTTGTACATGCCCCTTGCACTCGCACACATTTCCTGTGCACGTCGAGGGTGCGGCGGCACGCCCTCACACATATCCATATGACGCTGCTGCACCATCTGTAGTGAGGTCGCTCGGCGCAAGGCTAAAACCGTCCTTGCACCGAGCTTCTTGAATCCCGGAGTATACGTGGTTAAAAACAGTTTAAAAAACATTAGACCTTTTTTATGTGGAATATTTGTATATAACGCTTCAATATCTATTATGACAAAACTGCAATTGGACAAAAGATCTTTTTTTCTGATAAATTTCATTTAAAAGCGCGAGTCTCTAAGATAATAAATAGTAGATTGTATCAGTGGGTTAAGTACAGAATCAAGAAATTCAGCTATTTTTTTCAGTTTTTGTTTTTTTATTAGATATAATATGCCTGAATGGTGGATTTTTTTTGGTCTTTGTGAATTTTGGGTATGCCAAAAAGTTTATCCAAGTTAGAGGAGTTGACTGACATAAATAAGTATTCATCAGGGGAAATGGCATTGTCTTTTTCAAATTGTTTTAAAGATCTGTCAGTGGATGCAAAATGTTTATTAACTACTTTGATATCAACTAGTCGGAAAAACTCATTGTTGTTAAGAGTGCTTTCTATTATATTAATATAGTCACTTTGTTCCATAAGGACTAAACCTGTCCCTTTGTCAGCATGCATGATGCATAGAGTTTTATCATTAGTTAATTCCATCAGTGCTGTCCTTTCTAAAGAAGAGATGGTATGCCATTTATTAGGATTGTTAGAGTTGCATAGTTTTCTGAAGTCCCTTTCACAAACTTTCAAAAAAACTTTAATGGAGTTAAGTGTTGGGTTGTACAGGCTCTTGGGTCAAATAGTGTGCAACAAGGAAAATAAATCATCCCTGGTGTCAGAGTCATCAGTCATATTTTCAAATTTTACCTCTGTAAGAACATTTTTGGTTGCGTCTGATATAGATATAATAGTCTGAGTTGCAGAAGTTTCATCGGTCTTGTTAGGAGACAGAAAAGTAATATTGTTTTTTTACTAGATCTATGTTGTTGAGTGATCTATTATCCTGGTGGGTAGTGACTTCAGTAGCATGGTTTACAAAAAGGATTCAATTTCATTCCATCGCAAAGGGCAAATTTGTCTAACCTTTTATTAGATTTGCTACTATATGCCAGAAAATTAAACTTAAAACTTTTACTGAATGACAAACTTGATGAATCTGAAATTATGACTGATGACTCTGACACCGGGGATGATTTATTTTCCTCATTGCACACTATTCGACCAAAGACCCTGTACAACCCAACACTTAATAACTCCATTAAAGTTTTTTTGAAAGTTTGTGAAAGGGACATCAGAAAACTATGCAACTCTAACAATCCTAATAAATGGCATAACATCTCTTCTTTAGAAAGGACAGCTTATACAAATCATTCCATCAACATTGTACCATTATTAGAGCAGTATTTCACAGCCGTCTTTTCTTTGGACCTTCATTACCCAGTTATTCATGGCTTTGTCCAGATTTCTGGTTCGCTGAGGCTGGCAGGTTTGCTCCTAGAAGTTATCAGCATGACCTTTCATTGCATTTTGTGGACTGTGTTATGTTGGTGTTATGGACCCCATGACACTCCCTAACAGGGCACTGTGGGTGAGGCATAGGCATTTTCCAGAGGCCTGTATGCCAGGTGTGACAGATGCAGGCCATTTGTAGCAAGGCAGTGCATTCTGATGATCATATGTTCCCAGGCTGCCGGCAGTAGAAACCCCTGGGATGGCACCAGTAAGTTGACTGTGGGTGCTCCTGACAATTGCCTTCTGTTACTATTGTGCCATCACTCTATTTGACAGCTGGATGCTGCTTAAGGCTAGGAACATGTTACTGCATTTCTATGGGACTATGGTGGGGGGGGGGTGACACATCTGTACACGATACACATCTGCACAGACTGTCCTGTTATTTGCTTAACATTTTGGTCCTATTTAGCATAGTGGTGTTCCCTATCTTTCAGACTAAAGGCATAACAGTATCAACCACAGGTCAGATTGTTCTGGCATAGACATTTGTAGTTTCAAACTTCTTACCTTTCATAGCCATACTGCCACTGCCAGACCTGCTGTAATATCACTGTGTAAAAGTTTCTGGGTGAGGATTTGATGGATGTCACTTTGTGGGGGCCTTTGCCAGATATTTATGTATGATTATCTACAGCTTGTATGTTTTGGGAGGGTGGTGGTGGATATGGGACCCCCACTTTGACATCCATGCATGTGACCTATGACCCCCCAAGTTATTTGGCTCACCACATATACTGCAGTGGTATTTGTCAACTACTGCATGGTGTGGGTAGGGCAGTACTAGGGATACACTTCCTGTTGTCCCTCAGAGCTGTCAGTTATCTGCTGCTATTCCAGTTAGCCACCCCATTCCTTTGCATGCTTGATCAATACCATAGATATGCTATCAGAATATTCCACTCAATTCATTTATTTTGTTACGGAGACTGTCTTACCTTGTGCCTGCAGCTGTTTTGACTATGTCAGATGCATGCAGTACACTGCCTATACATGGTAAGGTATAGGTGGTGTGATGTTTGCCATCCATTTTACTGTGTGTGTGAGTCAGACAGAGAGAGATCAGTCCCTGGGGCCCTACAGTGTCAGTGTATGTGCATTGCCTCTTTGCCAAGGCCAGGGCATACTGGGCATGCCTCCGTCTGCCTAGAGGGGCAGGCTCAGGATGTTCCTCCTCTGAGTCACTCTGTGCCTGTGGTGGCCTTGGCAATGGTGGGGGGATGTGTGGCCCTTCCCCATTTTGTTCCTGCTGCAGCTGTTTCAGCAGGATCATATTGTGTAGCATGGTACATATTATGAACATGTGTGCACATATGGCTGGAGAGTACTGGAAGGCTCCACCAGATATGTCAAGGCAGCGGAACCGTGACTTGAGCATCCAAAGCACATGCTCTATAATGATTTTGGTTTGTGCGTGTGCCTCATTATGGAGTTCTTGTGTGGGTGTGTGTGCATTTCTGATGGGTGTCATCAGCCACGGCTTCAGTGCATAGCCAGCATCCCCCACCAGCTGTTCATATGGGATGTTCCCACTGGTAAAAACCTAGTACAGCTGTGACAAATGTCAGATGTGGGAGTCATGATAGCTTCCAGGGCTGCCAGCACACACAATCATGATAATGCCCTTGGCATTGCACACGACCTGGCAGTTGATGTAGGGGAATCCCTTGCGCTTTATGTAGACCCTACCCTGTTCACCAGGTGGTGCTTTGATGTGGATGTGTGCAGACTATGGCATCCAGTACCTCTGGGTAGTTTGCTACACAGTGGAAGAGATGCATATTTCTGGTCCTCTCCTCACAGGTGCTGGGGAAGTAAATGTGCTCAGAGGTATGTGTTCATATGGCATCCAGGAACTGGTGGAGTATCCTGGACACAGATGCCTGTGAGACCCCCATGATCCCCAGTCAGTCTTAGGAAAGTACCTGTAACTAGTATTCAGAAGGTTACACATACCTTGGTATCCACTGGGATGGGTTCCCCTCTGTTGGTTCTGGCTATGAGGCGAGACCGGCACAGCTCAACAAGTTGCTGAAGTATGTCCCTGTCCACACTGTATTGCTCTACTGTCTCCAGGTCATGTAGCCTCTGGTAGGTTACCCTGGGACTGAACACTCTTCTCCTCTTCAGTGTGAGTTGGTTGTCAGCATTTTCCTCCTCACCACCCTCAGTCTCTAGCACATACTGGTAGATCAGAGCAACAGCAGCCCCTAACATGTATTGTTAGATTTATCAGCTTAAAATTCCCCTGAATGTGTACACCAGTGGTGTAGATTTTGTGGGAAAAAACAGACTGAACGGTGTTTGCATAGTTTATAGTAGTGTGCTGGGCTGCTGCTTGTGTAATTGGCTGATTCTGATACATTCCACCTGACAGTTATGCTTGTTCTCCTTGATAAGCAGAACTCAGCCTCAGACACACCCCTGCCTTAGCTGTGCTTAGCTAAGGGCAAACACGAGCCACTGAGCTCCAATGTGTTTACAACAATCATGACACACCCCCCTTTTTATGTCAGCTGCTCCTCCTGTCTACACCATGGTGTTGGAGCACCTACATGGTTAGGTGAAGTCTGACACTTAGAAGAAATTTGTGATTCAGTATAAATCCCCTCATTTGCATATACCACTGCATTACTCCTGAAGTACGGCACTTACACTGTGCCTTTCCCCTTAGCAACCACTATTCCCTGGTATTGCTTTCATTCTATATGCGATTGACTATAATGGCAAAATGCAGATTTCTCTCAAAATTGATTTTTCCCCCTTTTTTATTTTCAGCATGATCCCATTTGCACGCCTCTGCCCTATGCTTAAATGGCCAAGATCGGCCAAAAAAAAAACTGTTATTTTGGAAATTATAAACTATTTTTCATGCCAAATGGAATACATGCTTTATTTGAGGCTCTCATGCCTCTGTTTTCTTTTTTGCAGAAATATATTCAGCTAGTAACTGAATACATTTCTGCAGGTTACACTATTCCTGCACGGACACCTGCCTGCTTGCTGAATCGCTAATTCGTCTCATTTTCATGGTTTTCACCAGCAAATGAGGTAATTAGCATAAGGCAGTGGTTTCCGTGTAGGAATAGTGTAGGAGTGCTTGTGCACATTCTGGGACACCATTGCTAAATTGCTCGGTGGACATATTGTCTGGAGCAGCTCCTGCACTATTCCTACACTCTGTGTAGGGTTTAATGAAACCCAGGAAATGTCTAAACCACATTTCTGTACGGCCTACAGATTGGAAAAATAAACACTATATAAATAATAACTCCAACTTACTATAGTGATACCACAAGATTAACAAATTAAACTGCAACATTTACATGTTTGATGATACAACACTTTATGCTATACATTTTCAGTGTTATGAAATTTGATGCTATGATCTTAGTGTTTTGAGTGGAAACCATGCCAAACTAACTACATTACTGTACATTCATAGACTAATACTAAGCTAACTGCCTTTGTGGGCCATTTTAAGTCGAGGTAACTACCCCATGCGAGAATCAAACCCTGCACCTTGTGTCTGTAAGGTAAGCACCTTAACCATTATGCCAACCTCTCACTACATGAGTGTGTGCACCCAGACTGTTCATGGGAAAAACATCTAAATTTATGTCATCATCTGTCTCTTTCTGTGTATAAATTATATAGTATATTTACTTCAGTAATACTTCTTTGAAAATAAGTTACTTGCTCCCAGCAATGACTTTTACCCTGATTTATGCTGTTTAGATAGAAGTTATAAATTGTGAATGAACACAGTTAGAAAGTCTAGTTAATAATGACTAGTACTGAATTCTGTATTAGTGGCTTGTTACTGTCTTCTTGGTAGCGGTACTAAAAATTTAGAACCTGAACCCCTGTGACTAGCGCTTGCTCTAGAACCTGCTGGAAAGCACTAGGAAGCCTTAAACTGATACAAGCACTCAACTCTCCTTGTTAATAAGGAGAAATTAATCATAAGTACTAAACAGCCTATAATTGCAAAGTACCTTGCAAAGGTAAGGGAAAACAACTCTTGTACTTTACAAAAAAGCACCTAAACAGGCATGTCCAAGGATCAGCTTCCGGTGATTTCTCCTGTCCACCTGGTGAATCTGGGCATACTGGGGCAATGCAGCAACTGCCTCATGTACACAGACAACCCTCTACTCCTACCACCCAACACTACAACCTGTGAGAGATGCACTTACATAGCCAAACTGGAAGCAAAGCTCTCTCCAGCCAAGATTGTGCTAGATAGTCAAGAGGAGAAGGATAAGACCTGCACTACACCTCAAGCAACTCATAGCCCTTCAAACCCCACACCATCAACACCCACACATAGCACATATGCGAAGGCCCTTAACATTAAACTTCCCAAGCAACAAGGACCTCCGAAGCTGAAACGCAAACAAACACCAGTCACAACCAAAGTGACACATAACTTACAACACCAGTGTGTCACCCAACAATAGCCCCTAAGGCAAGACAATGTACCCAACACTTAAGTCATAGGTGACTCTATAGTCAGGCACACTGATGTTCCACTCACCAGGCTGAACAAGGAGAAAATTATTACAGTCAGCTGCCTGTCGGGTGCCAGGATCCGCCACATAATGCATGCACTCAAGTCACTCCACAACAAGTACAAATACAACTCTGTCATTGTCCATCTTGGAGGAATGACTTGAGATGTACCTCCCTGGACTACATGAAAAGAGACATGGAAGAGCTCTCGGATCATGTGGCCCAGGCAGGTATGACCCTAGCCCTGAGTAGCATCCTGCCTTTGCCCAGAATGATACCACAGTATAAGGACAAAATGATTGACTTCAGCAATTGGCTAAGCTTCTGGTGTCATTCAAAGGGGATCCAGTATCTGTCTGTCTGTCTGGGATGACATGATCAACAAACCACAATGCTTTGCCAGAGATGGTCTGCACCTGTCACCCCTGGGATACAGGTTACTGGCTAAAGCTCTTGCCACCCCTATAGTGCCTTTTTAGGCAACGTTCAAAGGACAAAACCTCCACCATAACAGATACAAGCATGCAAAATCTGAAGGTAATACTATTCAATGCTAGAAGTCTAAACCTCAAAATGTACTCTCTTGAGGCACTCTTAAAAATAGAGACTGGTTCAAGGCTCCAGAGAGCACCCCTGAAATAGCAGGCTAGAACTCTTACCATACTTTTCGGCCACCAAACCAAGATCGAAACACTAAAGGTGGAGGAGTGTCCGTATTCACCAAGGATATTCACACCTCCAGGCTAATTGCCCAACACAATGCATCTGAAATTCTCCAGGTGCAACTAACACTAGGTAAGACTGCAATCCAAATTGTATCTTGCTACAGATCCCGCTCCATGCCCCAAGATTCTCACTACACCTTTATAAACATACTGGACAATATTAAGATACAACCAAACACCCTAATACTGGGTGATTTCAACTACCCTGCCATGAACTGGGAAAACTACTTGGGTTCCAACACCTTTTCCCAGCGGTTCTTGGAATTAATAAATTCCAGTGCCCTGGATCAACTAATACACTGTCCCACCAGGGGCTCCAATATCCTAGACCTGGTCATTACCAACATGGGAGATAGATGCTCAACACCAGTGGTCACCACCTCATTGGTCAGATCTGACCATAAGCAAATCACCCTTGACATCCACATCCCACCCCTACCCCCCAGTAAGGAAACCTCCGTAAAAAACTTCTCCAAAACCAACTTCATGCTACTCAAGTCAGAAGTGACAAACTTCATGACACCCATGCAGATGGGAGCTGAAGGTTCTACTGCTGAATCCTACATGAAGGCACTGTACAAGCACATCCACTCGTGCATGAATTGTGCCATCTGAAATAGAACCAAGATGCTCTCCAAAAAAAGGAAGCCAATATGGTGGTCCCCTGCCATAAACAAACTATACAACTGAAGAAAGAAACTGCTGCATAAAAGAAGAAAATCTCAGGATGCAAAAAACTCCCTTACCAGCCTCAGTAAGAAGCTGAGATCCCTCATAAAATCCTCCAAAGCTAGTTACGAAAATAAAATTGCCAAAAATTCTAAAGACAGCCACAAGGCATTCTATAGTTATGTCAAGAATCTAAATGGCAATGCTCCGATATGCTCTGAGCTACAACAGAATGGCATTACATATACTTATCCCAAGGATATTGCCAGTATCCTGGCAGATCGATTTTGTGCAAACTTCACCCCCCTCTCACCCCCTAAAGGGCCCATGTCAATACCAAACAATTGCCAAATTCCGGTAATCATGGCCACACGGGTAGAAACTGCACTTTCCAAAGCTAGGAATACAGCATCCATGGGACCAGATGACATCCTGGGCTGTGTACTACATGAACTACAAAATGAACTGGCACCTCACCTAAGTGTCATGTTTAATCATAGTCTCACCTCAGGCTTCGTGCCCACTGAGTGGCGCATAGCTACAGTTATTCCACTCCACAAGGGGGGATCCACCTTGGATCCTGGGAATTACTGTCCCATCAGTCTGATGAGCCTGATCTGCAAGGCCATGGAACGCATTATCATGGAACTAATAAACAAGGACATTGGCAACCTTCAAACACTGGACCCCACCCAGTCTGGGTTCGAGAAGGGCCAATCTTGTCTCCTGAACCTGATTGACTTCTTCAAATCAGTCTCCAGAGCTGTGGACAAGGGTAAGGCAGTCCACACAGCCTATCTGGACCTCGCCAAGGCCTTTTACACCATCCCCCACTCTGGAGTCATCGATAAACTTACTAAGCTGGGTAAAAACCCTATGTCACTCGATGGGTTGCCAACTGGCTTACTGACAGAACCCACACTGTCAAAGTAGCCGACTCCATATCCAGCTCCAGACAAGTGACAAGTGGAGTACCATAGGGTTCAGTCCTGGGGCCGCAATTGTTTGGCATCTACTTCTCGGAAGTACAGGTCAACACTAAGGGACTCTGGCTAACAAAGTTCACAGATGACTGCAAACTGGGAGCCATTATTGAATCCCCAAATGGTATGGATATTCTACAAAAGGGCCTTACAGAAACAGATGTTTGGTGCCAGAGCCATGGGCTCAAGCTTAATGCCAAGAAATGTATAGTTATCCCCTTTGGGAAAAAAACACGTACCCATGAATTACCACATAGGTGGCAGTACACTAAACACCAAAAGTGTGATGAGAGACTTAGGGACACAGGTGGACAGTGGTCTTACCTTCGATAACCACATTGCCACAACAGTCAGGAAATCCTTTTATATGGCACAGCTCATCACTAAGGGCTTTCCATCAAGAAAAAAGGAGGTCATTGTCCCACTGTACTCATCCCTCATTAGACCCATTATAGAGTACAATGCCCCATTCGGTATGTACTTCACAAGACATCTGCAACAGCTGGAAATGCCATAGAAATACCTCCCTAAAAGAATCACAGGCCTAAAGCAGATGCCCTATACTGACTGTCTAAAAAAACTCCAGCTATACTCCGTGGGATATCGTCTACTCAGGGTCGATCTCTGCTTAACATACAAGGCCATATCAAACCCTGAGCTGTTGGACATGCTCCACTTAAAGAAATCCCAATCCCTCAGAGCAACACGCTCCAGGGATCTAAACCTTGTCATCACAATAAACAGAACATGCTGGAGGGCTAGGTTCCTGACCCAGATGCTCCCAATACTCTGGAATAGACTGCCCATACATGTCAAGCAGAGTGCCTCCTTGGCGCTCTTCAAAAGGAACCTTGACGATTGGATGGGAGATAGGAAAGTCACCTTGGGGATCACGTCAGTAGCCCTGCTAGACAGGGGTCCAAGGAAGTAAATATTGTGGGAAGAAATATCCAGGGATTTGTTATGGCTAGGCTTGTATAGCCTAGTACCAACCTATGAACCTATGAAAAAATTCAGTTCTCTCATTGACTCTCTAATGATCATGAGACATTTTCATTTCAGACAAATTGGTACAGACCTAATTGGTGTTCAAGGAGATGGAAGGATGTTTAGGAAAAATGACAAAGTAGTTGGGTCAATCTCTTCTCAGCTGGGCATTTACTCATTTTTGCATTATCTATATGCTCCACAGGAGAGTTGATGCTCAGTTATAGACAGGCAGAAATTTCTACCAGTAGTGGCTGCTGTACATATTGGGAACATGAACATGCCACACTTGTTGTCATTGTTCAGCACTGTCATTGTACATTCAAGCAATGAGGAAGAGAGTGGCTAGACTACAGACTATGCAGCTGGGAACACATTTGCAAGGGGTTTTCTACTAATTTAAACACCACTGGCAGACCTTGGTCTAGGAGCCCTATTTGATATAGTTACTATGCTTAACCTACAAAGAAGTATGCCACCTGTTTAAGCATTAATTCTGGGATTATTGATTAAAATATATGGAACATTCTGCTGATGATGTTGATCAAAAGGATATTAAGGAAAGCTATACTGGTTTCAGCTACATGCTAGTTTAAAAATATGAGTTCCCACAGGTCCTCAGGCACGATAGCATAAACATGAAGCATACAATAATTCCATGATTATAGAGTATCACATGCATTTCAGACTTATATATCCACAAGCAACTACTAAGGGCTTGTCCAGAGAAAGAAGCCATCTTCTGACATAATGGCTAAATATGCCAAGATAGCACCCACAGTATCTTACCTGGTCTAGAATATGCTCTTATGATCTGTGGAAATTACTGTATCTATGAAGGTAAATTTATACCAGTGCAGTAAGATATACAGCAGAATGTGAGTTACAATATTCTTTAATGTGATGGTGATCAAAAAAGAAACAAAAAAATCACATACTGTACATATTACTTGCATTGTTTCTATATCCTTTTCTCCTTGCTACCTGATGACGATCGCACCTCCGCAGTCTTGCTTTGAGCTCTTTCATTCCCTTACCATTTCAATATCCCAATGCAAGGGTTCAGACTGCATGGTGAGACAATCATACAGGCAGCTTGGGAGGTGGTTTGTGCACATGCTGGTGAGAACATTTCTTTCTGATGAACAAATCCTACTTCTTATGGGTGACAGGAGTATCTGTGTCACCACAGGTGTCCTATGCCTTCTCCATTTGTGTGTACATTTTTCCACGTATAAGTTACTCAGGGACACATCAGTTGGATAGTATATTCATTTATTGTGTACATTGAATTTCCTGAGTTTGTTTGTTTGTGTCTTTCGGCTTTTCCCGGTTAGGGGTCTTCACAGCAGAACTCTGGTTCGCTAATGATTGGCAGTAGAGTTTTATGTGCTGGCTTGCCAGGCCTAGCGCACAACCTTCAACGAAGGAATGCCCATTCACGCATGTCGCCACACAGAAGACTGCATTTCCTGGGTATATTTGGTTAATTGCACATATGTATATATATATATATATATATATATATATATATATATATATATATATATATTTATATAACAGTATCACTATCTATCTATCTATCTATCTATCTATCTATCTATCTATCTATCTATCTGTTTATCTATCTGTCTATCTGCCTATCTAGCTATAAATCTATATCTATATTTCCATTTATTGATAAACCCTTTACCCAGCTTCCATGTGGGGGTTGGGGTGTCATAGTGACAATCATCTAGAGCCAAGGTTTTACACACACACACACACAGACACACACACACACACACACACACAATCTATTTATGTATTTATATGTGTGTGTCTATATATATATATACATATTTATGTTAAGATCACAAATTACTGTAAAATCGAGAATTAAAATACCGAGACCAGAACATCGAGGATACACATTACTGAAAGTGCATAACATCAGGCACTGTAACATCAACTACACAGAGCCCATAACCAATAAAAACTATAACGTCAAAATACATAACGCAGAAATTACATAAGTAGACATTATGTTCCACTCCTTCCACCTGCGCAGGTTACAAAATTCAGTGAAGAAGTGAAATTATTAATGATTTCTGTATTACAGAAATGTCCAAACCCAGTCAGCATTTTGAGCAGAGATTAACTTTTTACACTAACAAAATCAAATATAAATGCCCCAAACTCTGTGACAATAGTGTAGCATACTTAATATCCATCTTGTTAATCCACAAAGATACCCTAAAATAACACTATGCTAACTGTGTTATACAATAACAGAAATTGAAATGCACACAACTAGTGTATCTTGCTGCTATAATTTTAGCAGATTAGCAATAGCTCGCAAGAAGTTTACCAGACTGTAGCTGGATTTATTTTTCAAAACTGTTTCAAATTGTGAGTGTTGCATAAGCAACTTCCATTTTTTTGGAAAAGGTGGACAGCCTGCCACCATGCACACTCTCATCTCCTCCACTCTATCTGCTTTCTTGCCAAAGTTGAAATACCCACTGCCAAATCTGTTGCACATGAGACTAAAATACATTTAATCCTCCTATGCCATGCTTCTATTGAGTTTTGGGTCCTAGATATATGTAATGTCTTTATCTCAGAGATGTTCCAAAATGCATTGGGAAACATGGGTGGAAATCTGGCAATAAACTTTCTAGCCTTCCCTAAAATGTACCAGTCACTGAAATACTTTTAGCAGATCTTTCCCTTCATCTGGAAAAAGTTTCCTTTAAAGCATTAAAGACAGTCACAACTTCATCTTCCTCTCAAAATGCCAAAGCAATCAAACTCTTCATGGCCATTTGGAATCCTAGTGAGTAGTTATATAAAGTATACAAACCTAGGGCTTGCACCTCACGCCAAACATTTTGGCTGAAGTGAAACAGACATCCCTTAGAAGTTATTCCAGTAATATTCATATGTACACTCTTAATAGCAGCAATTTCAAAATCACATAAGATGTATCGTACACTGGTGTGAAACTTCTTCTTCTGGCTTTTTGGGGTTAGGGGTCACCACAGAAGATCACCTGTCCACTCATGATTGGCAGTGGAGTTTTACAGTGTCAAGTTGCCAACCTGGCACCCAACCTTCCACAGAAGACACACACATGCACGCACTCATACCAATTTAGAGTGTCCATTCCACCTATAGCATGTCTTTGGGATGTGGGAGGAAACCGGAGCACCCAGGGGAAACCTACGCCACCACTGGGAGGACATGCAGACTCTGCACAAAAGGCACTCCAGTCGAGGATCAAACCAGAAAACCTCTTGCTGTGAGGCAGCAAGACTAACTGCTGCACCACTGTGGTCACCCTTTATACTGGTGTCAAACCGATGTTCTGAAAAGCAACTGAAAAATACAGTGCCACATTACATTGTACGTTTTAAGGGATGTCTTAGCCATTAAACAGAATAGCAAAGATACACACTTAGTACAACCACTGTATTTTACAAGCCCATGAATACTGTACAGCTGTCTGCATGTGATTCCCTTTAAAAGTATGTGCCAAACATCAGTCATATGGATGCACGGCTCGTATCATATAGGTTACTGACAGCTGTAAACACCAACACAGTAAAGTCGGAAGCAGTGTCAACTACTCTTTTTTTTCTACAAAATAGCCCTCTATAAGTGGAAATTGACTAAGATCTGCATTCTCTAAGGTTACATCTTCGATCTTTTCAGATTTGTTAACTTTTCTATGTATTCTATTCACTTGCTAAAGAAGAACTTTACGTCTTCGTAAGTTAGGAACATAGTCTAATGAAGTAGATGCCATAACATCATCAACTAGTAAACATGGCATGTCTCTAGACATTACTTGTTTCTGTTTTAACTCTCTATCTCGACAGGATTATCTGTATGTGTATGGATCACTGATTTGCACAGGTTTTATGCCATTAGACAATGATGTTATCGCTCTGCCTTACACTTATCTATGTTAACATTTGCAGCACCGATATTTTTTACTAGATATAGCTCTTTCCAAATTGCAGACATAACCATCAATAATGAGTACTTCCTTGCCCTTTTGAGATGAGGCTGTAGTATACATGTTGCCTAGTACTCCAGGAGTGGTGAAAGTAATGTCTGCCATCTTTTCTGGTACAATGTTCGCCTTCTTAAAGTGATTGTGTCATATTTAAACAGTACACCTATCACATATGCATTTGTCGACATTATAATGATTGATCTTATTTGTTTTCAATTTTTTAACCTGAGAAATCGACGTTACGGTGCTCGATGTTATGCACTTTCAGTAATGTGTATTCTCGATGTTCTGGTCTTAGTACTTTCCTACTTGACGTCATGGTAATTTGTGGTTTAACATAGATCCATGTACACACACACACACACACACACACACACACACACACACACACACACATATATATATATATATATATATATATACACACACACACACACACACACACACACACACACACACACACACACACACACACACACACACACACACACTTCTCTAAAAGACATCAGCATTCATTGATCTTCATAGCATACAGTAGTTCAATGGTCAAGATGCAAAGTCATTAATAAATAAATCTTTAAAATCATTGTGCCCTGTTCAGATATGATTATGGAGTCGAGTCTGGACTGAAAGGAATATTATGGCTACCCCCAGATCATTCATTAATGACGTTCTATGTGTCTCCAAACAGAGCTGAATAATTAAGCAAAAAAAAAAATCTGAAAACCAATGCTCTTCAGATTCATCTCATCCTTCAATAAAGCCACAGTGACTGACCAATCTCTGGGGTCCATAACGAAATATCACAAGTATTAACATTAACACTTCAAACACTTGGGTTTGTGGCTGAATCCCAACGTCCTTTAAAATATCACTCAAAATGGACTAAATGAAAAATAAATAAGCTCCAGATTAGGGCTTGCAAAATATTAAACACGGTTTCTTCCTTGATGTAAAACATCAGTGTGAAAGAAATTCAGATTATTCAGCTGAGAACAGCCTTATGCTGTCCACTTTCCCTACTAAGAAACCTTCAATGCCACATCTTACAGTCAACAAGATTTTCTGGCTTATTATCTTATCACAAATATATAAACACTACTGTCCAACTATATTCAACACCAAATAACTTGCAAGCAAAGAATACATAATTCTACTGCTGGTACCTTTCATCTATAAACTGCTCAAGGTCCAGCTCCCCTTCATCTTCTAGCCTCAGTAGTCATTGGTCTATGTATGATCTTTATTCTCAACAGTGTTCCTCAACAAGCCATATAATAAACTCATGTCCTCTCATGAAGACTTTTCCATAGTCAGTGCCCAAAACATGGAGATCCCTTTCTATGGCACTAAGTAGTCAGTGCCCAAAACTTGGGGATCCCCTTCTATGACACTAAGCAGTCTAGCCAATGGTCATTCTTTTTATTCCCTCCTGGTACTTTTCTTTCAAGGGAGCCTCTTGCTTCTTTCTTAATCTCATAGCAATCAACAGACTGCATTCAGTTCATTCTGTCATTCCCTTCAGAGAGATGAATATCTTTAAAGGACAATATTTAAGTGAAAAGGACAGTGATGTATTGTAATACACACTGTATTGACTGTATGTACTCTGTCTATTGCAAATATTGTAAAATTAATTTACTTTAATGTCTCACATCTGCGATTTGCATTCCTTTACTAAATCTACCCCAAAACAGAGAGTGGAACTTAATAAGTTTTCATTACATGTAATTGCACCTGTAGTGGCAAACAGTGTTCAGCAGATGTCCCACCGCCCATCTAGCTGGCAGACACTTAGCCCACCATCTAGATAGTTCTAATGGACAAGAGAATCAACAGCAGACACAGTTACAATTACAAAGCGAAGTAATGGACAATACAGTTTGCTGATATGGTTGATTATGGATATGCATGCTGAAGCATGAATACTCCATTCCAAATGTCACTCAAATGGCATAATGATCCAGTTTTCAAAACAATTTAGGTGTTGGAGTAGTTATTGTGACCAAATATATAGCTTGTATATATTGAACTGACTGTGTTTGTACTGCTAGTTACTTAAGGATTTATTTTAGTTCTTCAAAAAACTGTATTTTATATGGACTTGTAAAACACAAAAGTCTGTACCTGAATGGCCTCCTGTGGATCTCTACATTCTCCCCCCCCCCAAAAAAAGAATGCATAACAATAACTAAATAGTTCAAACATAAGTCATTTTATAAGTGGCCAAATAACTTCCTTTGTATTTTGGCACATTTTACATGTATGTCTTAAGCAGAGTGAAGCAGTGGGTATTTTAATGTAAGAGACAGTAATTGCTCTGTTGATTGGTATTACTTACCTGGAGAAAGAGAGGAAAGTTACATTTTAATCCTAGGTTCACTTATCCTAAAAGTGAAGGGATCTTAGGAGGATAATAAAATACAAATACAGTTTGTACAAAGTCATTGGAAAAGCAGTAGTACTACAGGCACCATTTAGACTGTTTAACAGCCCTTTGCCAAAAGAAACTTGCACTGGAAAGGAGAAGATATGTCAACAGTCTAGAGCTGTCATGGCTACCTGTAGACTGGATTTATTTATTTATATTTTTTTAGAAAAGGGATGGTACAAACATACCAAACTAAGGGGAGGGACATCTGCACAACAACTGAAGCAACAAGATAATGCATTATTCTCTTGCATACTACTACATAAGGTGTGTGTAGTATAAATAAAAGGATTATGGGTATTTCTGCATCTGATTGACAATGAATATATATCAAAGCCTGTTGACTGATGACTAATAGGCCAAACAGAATTCTCATGAAAGACATTAGTGCTTACAACCAAGGACTTGTTAATGCAGATATAGTTATACTAGTTATACTATTTAGTTTGTAGTAGGCAGCACAGCAACTAGAAAAGGTGTAGAGGAGCTTCCTTGTAAAAGAGTTTTGTTAGAAAACCATTGGATTTGCTAGGCTTGATAAAATGGGATGTGATGTACATCAAACAGATGTAACACAGCATTATACTGTCAGGAAATGGGGATAATGCTATGGGTTGCAGTACTGTTTATTGCTGCACATACAAAACACAGATCATATATAAGGTACCCTTCAGCAAATTTAAGTGGCAATGAGATCTGCAACATTATTCAGAAATACCCATGGTACAGACAGGAATCAGTATCTCCTCCTCCATTTTAAAATTATAACATTGAACATTATCTCTTTAAGTAGGTCTATTTTAATAAGTTTCTTTCTTAAATTATAAACAAGGCCTACAATGTTCCACACAGAAAAGATATGAGTGATATCATTAGTGCTCAAATGTATTAGTATATTCCGAGTTTATTTAGTAATCTATGCCTTTTTACTACTTAGGACATGTTTTAGAATACAGAATATCAGCAGTCAGCAGGATAAGGGGATCCAGTGCCTGTCAGCTTGGGATGATATGCTCGACAAGCCACGATGCTTCGCTAGGGACGGCTTGCACCTGTCACCACTGGGCTTTCGGATATTGGCAAAGGCTCTTGCTACCCCCATCATGCCTTTTTTAGGCAAGGCTCAAAAGACAAACCCACCTCCATAGGTATCACAAGGGATAAGAAACTAAGAGTAATGCTACTCAACGCCAGAAGTCTAAACCTCAAGATGCATGCACTCAAAACTCTCCTTAGCATGGAGAACATCGATATCTGTGCAGTAACAGAAACCTGGTTCAGGGCTCCCGAGAGCACCCCAGCACTACCAGGTTAAACCTCATACCATGCTTTTCGGCCCCAAAACTTGGACCGAACCACAAAAGGAGGGGGAGTATCGATATTCATCAAAGATACCCACACCTCCAGGTTGGTGGCAAAGCATGAAGCATCAGAGACTATCCATGTGCAACTAACAGTGGGTAAAACTGCCTTCCAGTTTATAGCCTGCTACAGACCACCCTCCCAAACCCAGGAACCCCACTCGGCCTTCCTGAGAACACTGGAAAATATGAAGGTCTCTCCAAACACCATTATATTGGGCGACTTCAACTACCCAAACATAGACTGGGAGCATTACTCTAGCTCCAACACCCTAGCCCAAAGGTTCCTAGAATTTATAAACTCAAATGCTATGGAACAACTTGTTACCACTCCCACAAGAGGGAAAACATACTGGACCTGATCATCACCAACATGGGGACTCTATGCTCCAGACCAGAAGTGTATCCCTCACTGGTAAGATCAGACCATAAACTAATCTCACTGGATATTCACATCCTGACCCCACCCCTGCCCAGAAAACCACAGTGAAAAACTTCTCTAAAGCAAATTTCACACTCCTCAAAACTGAGGTGGAATCCTTCAAAGCCCCCGGGCCTGTGGAAAATACGCCCAGACCACAGAATCCTTTATAAACGCATTCTATGAACACCTTCAGGAATGCATGGATCATCGATCCCAAATAAAACCAAGACCCAATCCTCCAAAGGCAGGCGTCCTGTCTGGTGGACCCCAGCCATAAACAAACTATACAATAGAAGGAGGAAGCTACTAAATGATAGAGCAAAATCCCAAAAAGGGAAGGCATCACTGATCAGTATTAGCAAAAAACTACGGGCACTCATAAAATTGTCTAAGGCCAGCTTCGAGAGAAAAATTGCACAGGACACTAAGGATAATCACAAGGCTTTCTTTAGTTATGTTAGGAACCTGGGTGGTAATTCCCAGATATGCTCAGAATTAGTCCTAAATGACAAAAAATACACCGAACCCACAGACATTGCCAACATCCTAGCTGACAGTTTCAGCGCAAACTTCTCCCCCACTCCCCACCAAAAGGGCAAATATCTATCCCAGCAGAGTGCTGCCTCCCTGACATCTCAGATGCTCAGGTAAGAGCCGCCCTCTCCAAAGCAAAAAACACAGCATCAATGGGACCAGACGGTGTCCTGGGCTGCGCCCTACATGAACTCCAAGAAGAGCTAAACCCAAACATAAAACTACTGTTCAATCTCAGCCTTACTACAGGATATGTACCCAAAGAGTGGCGTACAGCAACAGTGGTTCCTCTCCATAAAGGTGGTGCCTCAACAGATCCTGGAAACTATCGCCCCATAAGCCTGACTAGCTTGGTCTGCAAAGCTATGGAAAGGATCATCATGGACCTCATAAATAAAGATATTGGGGAACTACAGACACTGGATCCTACCCAGTTCGGCTTTGTTAAGGGCAGATCCTGCCTCTTAAACCTGGTTGATTTCTTTGAAACAGTCACCAAGGCCATTGACGAGGGGAAGGTGGTCCACACAGCCTACCTGGACCTCGCAAAAGCCTTCGATACAATACCCCACTCGGGCATTATAGATAAGCTCACCAGCTTAAATATAAACCCCTATGTCACTAGATGGATTGCAAACTGGCTCAAGGACAGAACCCACATGGTTAGAATTGCTGGAGCCATGTCAGACTCCAAACCTGTTGCAAGTGGTGTCCCACAAGGCTCAGCCCTGTGACCTCTCTTGTTCGGTATATATTTCTCGGAGGTACAGGCCAACACGGAAGGACTGTGGCTGACCAAGTTCGCAGCTGACTGCAAACTGGGCACCATAATCGACTCTCCAGCCGACACAAGCATCCTCCAAAAGGGCCTCATAGAAACAGATAACTGGTGCCAGAGCCATGGCCTCAAGCTAAATGCCAAAAAGTGTATAGTCATCCCCTTTGGCAAAAACAAAGTGCCCACAAATTACCACATAGGTGATAATCCATTAAGTACAGAAGAAGTAATTAGGGACCTGGGTACCCAAGTTGATAGCAATCTCTCATTTGACAACCACGTGGCCAAAGTGGTTAGAAAAACATTTTATATAGCCCACCTAATCATGAAGGGATTCACATCTAGATCAGGGGAGGTCATCGTGCCTCTTTACTCATCCCTCATCAGGCCCATAATTGTGTACAATGCCCCTTTTGGGATGTACCTTACCAGACACCTGCAGCAACTGGAAAGACCCCAAAAGTACCTCACCAAGAGGATCAAAGAGCTCAAACAGATGCCATATGCTGCCCGGTTAAAGAAACTCCAGCTCTACTTAGTGGCATACCGCCTGTTCAGAGGCGATCTGTGCCTGACGTATAAAGCCATGTCCAACCCGGAATTAATGGACATGCTGCACCTCAGAAAATCCAAATCCCATCGAGCTACGCGCTCGAGAGACTTGAACCTCAGCACTGAAATAAATAGGACATGCTGGAGGGACAGATTCATAACCCAGAGGCTCCCTTCACTCTGGAATAAAATCTCAGTCCAGGTTAGGCAGAGACCCTCATTGACTCTCTTCAAGAGGAATCTTGATGAGTGGATGGGAGATCGTAGGTTTACCCCGGGTATCACTTCTTTGTCACTGTTAGACAGAGGCACAGTATACTAACCTCGAAAAAGGGCATAGCAAAATAAATTTAAAATGGGTGATGAAAGCCAAACACATTCTGGCTAGGCTTATAAATGCCCTAGGGCAGATAGCCTAGTATGAACCTATGAACCTATGAACCTATAAGAACAGAGCTTGGGTGAAAAAACAAATTATTTCCCTTCATATTATGTAGTAGTCATTCTATCCACAGGCAGTAAGGTCAGCACACATTTCTGCCCAGTGTATAATGCATATTATACCATGACCCCCCATTAACATTGGCCAGCGTGCACGTTGTAAATCGACTTATACTAATGGAAAAAGGTCCAGTCGCCCAGACTTTTTCCATTAGTATAAGTCTCTTTTAAAACACTGTCTCGCTATATTAAAAGAGTTTAACATAGCGACACAGGTTTAAAAAAAGCAACGGAGATCTCTGTTGCTTTTTTTAAAGCTGTCTCGCTATGTTAAACTCCTTTAACATAGCGACATAGTGTGTAGAAAGCAACGGAGATCTTGCTTTCTCCGTTGCTTTTTTTTTAAACCTGTCTCGCTATGTTAAATGGGTTTAACATAGCAAGACAGCTTTAAAATAAGCAACGGACATCTCCGTTGCTTATTTTAAAGCTGTCTCGCTATGTTAAACCCATTTAACATAGTGCTAATAAAAGCAACGGAGATCTTGCTTTCTCCGTTGCTTTTGGCCACAACTCTGATGTACTGCGTAGGCATGCAGTACATCAGAACTGCCACGGATACCAGACAGCTGCAGAAGGGCAGCAAAGAGGCATTATACAATGCCATTATTTAAGAAAAGTAATTATTTCTTTTCTTAAATAATGTCATAATATCGCAATAACCCACTTCTGGGTGTGGGTAATGCGGGATTTACCCACGGTTGTCTTTGTTTGGTCCCTCGGGCTTCGTCCTCGGGACCAAACCACGCCAACCGTGGGTAAATCCCGCATTACCCACACCCAGGCGTGGGTTATTGCTATAATATTCCTGCATAAGGTATCATCTGCGACTGCAGTTATTACATCATTGTGTTTTACTAAGGAGACTTTAGGTGCAGAATGTTCTCTAAAAAACAAACAAACAAAAAAAAAAACTGTCATTCCATTGTAATATCCAATCCAGAGCTATTTTATTGGATTTTCTTCATTTAACAGAATCATCCTTTGGATTACCCACATATACTTAACAGTTTTCTTTGCGAATATTTTAACTCATGGCATGAGCTGAATATATCCCACAATTTAACTTTTGAAGGCATGGATACTGATATTCTACACAATTTTATTTGGCAGCTTTCCTACTTTTAAGAGACTGAATGATTAAGAAACACGGTATTGTCTCCAGGGGCTGAAGACATTTATGACAATGTAGTGATGTCCTGGCTGCTGGAATCATGTAACCATTCGGTGGTTTTAGTCTTTCTACATAGCGCCTTTTCCCAATTTCATTTTGCTGTCTGTCCTAAGTTTGCATTGCTTTGCTCTTCTACTTGTTGTCAATAATATATTTTTGTTGAACAATTGAATGAACAATGAAAGGTTACTCACAGTATACAAATAGTGTGCACCTTGTGGTAACCTTTAAGAATCCCCACAATGTTTCTAATTTTGCAATTTCTCAATGGACATGTGCCTTACTCTTCCATACCCTGGTAAGCAATCTGTTCATTGTTCTGTGCAATGTCAACTTGCGCTCTACCTGTTTCTATATGCAAATACTAGCAGCCTCACTTACACCAAATGCATGTTCTCTATGAGAATTAAATCTTCTTCTCAAAAAGACTTTTCTATACAAAGGTAGCCTGTTTCAATCTCATAGTTATTCTGTTGTATTTAAAATGTAAAGCATGTCTACTAGTTTTTATTACACCTCTATGCATTATCTACATTTTCTCATGACAATATTATCTGCAAGGTGCTAAAAATGAAGTGAGTAAAATATACATATGGAATACACCACATTCTGATACTCAGCATTCTGTCACATGTTCTTCCTATTGATCATCTGAAAGTTTTAGTACCTCTAACCATGATTATCCCCTTCCATGGTTAATGGGCTTTTATAGAAAATTAAAGATATGGGCTATACTATGTAGGGCAACCCAAGGTGGGCAGGTTATAGAAGAGAAATCAGACTATATACAGCCCACTTAAGAAGGAATAGGAAATACAGTGCAATATGTTTGTACCTAGAAAAGAAAAACAAAATTAACTAGACACAAGTCGAAACTGCAGCAGAAGATATGTGACTTATATCTGAAAATACCTCATATGCTACATGGAAAGGATGAGTACAAGTTGGGCTAGAGATTCTGATGCAGAAGGAATAAAGCCAGCACAGCTTTCACATGCACAGATGTTCAGAGATAAAAGAAAGACACAACTAAGGACAGTGTTTTATTCAAGTACACTCATCTGGAACATGGAATCTAAGAATTATGAATCAAGACAAATCTGAATGGAAAAAGATGAAATGACAATAATAATCAATGTCTTGGAAATTAGTCAGATAAAATGTACTGCAGTGACTTATTTTCCATCAGATGATCATCAGATCTTCTATTGTGGACAAGAATCCTAATGAAGGACCGGAGTAGCATTTACTAACTATAAAACCTTGATAGAATCAATGGTCAGTTAGAATCCCTCCCAAATAAAAATGATAGAATGGTGTAAAGCTGATTTTAGAATCACTGTAATCCAAGTTTAAGCTTCAAATACAGATGCCGAAGATGAGCAAGTCAACCAGTTTTATAATAATCTTTAGCACTTTTCTGATATAACATTAGAAACAAAATATATAGGTTTATGGATTCATTCCAGGCAATTTGTCCAGTGGGCCATTTGAAGTCCTGCCACTACCAATCAAACTAATCACTCTCTCTGTCCATGAGGACCTCAAAATACAGACTAGGGGCAAAGAAATTATGGATTCCTTTCCACTCTTGTTTTAAAGACAGATAGGAAACTATTTAGTTTTGATGTGAGTTGGAAGCTAAGTTCATAGTTAAGGAATCCTTTGGGAAAGAAAACTATCCAATCAATGAGTTCTTTTAATATTGCAATGTAGATTTTAGACTTTACATTCATTTTTTTTAGAAAGTGTAAGTAGTGAAGCAGGACTAAGCCATGTAATCCAGTAATTGGTCTCTACACCACAGCCTATAAGATATGGAGTAAACAGACAAGGTTTAGTCATTGAATGTAAACTGAGTAGCTCCCACTTCTTATGAAATTATGTGCTTTCCAAAGATAAGCAATATTTTTGGATGTGTAAATGTCATAAGGGGCATTGTATTCATTTATTGGTCTAGGGAAGAGAAGGGGTCAATAACTTCTGTGTATCTGGATGATGCATCTTTATAGTAATATTTGGGCAAGGTAGAATGATGTTCAGACAATACTACAATTATTATTGGCCATCGGGATTGAAAAAGTCAGTAGTAGACCAAGAACAACTGGAATAATGGGCAGGTCTGGTCTTGGTGTATGAAAGTAATTTCTTTCAACAGCCTGTAAGATGTTTTTATACATGCATGTCAACAGCTGACCAGTTTCCAAATCAGACTGATGCTACACTCTATAGTCAGTGATGAAGAGCTTTGTACAAACAGCAAAGGCTACACCTGGAGCTGACTGTGGCTCATACTACCAGCATGTTATTGTAAAGTTTAGAACTAAACTAAAGAGAACAAGAAAAAGCTCCCTCATCAAATAGACATTTGTTTATTTAATTATTTGTTTGTTTGTTTTGTTCTTTGCTGACCAGACTAGTCCCACAAGGCTAGTAGCCTTTTTCTGGATAGACCCCAGGTTATATGAAATCACCTATGTTCAAGTTGAACAATAAAATATAATGTGCCTGAAGAGATGTCTATAAAAATATCCTACATGAAGCAAGATGGCTGCCTGTAGAGGCTGTGGAAGTTGCGAATCAAAGGAGCTGAACAAAATACAATGGAACTAGGGAAATATATGAAATCGAATATAGTGCAAGGAGAGATAAGGGGTTATAGTTAAATGAACAGTGCAAAGAAATAGAAGAAAATAATTGATTGGGAAAACAGGAAATCTCATTAAGAATATTGATGGTATCAAGGGAAGCATCCATGTAACAATGCACATTATGAAAGCAAATAAGGGCTGGACCTAGCAGAAATAACATAGTATGAAAACCTGGAGAAAACGAAAAAATATAAACAGCACTAAACAACAAAGGTGAAAGTAAACTCTGCGCAGCAAACTATCAGAACTGACTAGGCAACATACTTTTTAACGTATATTAAGTTTATTAAAAAACCAACAACGTTTTCGTCCTCCTATGTTGGAAGACTTCTTCAGAAAAACCTCACAGGAACATAGAGAACTACATAAGAAGAATCTTAATGTCACTGATGCATACAACAGTATGCTATTTGATACAGAGACAGATATGTAGAAGGTTATAGTACAATACACCATAAAAAAGATTTTCTAATCACAAGACTGCAGGAAGTGATAGAATACCAGGGGATTTGTTTAAAATCCTGCATAATTATATTGTTACAATGTTGTTCATGACATACCAGGAAAATTAAAAAAGACAACAGTGGCCACTGGATTAGAAATGGTCAATTTATATTCCAGTTGCAAAAAATCAGAATGTTAAAGAGTGCTTAAATAGTTAGCAATTGTACTTATTTTACATAGCAGCAAGGTAATGCTTAAGAGCATGCAGTCTTAAGATTCAGCAATATATAAACAGTGAACAACTGGCTGTACAGTCCGATATTAGAATAAGTGAAGTTACCAGAGATCAAAGCCTTCTGCAATCCATGTATAAAATTCTACCAGAAAACCATCTGGGCCCACCACTTTACCTTGTTTAACTCTACTGTATTTCTCAGTACTTACTCTAAATGTTTTTCCTATAGAGTGTTAGTGCTCTTTGTCTATGTTGCTCAGAATGTGCACACTAATCATGTCTTTTTCAAATGAGTATAAACGTACCTAAGGTAGAGTATAACCAGGAGTAATATTTGTAAAGTATAACCAGGAGTAATATTTGTAAATTTCTTCCTGATATGATTGTTTTGTGCACGAAATGTATAATCTATACCTCTAATCACAAGGAAGAGAAAAGACAGTACTTTTAGGTAAAATGTTGGACAATAAAATTGAAATTTGTATTCCCCGTTATGTCACTAGTTATCCCAAGGATTTATAATCTCAGCGTCGGTGTGACGTATAGCAAGTAGTAACAGGTCAGCTTTTTAGTCTTAAGTTCTCTTGCTTGCATGGATGCCCTAAGTTGGGAGTTTTGGACCCTTAGCTTCTGATCTTAACAAACTCCCTTTCTTTATGAATAATACTAGACTGAGTGGTCCTTCTGTGTCTTCCTTGACCTGTCATTGACTCACATCATAAGGTCAAATTAACTCCATCTCACATATCACTCCTTCTATTTTATTTTGTTGTACTCTAAACTCTTGCTGGGTAGTCATGTAAACTTATTAGGCAGAACTGCTGCCAGGAAATTGAATATTCTTAAAATGGACAATGAGGTTTAGGAGACCTTGGGGGCAACACCCACCATTGTATTTAAGACCAAGAAAAATGTCAAAGGTTGGTTTGAGAACATACAGCCCACCCCCCACCCCAAACAAATTACACAGAGGCACTTGTAAATATGGGGCTTGTTGGCAATGTCCCTATGTATTACAGCAAGAACAAGTGACTTTAGTTAATTTTTGCCAAATAACTCTTTTTTTGGAAGATGGTAAAAGTCAAACTAAAGGTGTGATTTATATCGCACTTTGTCCATGCTTTTTTTTATTAGCAGGAATGAGTGACAGTTCCATAAAAGGATCTATGAACACTGTCATGATATATCCAAACACAATCTCAACAATTCAGCATTTAAACATTTACTTTCATGTTCTGGCTTTAACAAATTCTTCTTTGGGATATTGGAAGTTGCACCTTCCAGCAAATGGGGGGTGGGTCCATGGGAAACCAGGGTTGAAAGCAATGGTTACTTTGGCAATTTAAATTAAATGCTTCAGTGCACCGTGGTTTGAATGAACATGTATCTGTTTGCCTGTTTTAAATTTTAGACTATTAAATTGTAAAATGGGAATGATGTACAATGTTATCAGTCTGTATTACACTTTATATTTTTTTCTCTTTTTTGTTTTAATCTCTGAGTTACTTCACTTGGACTAGTTTAAACATAATGCTTTGTATTTTCTAACAGTTTATGTATTTTAAAATAACAAAATCCTGAAGGAATGAAAGTGCACAACCAGTTGTTTGTACTTGGAATACCTTTGTTTTACTTATTACACCAGTGCTTTGTATTCTTGTTTTACTACTGCACAAGTATTGGAGCTTTATCTAGGGGTTTATGTGTAAGGTTATTCGATCCTTAAACTGTGTATTACCAGTGCTTATGTTTGGGCATGTTGTGCTCATTGGATTTGATACTAATTTGTTGGAATCATTTCCTTACACTACTTGAGCCTCTTGTGTTAGTTATTAGTTTTTTGGCTGCACTGTCACAATCCATTTACACTTAGTTACAGAACTGCTGCCAACACCAAGTAACAGCACTGAATGGCACAAGGGCAGGCATTCTTTATATTAGGCATAGGGCCAAGAACTAACAAAGTGACAATATGTGACATGGCTGCTAAGACTCTCTTGTAAGCTAAAGCTTCTTGCGTGTAAGCCATAAATTTAGCACTCAAATGAGTTTTGCTGAACATATTTCTTATTTCATTATTATTAGTATTAATCTCATTATTTCATTAGCTTGCAACACAAGGTTTTAGTAAGTCTAATTCTGTGCTGCCCTACAAACTAATATCTGTTGTTATGTGTTCACTGCAAATAAGACTGCATTACTCTACTCTTGTAAAATCTGGAAGTGCTCTTTACAAAAATTAAATACAATATTATGCTCTACAAACATGGTTCATAACTGCTATACTGTAAATGTGATCTAGCACACTTCTGCAGTGCCAGTACAATCACATTCTCATTAAGAAGGTGAATTTTAATTGTCTTTTTACTCTGCTATATATTGGGCTTAGTGCCACATTCCCATATATTTATATAATCTACTCTGATGCTATAACAAGAAACCTACTGTTTACTGCAATCTAAACTGCAGTTCTGAGAAGACTGACACAGGAATGTTGCTAATTTCCTCTAGTAGACACTTGACTGCATCTTGGCTGCCTAGGTAATACAAAATGACTGCACTCTGGAATTGAAGAAGAAGGAGAATGTGAGATTTCTTTTGGGTTCCATGTTCTCCCTCACCCCCAAATTTCTATGACCTGACAGTAGCAATATTTGGGGGTTGGGCTCTGGTGGTACATCGGGGCAAAAAAATATATATACAAGTTTTTGTACTTGTTTTACATCCTCAGGAGTACCAATGTTTTGAAATGCAACCTCACAGTGATTTAGAAATTTTGGTGAAGATTAATTATGTGTTGATTGATTGACACACAGTTAATTATAGTAAATTGGGAACATCTTTTGCCATTTTACTTGTCCAATATAATGGGACAATCTCCAATTTCAATGAGTGAGTTTTTCTCAGTAACCACAGTCATGGTTACTATTGGTAATGATCCCAAGTTTCTGATATTTAATCTCTATAATGTAATAAAGATAATGTAGTCAAACTCATGTGAGAAGAATATGATCTATCTTGTTCTACTATGGAACATTAACTTCCTAAACCCCAATTTCACAAAAGGATGAGAAAAATGTCTGATGTTCAGAAGGGTGAAGAATCCATTTTAATCATTGTTTGCAGGGGTCAATTCCTCCTGCACCCACTGATGTGGATGACACATCCCAAACTTATATATACCAATTCCACAATCGTACCAACTTGAAAAAGGGAGAAGTCTCCCAAAACAAGTGAATTCCTGCATGTGCATAATTAGGACATTGCACAGGCAATGGTTTCCTATGAAAAACAACATTTACTGATATGCTTCTTCATCTGGCTTTTCCCAGTTAGGGTTCGCCACAGCAGATCACCGTCCGCTCATGATTGGCAGTGGAGTTTTATGGTGTTGAGTTGCCAGCCCAGCACCCAACCTTCCACAGAAGGCAGACACATGCACGCACACCTAGGGCCAATTTAGTGTGTCCAATCCACCTACAGCATGTCTTTGAGATGTGGGAGGAAACTGGAGCAAATCCACATGACCACAGGGTGGACATGCAGACTCCGCACAGAAAGCACCTCAGCCGAGGATAGAAACAAAGAACCTCTTGTTGTGAGGCGGCAACGCTAGCCACTGCATTACCGTGGCCACCCAACATTTACTGATATGCTGTTCATCTTTTTTTCTGTGTGCTACTGATGCTCAAGGATTTTCACTTTAACCATGTATAGAGGAGCCCACCTATCCTATTTGCATGCTTAATGATATTTCTAGAGAAAAGCAACTTGCATATCAGAGGGGTGATTTTATTAAAATAAATCTAGTAACTGTCTTTTTTTATTTCTTCTAAAATAACATCCTGTGCCTTAATATAGTATCTAATTCACTAAATAAATTATCTACATTTAAAACCGAATGGAAGTTCTCCATACATAGGTTTGTGTATTCCCTATTCCAGTGCCTATCCAAAGTGGTGAAAAACAGCTGAAGGAAATGTTGTCATCCCTATGGGGGGAGGGAGGGTGGCACTAGGGTTCTGACTGGAGAGATGGAATGACCAAGGGAAGTAGAATAGTGCTGTGGGAACTGAAGTCTTCCTTATGTCTTGCTGAGCAGAAAACCTCAACAAGGCAACCCTGAGATACAATGTGTATATCATGTATCATTAAGAAAGGTAAGCAAAAATAAATAAATACATGAAATAAAATAAAAGACTGGGTGTACAGGTCCCAGGATAAAAAGGGTGTTCAGACCTGGTGTACACACTATGGTCAGGACTGGAAAATAGGCAGTGTAGAATCCTTTCATAACAACGATCTATGCTGTAGAAGGAACAAGCAGTCCATAAAATAAAAAATAGGCCAAGCAAGAGGCACAGGCATAATCAAGAGGGTTATTAAACATAATGAATAAATTGTGTTTTTCTTTATTATTCAACAAATAAAGAATTTCCAAAGAGAGGATATGTAGCAAGAGTAAGAAAAAATTTTGAGAAAAAAAAAAAAATTGCACCGGAGAAACTATTAAAAGCTACAGTTAAAATGTAAATTCTTTATTAGAGCAAATCTGTTTAAATGAATATTTTTTGAAACACTAACCCCTGGATTCACGAAAGCTTGCACGGAGTGCAAGAAGAGTGTAGAAGCTCACGCCGGCAATATGTCTGCAGTGTGATCCAGGAACAGCCGACAGAGGCGTGCACGAGAGCTGCTAACGCTACTCTTGCATGGACAGCGTCATGATATGCAAATTACCTCATTTGCTGGTGAAAGCCATGCAAATGAGGTAAATATGTGATCCAGGAAACACTAACCTGTCCGTGGAAGATTAGTGTTAGCTGCAGAAATGTACTCCGTTGGTAACGGAGTACATTTCTGCAAATAGCTAAACAGAGCTATGACAGCTCCAAATAAAGGATGCATATAGTTGAGGAAGCATGCCAATGGCCAAATATAAGACCATTGGCATTTTAAAATGTTTAAAAATATAAACATTTTACTTTTTTTCCCCAGATCTCCGATGTTTAAGCATAGCGCAGCACCACGCAAACGTGCGGCACTTATAAAAACAAGAAAATAATTTAAAAAGAGCCAAAAATAGGCATTTTCACTAAAAAGCTTATTCTGCCATGCAAGTGAATGGCAGGCTGAAGACAACATGGCCACTGACTAGTGGTTGCTAAGGGGGGGGGGTGGGGAAGCTCAGTGTGAGAGCTGTAACCATGCATTACTAGGCAATCCTATACAAATGAGGATAAAGATAGTGAATCCCAATTTTCCCCAGCATGTGAGGCATGTCCCAAGAGTGTAAGAGTGGGAGTAGATGAGTAGAAGACTAGAATATAGGTGACATCATGAGGGTGTGTGTCAGACAGGTTGTAAGCTAATTGGAGCACAGTGGCTTGTGTTTTCCCTGAGTTGCTCAGGATTGCAAGAGGCGTGCCTACAGTTGTTCTGTTTGAAAACCTCAAACCAAAGGTGCACACTGTTAAAAGATAGGAAACTCCTTGCAAACAGGCACACAGCGTGTGCGCTCATGTGTGCTCATGTGCGCACGTGTGCACGCATTTGCTCTTGTTTGCATGGCGCTTCCCCCCGGGCGGAAACAGAAAGGCAAAAGGAAGGAAAAGAAGTAGTAGGAAGTTAACCAAGGAGAACTAGGAGAGCTGCCAGGTGAAATATATCAGAATCAGCCAATTACACAGGGAGCAGACTAGCCCAGCACAGCCCAGCACTTTAAACTCTGAAAACACCATTCCCCCCTGTTTTTTCTCAAGAATTCTGCAACACTGCAGTATACAAAGAGGGAAAGCTAAAAAAGCTTAAGTCAGACAAAATGTTAGGGGCTGCTCTTGCTATCATAAACCAACATGTGCAAGGTGCTGAGGGTGGTGATGTTGTGAATGCTGCTGAGCAACCCACAGTGTGGAGACATTGAAGAGTGTACAGACCCAGTGTAACCTACCAGGGGCTACATGAGCTGGAGATAGTGGAGCGCTATAGGGTGGACAGGGACCTCCTACAGCAAATTGTTGAGCTGTGCCAACCACGCCTCACACACAGAACCAACAGAGGGGAACCCATCCCAGTGGATACCAAGGTATGTGCTGGCCTAAGAATATTAGCTACAGGTAACTTCCAAAGACCAACTGGTGATATGATGGGGATTTCACAGGCATCAGCATCTAGGGTACTCAACCAGTTCCTGGATGCCATGTCAGCACATGTTGGTGACCACATATATTTCCACAATTCCTGTGAAGCATTGGCCAGCAATATGCATCTTTTCCACCAAATAGCAGAATACCCTGAGGTAGTGGGTGCAATAGACTGCATGCACATATGCATCAAAGCACCACCTGGTGAGCAGGTAAGATCTACATCAACCGTAAGGGCTTCCCCTCCATCAACTGCCAGTTTGTGTGCGATGCCCAAGGCATAATAATGAATGTGTGTGCTGGATGCCCTGGAAGCTATCACGATTCCCACATTTGGCATCTGACCCAGCTGTACCAGTTATTTGCCAATGGGGACATTCCTTACGATCACCTAGTAGGGGATGCTGGATACACACTGGAGCCATGGCTGATGACACCCATCAGAAATGCACACACACCTGAACAAGAACTCCATAATGAGGCACATGCACAAACAAGAAACATAATTGAGCGTGTGTTTGGGATGCTCAAGTCATGGTTCCGGTGCCTGGACACATCTGGTGGAGCTTTGCAGTACTCACCAACTACATGTACACAAATTGTGATGGTATGTGCCATGCTACATAATATGATCCTGCGGAAACAGCTGCAGCAGGAACAGCATGGGGTATGGCCAAACAGCCCCCCACCATTGCAAAGGCCTGCACAGGTACAGTGTGACTCAGAGGAGGAACAACCTGAGCCTGCCCCAGTAGGCAGAAGGAGGCATGCACAGTATGTCCTGGCCTTGGCAAAAGAGGTAACGCATAGCACATACACTGACTCAGTAGGAACCCTGGAAATGACACCTCTCTCTGACTCGCACATACAGTAAAAGGGATGCCTAACTTGACACTACCTGTTTTCAAACATGTATATGGAATGTACTATGTGCATCTGACATAGGCAGCCCTGCAGCACCACCTGAGGCATGAGTGCCCTATTTTAAGCAATATAAAGCACTGCTAAGCACATTTTACCAGTATTGAGCATATTTAAATACAATTGCACGTAGCTGCACACTGCGCTAACCAGCGCAATGTCGTGCAACGTCAGGCAACTTTGAGCAAAGTTGGGCAACATCAGGCAAAGTCGGGCAAAGTCGGGTAAACACCCTCACACCTGCTTTACTGTTCCTTAACCAGTAAGGTCTGCCCAGCAGGAAAATAAAAAGCAGTGACAGAGCTCAAACTCAGGATACTGTGCACTATAGTCACAGTACTGAACCACTAAGCCATGATAGCATTTTACTGGCACAGACACAACTTAAGTCACTCACACATACCAGTTGGGGGGGTCACATACCTAACAGTCACAGCCAGCAGGACAGTTGTAGACAAACGCAAATGCAAACACAAACAAATGCTGTATCATGCCCTCTGAACATGCATATGGGTAACCTCCCCCCAGGCCTATGCAGACAGATAACAGCAGGCCAGACAGTGTGATGTGGATTGGGTAGGTTATGAAGTCACAAACTAATATGCATGTAATTGGATGATAAGTTCTGTAGTACAGTGGTATGCTTCAAGCCAGTACGATAGGCAACAGTACAGACTGAAATGGAGTACCTGACATAGCAGTGCAAACCTAGCAAATGTGTATAAGTGTCAGGTGTACCCCTCATCCTATGTACACCCGCAGTAACAATCAGGTGTGCCCCCCCAGGTAGAAATGTACAAATAATAGCTGTCCCCCCTGTATGTAGAAATGTTGATAAGTCTATGCAAATTGACTCATGGAAGCCCTGCAGGCACAGCGTACTTCCTGTCGATGTACAACACAAAGGTGAGCCCTGAACTTTATTTTTCACACACATATAGTATATATGTCCATAGTGGGCATGCTCACACACTTAAACAAATTTTGCAAATTTCAGTCAACAACATACTGAAAGGTCATACTGGGCATGCTCACACACTTAAACAAACAAAGCAAACGTCAGTCAACAACATACTGAAAGGTCATACTGGGCATGCTCACACACTTAGGCCATGTCTGAGTACAGCAGTGGGCCACACATATCTGGCAGTTGCAGTTCTTACTCCAGACACATGTCACTATTCATCAATCCTGCCTTGTGCACACAGTGATATGAAAACAGACCCATATAATATATTGGACCCCTGTCATAATCAAACTATGTAATACAAGTACTTAAGATGTTCAAATAAAGTTAAAATCCAAAGAAGATCAATAAATCTCCGATCAGTATCATCAAGAAACAATGAGCACTCTTAACATTATCCAAGCCAAGCTCTGCCACAAATATTGCCAAAGATTCCATAGAGAACCATGAAGCTTTCTTTAGCTATGTCATAAATATCAATGTAAACTCATATATGTTCTGAGTTAGTGCAAAGTGTAAATGAATACATGTACACGACTGACATTGCCAACAACTTGTCAGACAAGTTCATACATATTTACCCCCCTCTCACTGACAAAAGGGCCCATTACTATATCTGGAGATTGTGAAAACCCAAAAATCACATATACAATGGTTAAACAGCTCTATCCAAACCTAAAAACACGGTGTCTATGGGATGACATGGTGTCCCTGGCTGTGTCATATGTGAACTCCAAAACAAACAGACCCTGCAACTGAATAGTTTGTTGAGACTCACCCTCTGTACAGGATATGAAACTGTTGAATGGGTTACAGCAACGTTTGGCACACTCCACAAGTGTTGGTGCACAACAGACCATGGGAACTATTGTCTTATAAGCCTAATAAGCCTGATCTGCAAGGCGATAGAGTCCATCATTATAGAACCCATAAACAGAGCTATTGGGAACCTACAAACACCCAACCCTACCCATTTTGGTTTGGTCAGGGGCAGATCATGGTCACTAAACCTGCTAGACAGTTTTCAAGGCAGTTACCTAGGACATGCATCAATGAAATGAGTTCCACACAGCCTACATAGACCTAGAAAAGCCCTTTTCCAACATCCCACACACATGTTGTATCCACAAAATCAACAACCTGTGCATAGACACATATATTATCTGATGGATTGCCAACTGGGGCACAGATAGATCCCACAAGGTAAGAATTGTGGTCTCCCTGTTGGACTGTAAGCTGGTAACAACTGCTGTCCCCCATGGCTCAGTCCTGGGACTTCTCCTGTCTGGTGTATACTTTTCAGAAGTACAGTCAAACACACAAGGGCTATGGTTAGCAAAGTTTGTGGATGACTGCAAAAAAGGTTGTCGTAATCGATGTTTGGGACAACAGAGACATCCTTAAAAAGGTTCTCAGTCAGACAGATGTGGTGTCAAAATTATGGCCTCGAGCTACAGTCATACAAATACCACATAGGTGCCAACACCCTAAATATGGAGGTAATAATAAGGGATCTATGGACACATGTGGATAGTCATCTCTACTTTCAGAAACACATTCACAAAGTGGTTAGACAATCATGCTATGTGTCCCCACAAATTGCCAAAGTCTTTGCATGTAGGTCAAAGGAGGTTACCTCTACTTATCAGTCATCAGACCCATCAGAGAGTACCACAACACACTTGCGATGAATCTGACTAGGCACCTTCAGCAGCTGGAATGACCACTGAAATACCTCAACAAGAGGATTACTGGCCTCAAACAGTTGTCCCATGCAACAAGACTGAAGTAACTCAATCTGTACTCTGTTGCATACCGTCTACTCAGGCGATCTCTGCCCAACATACAGGTCCATGTCCAATGCAGAACTGAGTTACATGCTCTATCTGAAGTAAACCCAAGCTCACTGTGCCACATACTCTAGGGATATAATCATCACGACAATAAATAGAACATGTTGGAGGGATACATTACTAACGCACAGACTTCCCTTGCTTTGTAACAGGTTCCAAACCTACATTAAGCTGAGTCCCTCACTGACACTCTTCCAGAGGAGCCTTGATGAGTGTATGTGAAACTGAACTGTCACACCATGGATCACTTCATCAGCTCTACTGCACAGAGGCATAGGGAACTAACCCCAGGTGTGGTGATAGCTGCACACTCTGGCCATACTAATATATGCCTTCAGGCAGATAGCCTATTACCTACCTATGTACCTATATTTGTAGGGGGAACACAGTATAATAAGCCAAAGATGGATGGACAGAGATGTGTGTAAGAGGGTGACCATGACAGGGAGCCATCCAGGACTGTCCCACTCAGCACACATCCCAATGGCACAAAAGACATGAGGTGCACATTTCACCCACTGTACATAACAGCCACCAGTATCTGTAAGCATTACAGTGTATGTGGTGCATGTGCCTGCTGTACAACATGACTATACAATGAAGTACACATCTACTATCTGTAAACATGTACCTGTCACATAGGTTCATAGGTATGTAGTGGACTATCTTCACGGAGGCATATATTAGCCTAGGCAAGTTGTGCAGCTTTCACTACCCCATTGGTTAGTCTCCTAAGCCCTAGTTCTAATAGTTAGTACCCTAAGCCCCTTTCTAGTGGGGCTACTGATGTGATCCCTGGCATGAATTGTCTGTTTCCCATCCACTCATCAAGGTTGCTATTGACGAGTGTCAGCGAGGGGCTCTGTCTGATGTACATTGGGACTCTGTTCCACAGTAAGGCAAGTCTCTGGGATGGTACTCTATCCCACCAGCATGTCGTATTCATTGTTGGGATGAGGTTCATATCCCTGGAGTGTGTAGTGTGACTCAATTTTGTTTTCCTTAGATGGAGCATGTTCAACAGTTATGTGTTGGACATGGCTCTGTATGTTAGGCAGAGTTTGCCTCTGAGAAGGCGGTATGCAACAGACAACAGATTTAGTTGTTCCAGTTGTGTTGCATAATGGTGCATTGTACTCAATGATGGGTCTGATGACTTAAGAGTAGAGGACAACCACTACCTCTTTTGATCTTGATGCAAACCCTTTGTTGATTAGGTGGGCCACATAGGATTTCCTAACCACTTTGGCAACATGGTTGTCAAAGGAAAGATGACTATCTACTTCTGTCCCCAGATCCCTTATTACCTCATCAGTTTTTAGGGGGTAACACCTATGTGGTAGTTTGTGGGTACTTTGTTTTCCCCAAAGGGGATTACTATGCATTTTTTCACATTGAGCTTGAGGCCATGATTCTGACACCATACATCTGTCTTATAGAGTCCCTTCTGGAGAATATTTGTGTCAAGCAGGGAATCTATTATGGCAAACACTTTACAGTTCTCAGCAATTTTAGTCAACCACAACCCTCCTGTGTTGGCATGTAATTCTGAGAAGTATATACCAAACAGGAGGGGCCCCAGGACTGAACCCTGGGGAACACCAGTTGTTACCGGTTTAGAGTCTGACATGTAGCCAGCAACTCTTAATTTGTGGGATCTATCTGTGAGCCAATTTGCAATCCATCTTGTGATGTATGGATTTATGCCCAGGTTGGTGAGTTCATCTATGATACCTGACTGAGGAATGGTCTCAAAGGCCTTTTCGAGGTATAGGTAGGCTGTGTGGAGCTACTTTCAATCATCTGTAGCCTGGGTAACTGTCTCAAAGAAATCCACCCAGTTCAGGAGGCATCATCTGCCTTTGACAAAGCCAAACTGGGTGTGCTCAACTGTGTGAAGGTTCCCAGTGTTGAGTTCCATTATGATTGGCTCCATTGCCTTACAGAACAGACTCATCAGGCTCATAGAGCGGGAATGCCAATGGTCTGTTGTGGCCCCACCCCTGTGGAGCGGAAAGAAGGTTGCTGTGCAACATTTTATGGGTACATATCCTGTAGAGAGGATGTCGAGAGAGGTGTAGGTATCATTGATGAATATGGATGCATCCCCGCCCTATGTGCTATGATCCAGGTTCTGATGCTGGAAGGTATGGAATGAGTAGTATCCTGGTAGTGCTGGTGTGCTCTCTGGAGCCTTGAACTAGGTTTCTGTTACTGCACATATATCAATATTCTCCATACTGAGAAGTGCCTCGAGTGTGTGCATTTGGAGGCTGAGACTTCTGGCAATGAGTAGCATTTAGCTCACTTTGTGGTTATTTGTGCTGGTTATGGGGTTTGGTTTGTCCTGAGTGACCGGTGTTCCACACCTGAAGTTAATGCCTCATTGGTCCGATCTGACCATAAGCTAATTACCCTAGATATCCAAATTCTTCCCGCACGCCCCATTAAGGAAACCATGGTAAAACATTTCTCCAAAGCCAACTTCATGCTTCTTAAGACAGAAGTGGTGAACTTCATGACACCAATGCAGATGGACAATACAGTTACGACTACTGAATCCTACACAATTGCACTTTATAAGCACTAACATGAGTACATGGATCGTGCTATCCCACACAGAACCAAGACGCTATCCTCCAAAAAAAGGAAGCCAGTCTGGTGGTCCCCTGCCATAAACAAACTGTACAACAGAAGGAAGAAACTGTTGCAAAAGAGAGTAAAATCCCATGAGTGGAGGAGCTCCCTGGTCAGCCTCAGTAAGAAGCTGCAATCCCTAATAAAATCCTCCAAAGCTAGTTACGAAAACAAAATTGCCACTGATTCTAAAGACAACCACAAAGCGTTCTATAGCTATGTCAAGACTCACAATGGCAACACTCAGATCCGCTCTGAGTTACAGCACAATGGCACTAAATATACAGACCCAACTGATATTGCCAACATCCTGGCAGATAGGTTCAGTGCTAACTTTACCCCCCTCTCACCCATTAAAGAGCCCATCTCTATACCGGAAGAATGCAAAGTTCCTGTAATCACGGCTGCACAGGTAAAAACCACACTCTCCAAAGGCAAGAACACAGCATCCATGGGACCAGACAACATCCCAGGCTGCATTCTACATGAACTACAGAATGAAGTTGCACCCCACCTAAGTACCATGTTCAATCACAGCCTCACCTCAGGCTACATGCCTGCTGAATGGCGCACAGAGACGGTTATCCCACTCCACAAGGGGGGAGCCACCACGGACCCTAGGAACTACCGCCCCATTTGCCTGATGAGCCTGGTCTGCAAGGCCATGGAACATATCATCATGGAACTTATAAACAAAGACATTAGTAATCTCCAAACTCTGGACCCCACCCAGTTCAGGTTTGTAAAAGGCAGATCATGTCTCCTAAACCTGATAGACTTCTTTGATACAGTCACCAAAGCCGTAGACAAGGGTATGGTGGTTCACACAGACTATCTAGATCTTGCCAAGGCGTTCAACACCATCCCCCACTCTTTAATTATAGATAAACTCACTAAACTAGGTATAAATCCCTATGTCACAAGATGGGTTGCCAACTGGCTCACTGACAGAACCCACACTGTGAAAGTAGCAGACTCCAAATCCGACTTCAGACCAGTGACAAGTGTAGTACCTCAGGGTTCAGTCCTGGGTCCTCTCCTGTTTGGTATCTACTTCTCTGAAGTACAGGCTAACACAGAAGGTCTTTGGCTAATGAAGTTTGCAGATGACTGCAAACTAGGAGCCATAATCAAAACTCCTAACGATGTGGACATCAAACAAAAGGGCCTCACTGAGACAGATGCCTGGTGTCAAAGCCATGGCCTCAAGTTCAATGCCAAAAAGTGCATTGTCATCCCCTTTGGTAAAAACTCTGTACCCATGAACTACAACATAGGCAGTAGTATACTTAACACTGGAAATGTGATAAGAGACCTTGGGACACAGGTGGACAGTAGTCTCTCCTTTGATAATCACATCGCCACAGTAGTCAGGAAATCCTTCTACGTGGCACACCTCATCACAAAAGGTTTCTCATCCAGAAAAAAAGAGGTCATTGTTCCACTCTACCCATCACTCATTAGACCCATTATAGAGTTCAACGCCCCTTTTGGTATGTACCTCACAAGGCATCTGCAACAACTGGAAAGGCCACTGAAATACCTCACAAAGAGAATTACCGGCCTCAAACAGATGCCCTACACAGACCGTCTCAAAAAAATCCAGCTTTACTCTGTCACATATCGCCTACTCAGAGACGATCTCTGCCTAACATACAAAGCTATGTCAAACCCAAAGCTGTTGGACATGCTCCACTTAAAGAAATCCCAAACCCTCCGAGCTACACGCTCTAGGGACCTAAACCTTGCCACCACATTAAACAGAGCATGCCGGAGGGATAGATTCCTGTCACAAGACTTCCTATACTCTGGAATAAACTACCTATCTATATCAAACAAAGCTCCTCATTAGCACTCTTCAAGAAAAATCTTGATGATTGGATGGGAAATAGGAAATTCACCCCGGGGATCACCTCTCTGGCTCTGCTCGACAGTGGCACAGGAAAATAATTTTCTTGGGTGACAAAAGCCAAGGTACCTTTTTGGCTGGGCTTGTATAGGCCCCAGGGCTGATAGCCTAGTACCTACCTATGAACCTATGAACCTATGAACCTTTGAGCCTTGCCTAAAAAAAGGTAATATGGGGACAGCAAGAGCCTTGGCCAGTATTCAGAAGCATAGGGGTGACAGGTGCAAACCATCTCTAGGGAAGCAACAAGGCTTGTCTATCATGTCATCACAGGCAGACAGAGACGGGATCCCCTTTGAATGACACCAGAAGCTCAGCCAATTGTTGAAGTTTATCATCTTTCTGTTATATTGCAGTATCATGTAGGTGAAGGTAAGATGCTACTCAAGGTCAGGTTCATACCAGCCTGGGCTACATGATAATAGAGCTACTATATATCTCTTATCATGCTGTCCTGGGTGATATGTCTCAGATCATTCACACTGACATGTACAAAGACCGTGTCATATATGTACCTGTTCTGGAGTGATGCAAGTGTTGTGTTATGTGGTGGATCATAGCACCTGACAGACAACTGACAGTAACCTTCCGCTTGACCAGCCTAGTGAGTGGAACATCTGTGTGCCTTACTATGGAGTCACCTATTACTAGTGTGTTGGGTATGTTGTTTTGCCTTAGGGCCTGTTGTGAGGCACACTGCTTTGGTGTATTATGTGTTTTCTAGCGTGTACTTGGAGGTGCATGTTGCTTACTTGTCTGCTTAGGAGGACACTTTCTCTTTTTCAGATTAATATTTGTATTCTCCGTGTATGGTAATGTGTATTTATGTGTGTTTTGCTGGTGATTATATCATAGGTCTATGTGAGACTGTTGGTGTTGTGCTTGTATGACCCTACTACTCTTGACTGTATTGTCCAGTATTGGGTTGACAGAGCTTAGCCACCAGTTTGACCCTGTGTCTGCCAGTGTATGGTGCATCAACCCATATATGATATGGTTATGGCCTATGCATACAATACACTCACAATACACCTAGTATGATAAGCCTGCTGAGGTTAGCAAATGTGAAAAACCCCTTTGGACAAACTGTCAGCGAGTAATGTCTGTATTGCATCCTGTAACTCCATATTGCTTGCTGAAGTGTAAAAAAGTACTTAGTTTGGATTAAGAACCCCACACTTGCCAACTGTGTATGTGTGTGTCTGTCTCTCACTGGGGAGAGAGCAACCGTTTTGGAGACAACTCACACCCCTTAAAAGTGATATACTCATCTTTGTCAAGTTTGATGATGTCACCATCCTACAAATATACCTGTGGGAAGATGAAATCACAGTAATGTGTACAGCATGTCGTGTAAATGCATACTGCTATAGTATCATAATGTAGTTAGGTAGGGGTTTGAATTCTGCACTTGCCAGCTGTATGTGTGTTTCCCTGGGGAAGGAGCAACCTTGTTTGGAGACTACTCACACTCCTTAAAAGTGACATACTCATCTTTGTCAAGTCTGATGATGTCACCATCCTACAAATACACCTGTGGGAAGATGAAATCCCAGTAATGTGTATAGCGCATTGTGTAAATGTATGTTGTTGCATTATCATAATGTAGTTAGGTAGGGGTTTGAATCCTGCACTTGCCAACTGTGTGTTCGTGTGTGTCTTTCCCTGGTGAGGTCATAACCTTTTTGGAGACTACTCACACCCCTTAAAAGTGATATACTCATCTTTGTCAATTCTGATAATGTCATCATCCTACAAATACACCTGTGGGAAGATGTAATCCTAATAATGTGTAAAGCGCGTCATGTAAATGCATACTGCTGTAGATGTAAATGCATACTGCTGTAGTATTATGATGTAGTTAGGTAGGAGTTTGAATCCCGCACTTAACTGTGTGTGTGTGTGTCACTGTGGAGTGGGTTTTGATTTTTCTAGTATATGACATATCACAATGGCAAATGTATATGCATAACACACGTACGGTAGCTGTGGGGCAAAGCCATATACATACATGTGACCTCAATATTTTCATAGGTGGGTACTCTGTTTCTCCATGAAAGCATCTGTTAGCTTTGCCAGAGCGTGCTGGCACTTTCCAGACCTTAGGTCACTTCTGTATGCTTATGACAAGCTTAGCCACTGCAGTGATCCCCGGGCTACATCTTCTGTTTCACATCCACTCATCATGGTTTCTATTGAAGAGTGTGAGTGAGGGTTTATGCTTGAGGTATATTTGAATCCTGTTCCAAAGCAAGCAAAGTCTGGCAAAGATGACTAATCATTATAGGTGTGCAACAACCTCTGTGGATCTGCATGCAAACCCTTTATTGCTTATGTGCTCCACAGAAGGATTTCCAAAACCCTTTGGTAATGTAATTATCAAAAAAGAGATGACTAAACACATGGCTCTATGTATACATTAGTACCTGTTCCACATTTTGGGAGCTACTACCTATATGGTACTCTGGGGATACTTTGTTTTCTAAAAGTGGATAACTATGCTTTCTTTGGCTTATAGCTTTACAGCATGATTTTGACACCAGGTATCTGTCTCTATGATACCCTTTTGGATGATGTGAGTGCCATCTGGAGAATAAAGTATAGCACACAGTATGCATTTTCATCAAATGTGGGCAGACATATCCCTACTGTGTTTGATTGTACCTAAGAAAGCTATATGCCAAACATGAGTGGTTCCAGGACTGAGTGCATGTTAATACCACTTGTTACTGGCATAGAATTGTACATGGAGGCTGCAAATGTTAATGTGTGTCCTACATCTGTGTGCCAATTGTCAATCCATCATCTAACAATAGTTTATGGTCAGTCTGTTGAGGTTATGTATAATACCAGAATATGGGATGGGTATGAATTGCTGGTGAGCTATAGCTTGGCTGTGTGGGCCTCTCCTCTCTCACCTATAGCCTCGTTAACTGGCCTGAAGTCTACTAGGTGTAGGAGCCATGATCTGGCCTTTAGAGAACCTAAGTGGGTATGGTGCAGTGTTTGCAGGTTCATAATGTCTCTGTTAATGAGTTCCATAATGCTGTGCTCCATAGCCTTCCAGATAACATTTGTCTGGCTTATAGGGTGAGAGTATCCAGGATCTGTTGTAGTTCTACCCTTAATCAATTTATGTTAACATTTGCACTGGGTGTGACGAGGGTGGACAGGATTAGGAATAAGTATATTAGAGGGTCATTCCAGGTTTGAAGGTTAGTAGACCAAGCCAGATAGGCAGGATTACACTGGTTTGTAAATGTGCTGAGGAGGGATGCAGAGTATATTGTGAAATAGATGCTAAGGATGAAGCCACCAGGTAACAGGAAAAGAGGAATGCCTAAGATGAGGTTTATGGATGTGATGAGAGAGAACATGCAGGTGGATGTTGTGACAGTGCAAGATGTAGAGGGCAGGAAGAAATGGAAACAGATGATCTACTGTGCAACCCCTAATGGGAGCATCTGAAAGGAGAAGAAGAAGAAGAAGTTGTAGCTCAACCCTTGTGGACTGTGAACACCATTACCATGCGTCATTCCAGAAGTATGTAACATGTATAGAGGCTGCATCTGGACAGAGTGTTTAGGTGAGTGGTGACTTCATATGTCAGCTTGTGTGAGACTCAGTTAGGGACACTGTGTCCAGTACCATTGCCACTGTAGTTTGGACTTTGGTAAAGATATGTTTTAACCAGAGTGTCTGTGAATCATCAGGTTTCACATTCTTCAGGTCTGGAAATGTGGCCCTTGTGTAAAGACAGGGTGGTGAAATCTGCATTCAAACTGTCTGACAAGATATTGGTAATGTCATTCAGATAAGTGTACTTTGTGACCATTTACATTAACTCTGACCTGATCTGAGATTTCCCCTCTAGATTATAAACAACACTAAAGAATGCTTTAGTGTTGTCTTTGGAATCCTTGCCAATTTGTATTTTGAAGCTTGCCTTGTATGATTAATGAGGGCTTGTATTTTCCCAATGATACTGACGAGAGAGGTTATCCCTTCTTGGTATTTAACTCTTTTTTGGTACAACTTCACACCTTCTATTATATATTTAGTTTATGGCAGGGGTCCATGAGACTAATGCACTTTTACTGTATAAGTGAGTATTTCTTGTGTTTTTGATAGCACGGGCCATGCAACCCTGTAGGTGAAGGATTATGCAGCTGGGACAGTGTTAACCTTAGTAATGGAAACCAATGACAGATAGCAACAACAGCATCACCCACAGCACAGTGTCAACCCATGTCATACACACACACATGCGTACTCAGGTTCCAAAATGTGTGTAGTACAATGCATACTGGCCACCAATAGAAACTATGGAGTGTTAACACTGGCCAGTACAGGGCATGTCACCCTGCCCATATGTCAAATATGCATGTACATGCAGACAGTGCACATCCACCATGTTCACAAATGGACACCTGCAAACCTGTGTTGCACACACCCCACACTTACTGTCCACTGTATAACACATGCTGACACAACTACACACATCAGCCAAGTGGCACATGGGCAAACAAAACCCAATTGGAATAAACACAGGTGAAAACAATACAACATTGCTAATTACAGCTTTAATGCATCATGCCTGCTCAGCTACACCTTCAAGGATATCATTACACTTTACTGCTGACAACATGCTACATATCCAACCATTGCTATACTTTATTAAAGTCACCCTGTGCATCAGCACCATGTTAGCCTGCTCCTGCATCAATGTTACAGATGACAGGAGGTGGCACAGGTTTTGTCATATGCACAGGGTGTGTTGTTGGTTTGCCAGAGGCCTACACTGAGCCATACAATCAACATGTGTGTGTGAGTGTGTGTGTGAGGGCCATGAGTACTGTTATGGGCCATTGTTGATGTCATATGTGTGGGTATGTGTTTGCCTTAGGTTTCTGGTTTATGTGTGTGTGTGTGTGTGTGTGTCTGCATGCACACAGTTCAATCATGTGGCTGCCATATACGGGGATTTGTGAGACAGCTACAGACTGTACCCAGCAGGCTTTACAGATCACCATCTCTGGCCAGGGATATGGAACCTGTGCCTGGCAGGGGTGCTACAGACAGTATCAGGTACTAATCCAGATTGGGTGCTATCCTCAGAGGTTGACAAATGTCCACTAGATCCAGGACCCTGCTGGGACTGACCAGAGTCATGTGCACGTGGTCTGCTAGGACGGTCTATTGACAGCCCCCCCAACATTGCTGGGGCTGGTACTGACACTATGGGAGCAGCTGTAACTTGCTGGACATCCACGGTGATCTCCAGCTGGTGATGTTGCTGGCATACGTCCATGTCGACGTCTCAACCATCCCGCACTGTCCTGACACATGGACATGACATTGTGGAGGACATCCAGTGTCTCACCCCAACCTCTATCAATGACCTCAGTGTAGTTACATATGGCACCTGCTAGGTCACAGATACTGTCATTTACAGAGGTGTAATGAGCCCTCTGTGCCCTTAGCCCCTGTCTGGTGTACCGCTCCATTCATGTCTGTGCCTTCATGACAGCCTGGTACATGCATGTGGTAGAAAGAGGTGTGGCATGTCTGCCAGGGGCATGATGACCAGCAGTGCTCTGACGAGAACCCCTGAGCATCTGCCTATGTGGTACCATTCCAGACATCTGGCTATGGCTGCTGTGTCCTGATACATGTGCCATAGATACCACACTCTCCTGGCCAGTGCCAACCATACACTGTCCCTCAGCTAAGGGCAATGGTGATGATGGATGTACAGGCAGTATGACTGTGTGCATGGATGGGGTGGAGACTTGTGTACTGTCAACTGGTGACCCAGCAACAGATCCTGACAAACCTGCCTGTGCGTCAACACACCTATCCTCATGATCACTGTCTGTGTCAGTGACATCAGGTTCCCTGCTGTACTGAACAAGCCTCACCTCTCCAACTGTGAAAGGAAAGCAGGAAACACACTTTAAGACCTGAACATGACTTCAGACCACATGCACACATGCACACACACAAAACTACACTCCTCCCGAAAGCAGACACACACAACACCAGCAATCACAGAACATACACAATAGCAGGTGATGGTGGAGTATAGTATCACAAGCAAAACAGTCATATCACACCTGTCAGCATGCAGGACATGTGTTGCTCAACAGCATGCAGTGCAAGTGTAGTCAATCCTTGTCACTAACAGTATACATGGCTTTGATGCATGTGTTTTGTTATTCGGTGATGGCCCTCCCCCTGGAACACAAAGCATACATGGGCACAACATTGCTGTGCAGGTATATATAACCCTTTGATGTACTGTGCACCATAACTCACAGCTGTACACACCATTGCTGGGTGTGTATCTATGTGTCAGATAGGTATCCAATGCTGATTACAGCCTCTGTGTCTTTAGCAAATAATTGTGGACACATGTTAATTGTGAACATGTTTTTGGCACATGCATGATAAGTATTCACACAACATCATCAGTGGTGCATGGATAACTGATAGAACACCATTCGGCCACATACCCAATGTACGGTACTTATGGTGAGTGTAGATCATATTGTGGACATGCCAGTCTCATCCATGACATGGCATGCTAAAACACGACTGCATATTTAAACACTACACATACACGATATGTGTCATATGACCTAGCCACTCAATAGCATCACAAGACATATATGTGTCAGTTGTGCAAATGGTGATTGGTATGCATACTGCTTAGAGGTGCATGTGTGCACACATGCATCATTATGGTGTGTAGCAATGAAAGCTATGTGTAGTACTGTGGTTACAATAACTGGATGTGGTATAGTACCACAGGCCATCATCATAAGGCATCAGGTGGTCACTCAAGGCTACAAATATTTCACAAACCAGCACAAATCATGCTGTGCCAGAACTGTACTACCTTGGCTAAATTCACCATTTCACAACCAGTTGTTATGTGATTTTGTAAGGAGGCCAATAAGGAGCATTCCCTGCCATGACTGTGTAGTGTGTTGCAGTGCATTTAAATGCCCCAGGATAGGCCTCTACCCCTCAGGTATATTCTGTGAAATGTGTGGATGAGATTTTGGATACTGGAGTGTGTCATTACAGAGGGTTTGGGAATCCTTTATGTGTAACATGTTAAAATGCTCTGTGTATGACATAGATGTGTGTGTTATGTGCATGTTGAGTATCAACTGTGCCTATCCAATGGTCACTACAGTCTATTCACATTTGTTTGCGATGGTCTGGATATTGCATGTGTTTGAGGCTGCTAATCACATTAGTGAGATGTGCGTGCTCTTACACCAAACATGCACAGTATGCATTATGGGTAGTTGTGTTACATATGTACATGGCCTACACCTTAACTATACCATGCACTTTTTATTTCCAATAATAAATGTAGAACACACTCACCAGCATCTGTCCGCTGCCTTGACATCACCCCAGAGGTACCTACATAGAGATGAGACAGTTTGTCAGTGGCCATAATTGTGGCATTGCTACTGTGTGTTTGCAATCTTAGAGTACAACAACAGTTTACATTCACAGGGCTACAGCTTATGTTCCAAATGATCAGTATTGCACAACAACAGGCTCCACATCTTTGAACGACACACTCCACATCTCACATATGCATGATCTACCAATACAGATAACAGTAATCTACAGATATGCCATGTTACCTGCATGCTCCATGTGTGCTTGCCGGCTGGCTCCAACCTCCATCATGGTGTATGTCTGCTGCTGTTGTTGTTGGGCAGGTGCCACCAGGCTCATGAGCAGCTCCTCCACTCTGGTGAGGGGGGGATGGATACTAACACAACCCCCTGTTGCAAGCTGTCTTGTACGCACATCAGCAGCACGCTGATGGACACGTCGGAGAAGATCACTGCAGTGGTGGCGTACCTGCTCATATGTGTGGTTATGCAGGCCTACCTCATTGACTCTGCAGACTAGATCTTGCCACATTGCAGTATGCTCCTGCTGGTCCTGGTTGGTTCATGAAAACAGTACACGGTAATGCTGAATCATGCTGCTAGTGATGATATCATCTTCAGCCCTACTGTAGCTTGCGTTCCTGTGGTGGGCCATGATCCCTGGAAGACATAAATACAAAAATATGTCTGAGCAAGTCATATGGCACATTTAACATTATACAGTACAGATATCACTGAACTGCCATATATAGCAACCTATAAGCTAACCGAGAGTGAAACACTGTAACTGCCAGTTATCACTGCTCACCCCACAACTGCTTGAAAGTGCCTTGCTCACTCTCTATCCAATGAACCATGTTCTGTACAGCAACAAAAGAAAATTACTATATAAGACTATACAAGAGTACCTGGCACACTGTCTGCAACACGATGCACCACCTAGCCACAGCAGATATACATCAAGCTGATGTGTAAAGAAATATATCATCCATCACAATCAGTGTAAGGTCCAGTAAATGTATTAATATTATACCACACAACTTGTTAATGCCAAACCCGTGGCCAAAATATGTGCATAATTGGGAACATAGGTCACATACTGCTGTAGTACACTATGAATGTTGCTAGATACACAGTTATATGTATTACCACACATATGTCAAAGGACATGTTACAGACATACCCACACACACGTCAGACATAATTACATGGCACTAAGGTATGACAACCCAGATAAGCTTTCAGTGTGTACTATACAGTACTGTGTGTCAGTACTTACACAACCTTAATCTTGAGAAATGTAATCTGTGATGAATACAGGGAACCACACAAAACAGTGGATGCAAGCAATGTGGACATACACCATACTTTGCTGTACAGGCCCAGAGCTTCAATTAGTACTACAGTACACACAGGATTTGCATTCAACATCAGTACCAATCAATAATCATAGATGTAGTGCTTTAGCCTCCAATGACACACCCTAGTTAAAACCAAGGGACTTAATCACACTGTATGTAATAGCACTTGTTCTGCCTAGCAACAGAATACACAGCTTTTGCTAGGATCAAAGCAAGGGCCCAGAATACCATAACATAAACAGTTTCCCAGTAAGCTATCCCACAGATACATATCTCTGACGTATTTACAAACATATTGACCATCACAGTCAGTCAACGGTATAAAGAATCTATTGCAACAAGTAGATGTAGGTGTATGAGTAAATATATATATATATATATCAGACCTCCCAACCATACCAAATTACTCGGTATTTACCGAGTTTTGGGGTCCAAATGAAGGGGTGCCACGATTCCCGATTGGCACCCCTTCATTTCCGATTTTTTTGCTTTATTTATTTATTTTTTTTAAAAATAGCGCTGTCGGGGCTGACGTCATCACGTGCGTGATGACGTCAGTGCCGTCAGGGCTACCAGCCAGTCGGAATTGAGCTCAAGAGCTCACGTCATTATTTCCGACTGTCTGCGAGCGGGAATACAGCAGCAAGCAACGGTTGCTTCAACCGGGCAACCCTAATGGATTATGGGCCTGGCAGTAATGTTTGTTTTTGTTTTATTTTTGTACGAGCTGGCTGCAAGCAGGAACCAGGAATACAGGCAGCAACAACGAGAATTATGAGGGAGTCGCAGCAGTACTATCGGTTCGGTTTGGTTTTATATTTCCAAATTCCAAGCGGTAAGCAGCAGGCAGCGCGAGTGGGTAAACGTGGGACGGATAAAGCACCCGGTTAAGGTAAGATTGAAACAAAGGTGTGTCTGTGTGTGTGTGTACAAATGCACAAATATACATAAATATTTCTGTATTGTACTGACTACTGATATTCATTTGAGAGTATAGTGTGTTCATATAATGTGTTTGTGTTCACACTATAGTCTCAAACTAATATCAGGACAATGCAGAAATATTTATGTATTTGCTTTTTCACTTGATGGCCTTGATAGTGCAGCTAAGTAGATGTTAGAGCAAATGGCAATTGGCTTTACTTGTGGAAACTAAGCAACCTTGAGAAGGTTGCTGATGTGGTTGTTAGGGAGTGTTTGAAGTCTTGTGCAGTGGAATGAAACTTTGGGCTGTGTTTTTAAGCTATTTTTTGTACTCAAGAATTTGATTCTACTGTGTGGCTCTGAGTGGGTTGCTTAGTTGGACAATACTGTGGGGCTTTTGGGGGCTAGAATAGTATCCTCTGTGGTCTCTTCGACTGCATATCAGATTTTTTGTATTAAGAGTTGAGAGCTATGGTGAGAAGTGAGAGCACAATTTATATTCCCCCATTAGTGGCTTTGTTGTTTATCCAGGTTTTTTGTGCTAAGAGTTTGAGAGAGCTATAGTGAGAAGTGAGAAGTGAGAACTGAATTCACTAAATGATAGCCATTAAGTTTCAGTCTTCCTATTTTTCAAGCTGCTGATTTAACACACTGGTATGTTGCACTGACTGTAGTATATAGGGTTCTGGTTTCAAGACTTGTCAGTAACATGTATGGTGATAGCACAAAATTTTATTCTAGCAACTTTCCAAAATTATACAAGCAATGTTTAAAATGTGTCCCTGGTTTTTTACCCTTTTCCCCCCACCACCAAAAAAAACTTTATTTGAAAATAAGTGCAAGAAGCTGTGCAAGATGCCTATGGCTTACACTACTGTTATGTTTATAGTTTGGGAGTGGAAGTATACTTATGATAGAAATGTTCTGAATTGGACAGTTTTGTAATTACTGGTTCATGCATTTTTTTCATTGCCTAGTGCCTACAGTACAGCCTACTGGAAAAATATTCATTCAAACAAGAAATTTAAAATGCACTAACAAGTGTGTGCTGTATTATACAAGGAATATAACTTAGTCAGGAAGGTGTATCAAAGAAAAGAACACATGTATGTTTCTTGTTTTGTGTGCAACGGACCAATGATTTGCAAACAGCCAAAAGGTAATCTTTATCCACCACTGGCCAGATGCATTTTCTTTGTATGTTGTGGTGTGGGTTTCAGTGCTGTTTCACTGAAAGTGAGTTTCAAGGGCAGAGAAGTTTTAATGTCAAGTCTCTTTTCATTGTGAGACAGTATTGCTTTGTTTATCAAATGTCTGTCAGTGTTTGTGCATTGATGTGCTGCAAAATGTAAATATAAAATCCAAATAATCATTGATTGTAGACGTAAAGCAGTATGCACACAATAGTGCTTATGGTAAATGGGGCAAAATAGCCAGGTAATAGGACATTGGAATCTGGTGCCATATTTTGTTTGAATTGTTCTTCAGTTTGCGTTTGAAAGCTGGTATCCCAAAATTCCATCGGAGTGGGTGGGGTTACATAATTATGTATGCAAATTAGATGTTAATCAGCATACAGATTTGTACCTATTTTTCATGGGCCTTGTCCAGATTTTTGATGTTTCCAGGTTGAGAGGTATGATATATATATATATATATATATATATATATATATATATATATATATACATATATATGTGTGTGTGTGTATATACATATACACATCCATTTGTCTACATATATAGGCACATATACATTTCACCTTTCATAGTGAGAATATCAGTTATACAAAGGATGTAAGGTGTACAGTAATGTAATAACATCGCACAGTCTTGGGATAAATGCATTGAAGGTGTTCACAGCCCAGGTAGCTTTAGCAGGCCTTACTGGCTTCAAAATTGCAAACTGAATGAATCACCCACAGTGTTTAACCACCACATGTCATATACCAGCACTGTATGCTGTCTTGTTTGTCACACACTAAAACCTACATACAAATACGCACATACTAACCTTCAACAACATATATAACTTCCCCCTTCGCAAACAGTTGCAATATGTCCCCTGCTCTATGCACATATACAGATGTGAATATATATGACACATATATATTTCTCTGTATGTGTGTGGCATACACACACATGGTCCACACTTTTGTAAGTCCCTGGACCTCACAGCTGAACTGTTAGGCCTTGCTGCAACACAAACAGGTGTCACATATGGCCACAGACTAACATTAGGGGGGTATATATGGCAACAGATGCTAGATAAGCATACTAGACTGCTACAGCACTTGCCAATGCTAAGCTACACTTTAATATGACTATCATGCATGTGTTGTTCTGTCACACCCATGTTTATATAATGTCAGCGTTAATCCCCCCAATAGCCGTTGGCCACACTACTGTACAGAACACAGATAACATGGATCAGATCTTTGACATTTAATGCTGAGCTACACATTTCACAGGTATGTCCCACTGCCCACAAGTACACACAGTATTATCCATAGCAGTAGTTAAGCAGAACATCTGTGCAGAAAGAAGTACTGCTGCCACATATGAATGTTTCACATTATGTAGACTAATCTTCAATAACATCTACTACATGCCAGTAAATACATATGTGTCACATACCTTTCCTTTGTATAATTTGGTAATATTTCTTTTTCCTTTTCTCTCTCTCTGTCTCTCTCTGTCTCTCTCTCTCTGTCAGTCTCTGCAGTAGAGTGATTGAGTCTGTTGGCAGAGATTGCAGCCTGCTTTTGTAGGAATTGAACATGAACATGTGATGGCCTCTGCACCTTTTAGTGCCCACCATTTGCTAATTGCATGCAGCCTGCCATGTAGCAATTGAAGTAGTCACTGCCATAGCAACCCAGTACTATAAATTGCTGACTCATGTAAGTGTGGCCCTTTCAGCTTTCCAAGATGGAGATCATCCTTGTTTGGTGTGGACATCATTGTTTAAGACAGAAGGTTGGTATAGTTCTTATATGAGAAGCCAGGGGTGTAGCCAGAGATTTACATTTTGTACTCAGACCTAATGTTGCTGCTTCCAGTACCTACTTGTCAGTGTATAAATGTACTCACCCCTCAAAATGCTACCCCAAGATACATGGAAAGATGTACTTTCTTTTCAACTGTTACAATTAACTGCCATACAAAGCTAGTTATAGAGATGTATTCCTTTGGCACAATAATTGTTTGTGAACTGCTATACTGTAAATATTCATTTACACAGTTCTAAACAGTTTGTGCTTTTTAGTGTTGACATTAGCACGAGCTTCTCAGAAAAACTGGACACATTTCAGTACTGTGAGTATGCTTACCTACATCCTTGGTAGACCCTGAACACACAGGTATATTCTACATTTGGATAGGGGTGCAGAAGTACAGAGAGCGTAAGTATTATTGTGTGGATTTTATCTTGCTGGACTTACAGGGTTGCTGTGTACATGTTAGTTTATCAAGGCATGTAGTCTGTCTGCGTAACTCCCAACTGTGGACATGATAGCCAGAGAATAGCCTGTTATTTTTTATCTGTTTACCACACAGGTCTTTTCAGCAATAGAGCAATGGCATTCTTACAGTTGGTTGTTACCAGTACATGGCTACATCCATTTGTACTTCAGTGTTTTATTCCTACCTAAGGGTATGTTTCCAAAACTCCTTCCAAAACGATTTGCACAGTGAGTAACAGCAGAAAGGCTAATATGCCTCTGTGTTTCTACCTCTGCCAGACCTCTCAACCAATCAGGTACAAATTTGAACAGAATCAGGGAAAAGTCAATAAAAACTCAGGGACAATCAGGGACTCTTTTAAAATATTAGGGCCATTAAGTTGAAACATTGAGAGAATCAGAGCATATGAATTAATACACCTTTTCTGAAGTAAAAGAAGTGTATATTTCTTAATTATTGTAATTATTCATTAAGTGTAATTCACCATGTTTCTGCCCAAAGTCAGTAGTTCTAGGAGGGATTCAGAGGGACAGAGCTAAAATTTGGGTCAAAATCAGGGACCTCCCTGAAAATTAGGGACAGTTGAGAGGTATGGCCTCTGCCCTAAACAGATATGCCAGTGTTTGTCCTGCTGTCCTACTGTGTGGGGTTGTAAGGTGATGGTGTGACATTATTTCCTGCTAGAATGGCTGCTTCTCTTATCACAGTCATGTAATGTAATCCCACAACAACTGTTGGTCACCATCCACAGAACAAGTTGTGTGGTATGGCATTCTGAATTTTCCTTTACATTCACTCATTCTGATGCATGATATAATTATTTAAGCACCAACTTGATGTATATCCACTGTGGCTTAGTGGTACTTCATGTTGTGTAATGTGTGCAAGGTCCGCATTCGAGACTTACAGAGGTGTTTTATTTTGTTCCTGAGCAGAACAGGGGCCCTCACATACAGAGTGACTAAGGCACTTTTAAGCAGTTGTAAGCGGGTTTGCGTGGGTTTGCGCAATGCTCTGCATTGCTTAGCCAAGCACAAACCTGCACAAATCCGCTCACTACTGCTTAATGTTGCTTACTCCCACTCACCCCCATGCTAATTTCTTTAAAAAAAAGAAAAATGGGGAGATATGAAAGTGGTGAAAAAGGGGCACAAAGAGGGAAAGACAGTATGGAAAATTGCTCAAGATGTGCAGGATGGGTGTAGGGAAGAGCCATAGCTGCCCATTTCTTCAACAGCAACAGCTGTGCATATGCAATAAATTTGGAGGCGGATATGAACACTTCAACCCCTGAGAGAGGGGTGAGGACAACAAAGTATGTTGTAATGCCAATTAAATAACATTTAATGTGTCCAGTGGACATGTGTGCAAAATGGGCAGCTATGTATGGGGAGTAATTTTCTTTTGGGAGCAGACTGTCCTTTTTTTTTCAGGTGGGAGTGGAATGTGGGGTAGGGGAAGTAGGTATATTTGGGGAGGTAAACAGACAAGACAAACAAGATGCATACAGGGGTGGTATATGACTAATGTGGTGGGTGAACACCTTTGACGGGGAGTGATGTTTGGAAATCACAAGCCCATGAGCCCTCAGATGGAAACAGTGGGACTGAGGTCCCCACCCATGGGCAGTCACCACTGCACCTTCACAGCCCAGAAGGTGGCTGTGCTGGGGGCTGTGTAGGAGGGGCAGGCTGACCAGGGAGTTGCGCCACTTGGGGCCTCATGCTGGTGTAGAGGTTCTGCAACAGAACATTCAATCTCTCTATGCACCACAGCCTGGACTGTACGAAGGGTGATAGGTGCCTCTCCACCCACGTTTGCATGGGGGGCCAAGCCCCATCCTCTGCAGTGCTTCCACCCGAAGGTGGCACAGGGCCAACGGAAGAGGAGGTCCCAGGCTGGGCACCAGATTTGCTGGTGCCATGGCCAGCTGAGGTGGGACAGGTGGATCCGCTGGGACCGGCTTTCCCATATGAACTATGTTTTGGAGAGTTTAATAAAGATATGGGTTAGTAACAGTCAACAGCATTGCCAATTAGTTATAACAGCATGCAGAAGTATTTCCATTAACCCAACACACCAGATTTTCAACAGTTGAAAAGCAAGCATGACACGTGCATATATCGAACAATAGTGGACATTACAACAGCATGCAGGTTTAATTGATGGCAACAGGCCACCAATATTGTGGTATTTTAACAGGGCACATGCATAGAAATAAATGCAAATATTTATAAACCAATAGGACATATGTCCCAACAAATTTTTTGAGATTAGACATAACGACTGAGGCATGGAATTGCATTTTTTATGCACATACAGTAGGGTGGAAAAAGATAGCTCAATTAACAACTTATATATCCTTCTAGTTTTCACTACATTCCTATTAACTGCACTTATATGTCCCTTACATGTATTATTACACTACCCAATGTCCTTATATTGTGCAACTGGATTTTGCTAGATCATTATATACATGAGCTGTATCTTACATACAAACTGTCCAAGATGCAGATGTTACTGCAACATATTTTGAGAATTGCTCATACACACTACTGCTAGGATGGTACACTGACAGCTCTACTTTCATATAATTATCTACATATGTTCAGGTGAAAGTATCGGTTATATGTTGACAGCTCCCTACATTTCTGGCAGCACACTGACATTTCTGGGGAACACAATACCAAGCTACTCATGTGCCAGATTAACCTGTACATGCTGGCCATGAACCAACAGTTGAGGGATGTACATATGCATACAAGCTACTGGCACTCCCTTCATCCACGTTATATGGGCCTACACAAATGTGGGTTGACACTGCTTAATACAACACTACTATTTGTAGAATGCAACAGTACAACAACATATCAAAGAAAATGACACAGACGCACTCCATGAATCATACATTTATTAAAGGATTATTGCACCTTTATTTATTGGGTTAAAAAAACTTTTTGAAGGCTCTCTCATTTATTTAATATAACAGTACATGCAGAATAATTACTAACATACCTCATGACGCAGCCTTTGCAGCCTATCTTCATGGGCTTGCAGGTTCATAGCCCGGTCACCTGCAGCTGTGAAGTAAATGCAGTGATATTAAGACATACCTATCCATAGTAGAGACAAGCTTAGCAATTCTTAACTACTTAATACAATGGCTACTTACTCAGTACTGGGGCATTAGGCATCGTATGGGAATCCTGGATCCACCGGTCCAGTTCATCCCCCCTACGCCACTTCAGGTCAGAATAATGGTGCCTGACCTGCTCACCAGACTGAGGAACACTAGTGGCACTGGTGAGATCATGGGCAAGACTGTTCCTGGCCTCTGTTTTATGTTGGTTACCCTGGTACTGGCCCTGCAGGAGTCTTTCCTCATGTTTGTGGACAAGGAGCCAAACCATAATTTTGGACTCCTGGATGCCTCAGCGTTGCACTCTAAATCAAGTGCCTTCACCAACACCAGCCATGCTGACTGCAGAAGGAAGCTACAACCAGTTATAGCAAGTATTCCCGCCTGTGGAGCTTAAATATACCTCATTTCCCATACTTATTTGTGATTGGCCAGTTTTGGAAAAGCTCAGCTGTGGGCACGCCTGCTTAGCTGATGTTGGCAATGTTTAAAATTCCTTTGATAGATATGTGTCTGTTGAAAGTGCATGTTTGTGAAATGCTGTCATGGCTTAGTGGTTAAGTACTGTTACTATAGTGCACAGTATCCTGAGTTCGAGCTCTGTCACTGCTTTTTATTTTCCTGCTGGGCAAACCTGACTGGTTAAGGAACAGTAAAGCAGGTGTGAGCGAGTTTACCCGACTTTTCTCGACTTTGCCCAATGTTGCCCAACTTTGCTCAACGTTAACTGACATTGCCCGACGTTGCGCTAGTTAGTGTGGTGCACAGCTACATGCAAAAACATTGCGCTGGTCAACGCGGTGCGCAGCTGCGCGCAATTGGATTTAAATATGCTCAATACTGGTAAAATGTGCTTAGCAGTGCTTTATATTGCTTAAAATAGGCTACTCATGCCTCAGAATGCATAAACATTTCACCTTTATATATATATATATATATATATATATATATATATATATATATATATGTATATATATATAATTCGTGCACTACTACATTTAACATTTCAATGCTTTTTACAAAACTTATACATAAAAAATATCAGGAAATATTTTTGTATACAGATTTCCCACAAAAAATGGAACCTGCAGTAGTGGGACTCGAACCAGGAATGCCTCCACTTTGTGCAAAGGCTCTAACCACTATGCTATCGCTGCTTAATTTGCATATATTTTTCTTATTATCCTCTTCTGGTGTCTAAGCTGCTAACTGTAGCTAAGCAATGGGCAAACGCATGCAACTACAGGCAGATATATCGGAAGAAAAAAAATTATTTTTATTTTTTATTTTGTAAGTTGTTTAACTTATAGGGGAGTGTAGTATTACCTTGTACACATGTGAGCAGACTTGCTCATGTAAATGGAAGTTGCGGCATTTCTTCATTGCAGGGGCATGGATTTTTGGACTGCTCGGCAGTCTGACACGCCCCCTAAACTCATCCATGCTCCTTGTAAGCTTTAGAGTTGAGGCAGCGTGCCCTCATTAATATGCATGGCATGCTGCCATCATACTCTTACACTGGCGCTTCTGTGTAAGACTAATCTAGTCTTACACAGAAGATTAGTGAATCCGGGGGTAAATCATTCGGATAAAGATGATGCTACTGATGAAGTTCTACAAGAAAAAGAACAAAACACTGTGACTATTTCAATGTACAAAAAAGAAGTGTGGGCTTGAGAAAGAAAAGAGCTGCAATGTGGTGTTATATTTATGCAGAAAGCAAGCTGTATTCAACAAAATTGGCCAATGCAACTCCAAAAATATTTGAAGGGATAATACAGACATATTCATTCAGGTATGACTGATTTGACAAATTAATCAATAAGAAATGAAAAAGGAAATGAAGTATAAAGCAACATGTTTATTGATGGAGAAAAGTAACAAGTAGAACTGGCGGTGATAGGCCAACTGTAAGGTGAGGTTTTAGCATGTCGACTCCAACACAGATAATATCACAAGAGAATGAATCAATGAATCTCTGGAAGGTGGTGCAACAGATAAAGCAGGATATTTGCTCATAGTTTCATTGATGAATACTAAGCTAACTGCCCTCAAGGGGCATTTTGAGCATAGCCATCCCATCCCATTATTTATTCAAATTACACACATTATGAATTGTATTACTATGACTATTTATGAGGTTGTACCATTCAATATTGAAAGGGGACATTGCTGCAGGATAGGGCATTTAGGCTATGTCTGTGTCCATTAGTAGTACAGAGAACAGTCCTGCAGTAAGTTTCTATTCTATTGATCTAATTTGTGTTTGAACCACTAGGAAAGATCCTCAAGAAAATTGTTTATCCCCAATTAACTGAGCAATGCGTTGTGTGTTATTTGAAAAGCGTCATAGGTACCTTAACTATGATCAAATGGTAAATGAAACCAGCTTCTTTGATTTACAAAAATCACTGGGGCATTTAAGAACTCTCAGTTACTAAACATCGTTCTTAAGAGTAGAACAATCAGTTTAGAAATTAACTGAAAATCATGCCTGTAAAGAAATCATAGTCTGGATTTTCTCAGCATTAAGAACCTCTGAAGATGAAGTGCAAAATAAATATGTGCTAAAACACAGACTATTGTCATTTTTATCATTGTCTTACTGCATGCTCTGCCTAAAATAAAACTGTTGTGTGCATAGCAGAGTTAATTTTACTCAGAAAAGTAAAAAGTAGTTTAAAGACAAGATAGGAAACAACTGGAATTTTAATAAAGACTAGGACAGTCTATTTGTTAAGACCTTGAAAGAAAGCAGAGCAGAAATAAAAATGATTTTGATACCAGAGAGATTTAAATATGTGGTACATGACATTTTGTATGATTTTTTTTCCTCCTTGCCTGCTGACCACCAAGCTTTCCTTGCATCAGACATTACACGGTCTGGGAGGGAGGCATTGTCCAGGATGATGATGATGCTTCTCTTCTGCTCTCACCGGCATTCCACCAATGGCATTTTTATTTATCATCTAACCTCTCCTCTTTTGATTGCTTCAGCATAAGGACCACCTGTGTCAGTCTGACATCATTAGCTTGGACAGACATACTTTTGTCTTTCCTGGACCATCTCATGGCATTATTAAGACCCTGCAGCAGTGGCACCATCTGGGTGGGAACTACTTCTCATCCCTTCAAGATAGGCATACACATACTATTTATTTGCATTTTACTTCTGCGAAAATAATCTTGCTGTATACTATAACACACATGTGCACACGCACACATACATATTCATATTTTCACACGTGGATATATGTATATATATATATATATATATATATATATATATATATATATATATATATAGATATATATATATGGGTCACCTTCAGATGCCCGAAATCGCATTTCACCGACACGGAATCCGACGGGTCGAAAACACAGACAACGCAGATGACCGACAAGGTGAGAACCCGATGGACTCGGTAAGTGTGCGATAGAGTGAGGGATTTAGTGTTAGGGAGCGGACAGGTAAGTGTGCGATAGTAAGGGACTGTGGGTTTAGGGGTGGGTTAAGTGAGTTAGGGTTAGGGTGCAGGTAGGGTGTGTGTGCGATAGTGAGGGACTGTGGGTTTAGGGGTGGGTTAAGTGAGTTAGGGTTAGGGTGCAGGTAGGGTGAGTGTGCGGTAGTGTCGGATCTTGGGGTTAGGGGTGGGTAAGTGAGTTAGGGTTAGGGTGCAGGTAGGGTAAGTGTGCGGTAGTGTCGGACCTTAGGGTTAGGGTTTGGGTTAGGGATAGTGGATATGTTATGTAGTGTACTGTGTTGTTTACGTGTAGTGTGTTGGTGTAATGGTATTCGGTGTTTTGCGTTGTCGGTATTTTTTGTTGTCGGTCTTTTGGTGTCGGTGATTTGTGTGTCGGCGGTTTGGCGTTTCGGGCATCTGAAGGTGATCTATATATATATATATATATATATATATATATATATATATATATATATATATACACACATATACATATATATGGATCTAGGACTATTGCACAAAAACATGTTTCGACGAAATGTAAACAACCGAACACGCTTTAGCAAAAGTACTTTTCATTGAAAAAGCACTTCCACTAAAGTGTGCAAAAAATTAGAAAACAACAAAATTAAAAAAAAAACACAGTACTCATGTTTGCACCCCCCCACTTTTATATTCTCACTCCGAGATTGCATTACAATGGGAAAAGGGGAATATTCCCTTACCCCCACAATGCACTCATCCATGTACATCTACCCTCAGTACATAGCAAATTTTACTGAAGATGTAGATAAGTCTATACTGAAGTCTCTGTGCTACCAGGGAATAAGTTATTGCCTGTATTACTCTGTTTCCTCACATGTGCATCCCCATGTTAAAAAAATATATAATCATTAGTTAATGTTGAGTTAATGTTTTTCTCTGTTATATGCATAGTCTATGTGCCTACTTAGTATTTTGTATTCTTATACTGCATGTTAATATTTTTGTATCCCTGCTTAAATACGCTCTTGTAAACTATTCATTACTGTGTAAACAGGAGCTTTTCTCCTTGGGTCTCCTCTGAAAATAGACCAATGGACTAGCCTGGTTAACAAATGTCAAATAAATAAAATAAATATTACCCAATAGTATCCAATATATGGCCTGTATGGGCATGAGGATGGCATGGAATTGTACATGTGCATTGAGCATCTTACAGATTACTCCTGTCCATAAGAGACATAGGCATTACCCCAGGTGTGAATTTGCAATTCCTCTTCCACTGATCTAAATTACATTTGAAGAGAACCAGGAAAAGCCTCTACTTAATGTGAACAGGAAGCCTGCCCTAAAGAAGGGGCAATCTCTGTGACACATATCTGTCTCTCCAGTATGATTTGTTTGACTAGGTTTACATCCCTAAATTGTGCTGTTTCACTTGCGGATGTGTAGCAGAACCATTAGGGCTAGATTTGTGAGTACCATGTAGATCAGGCATAGGTCACCCCTTAATAGTTAGTAGGAGATGAAGTAAAGGGATAACGCTTTTAGTCTACCAGCTTAGTCCATGTTCTTTACACTCTGTATTCTCTTTGTGTGGAACCTCTGAGGTTGCTCTAGCTGCTGTAATTGCCTACTCATGTACATGCCAAATAGTACAATGTACTGTCTAATGAGGGCTGAGTACAACGAAACTTTAATTTCCTTGGATCTGGATGCCATACTTTTACTTATCAGCTGTGCCACATAAAAGGACTTCCTCACCACTGTGGACACATGGCATTCAAAGTTCAGGCTACTGTTTACCTAGATCTCTCACCTCTGAATCGGCTGTTAGGGGTGTACTATTGATGTTAGTATCTGCAGGTGAATTTGACTTCCCAAAGCATATGATAATGCAGTCATTCATATTTAGATTTAGGGCATGGTTCTGGCACCAATCATTTGTCTGATGTAGACCCTCCTGAAGGATATCTACATCATTGGGGGATTCAGTGTTTGTCCTCAGCTTGCAGTCATCTGCAAACTTTGTCATGCAGTGGCCTTCCATTTTAGCCTTGACTTCAGAGAATACATTCTGAACAGGAGTGGTCCCTTCACTGAGACCTGAGGCACACCACTAACAACTGACCTCTTGCTGGTTCTGAATTCACTCACTTTAACCATGTGTCCTGCTGTGAGCCAGTTGACTATCCATCTAGTGATGTAGGGATTTATGCTCAGTTTTGTGAGTTAATTTATAATACCTGAGTGAGGAACTATGTCAAATCCCTTGGTTGGTCAAGATAGGCAGTATGTACTGTTTTACCATCATGCATGACCTTAGTGACTTCCTCAAAGGAATCCACCAAATTCACTAGGTATGACCTGCACTTGACAAAGTGAGACTGGGTCAGATCCAGTGTGTGGAGGTTTTCTATGTCATTATTTGTCTGGTCCAGATTACTCTTTCCAATGCCTTAATTATAAGACTAGTCAAACTTATGGGTTTGTAATTTTCCGGGTCAGTAGTTGGTTCCCTTTATGCAGAGGGACGACTGTATTTATCTTCCACTCTATCAGGACAAAGCCAGTCTGGAGGCTGTGGTTAAATAGATATCCTAATGGGACTGATAAGTCCTGATTTAAGCTGTAAGAGGCAACCTAATATATCATCAGACTTCATTAAAGCCATGTTTTTAGCTTTAGAGAGCACAGTGGCAAGCTGTTCTTTCGTGATAATTGCCACTGGAGTGGTGGAGAGTATTTTTTTGGGAGAACTAGGGGTGATGCTGAGGTGAAACTTGAGCTGCTTTTGTTAGTCAGCAGACTTAGTATATTGCCCAGCTGAGTATAGGTGATGCCATTTACAACTGATTCTGCATATTGTCGGGTATTGCCCTTAAGACTGTGGACATAACTGAAAAATGTCTTATGGTTAACCATAGCTTTGGAGGCTATTTTTACCTCAAAGTCTGCTTGCAGAGACTTAACTAGTTCTCTGATTCATTTGTTTGGACTAATAATGGACATATTGCTCTGTTGTGCATTACCTCTTACTTCTCAGCAGCATTTTCTTTCTTTTGTTTGACTTTTTTTTTGTCTGGTACTGCTGGTTCTATGCAGTAATTTATATGGCCATACATGTTTTTGTACACTTCTGCATATTTTCTTTTTTTTTCTGGATTTGGGGGAGCTTGAAACATAGCTATGCTGTCCTGTAATAGGAGGTAATTTACCTTAGAGAAGTTCTTAAAGTGTCTGGGTTAGGTGTGGGGACTAGTTTTACCATTATTTGAAGGAAGACTGCTTTGTGATCTGATCGTACCAATGAGAACATCACACAAGGGGTGCAGCACTCTCCCATATATCCATACCCATAGATCTAGGATATATTGTTTCCCTAGTGGGAATGCAGACTAGCTGCTCCAGGGCATTTGAATTTCTAAAATCATATATATGATGTAATAATGAAAATTTAACTAGAGTACTCTTTTAGAAGAGATTTGCAGATGATGTTTTTATTTTATGGGACAATAAAAATCGATGATTTGGCCAAATATCTTACAATGATTACTATTTTTTTAACAATTAAATACTCCCATTTGAAGGCTGATTTTTTTGGATGTGTCCTTAATAAAATTAGATGATGTGCACATCCAGACCACTGTTCACCTGAAGGAGTTTAGAAGGAATACCTACTTACATAGGAGGAGTATGTACCTGCAACATATTTTTCAGAATATTATAGGTTCATAGTTTCATAGGTTGTTACTAGGCTATTGACCACCAGGGCCCTTACAAGCCTGGAGCTTATTCCATTGTGCAGGGATCCTTTGGGACACATAGCTGTGTCTCCAGCACATTATGTTTATATTGCAAGCAAAGTTCAAAACCCTAGTCTAGTGTTTCTGGTGCTGTTTGTTTTGTGCATGTGCAACAGATCCATCTAGGCAGGGTCTGAGAAAGCCTAAGCCAGGCAAACATTCACTCTCAGGAGCCTGTTGAAGACTGAATACAGAAACAGAGCCTTTAGGTGATCAGTGTAGGACAGGATATTCATGCCTTGGATTCTGCTGGAGAGAAACCTTTGTGGATGTTCCAACTGTTACAAGTGTCTGGTTAGATACATGCCAATGGAGTCATTGTTTTCAAAAAGAGGTCTGATACGGGCTAAGTAGAGTGGCATTATAACTTCCTTGTGCTTGGATGACATACCTGACCTATAGGTTGGGCTACATAGCTACATGTAGGTCAAAGGTGAGATTTCTGTCTACATATGTTCTCAGACCCTTTAGTATTGTGTCGACTCTTAGGGGCATTTTATTGATGGAGTAATTAACTTGCATTAAAAGTTTCACAAGGGGTATTATAATGCATTTTTTAACATTGACTTTAAGGCCATGGCTTTGACAACAGTCATTTGTCTCTGTTACACCCACTTGCTAGATGCTTTTGTCTTGGGGGGAATCTATAATAGCTTCCACTTTACAGTCATCTGCAAACTTGGTGAGCCAGAGGCCTTTACCATTAGCCTTGACTTCTGGGAAGTAGATGAGAAACAGCCAAACAGCAGCTGGCCCAGCACAGAGCTGTGGGTATTCCACTAGTGACCCATGTTGGAGGTGGTTTCACAGATCTTGGGTAATGTTAGTGATTCAGACGGCAATCCAGCAAGTTATATAAAAGTTTATACCTAGCTCAGAGAGCTTGCCAACAATGTCTGAGTGGGGTATTGTATCCGATGTCTTTTCCAGGTCAGGATATGCTGTATGCACTGTTTTACCTTTGTCCTTTGCCTTTGGGACCCTCTCAAAGAAGTCTAGCAGGTTAAGTAGGCATGACCTTCCCTTAACAAACACAAGTTTGGATGGGTCCAGTGTTTGTAGGTTGTTAAAGTCCTTATTTATCATTTCCATAATTTGTTCCATGGCTTTGCATGTTAGGCTTGTTAGACTGATGGGTCTGTAGTTACCTGTGTCAATTGATGGTCTGCACTGTTGTACTCTTTCATTCACTTAGAATGTAGCCTGTTTAAAGGCTGTAGTTGAAGTCTGCTTCAAGTAGTCCTGATAGGTCATGTTTCAGACGGTTCAAGAGGCAGTCATGGATGTTCTCAGGACCCATGGAGATGGTATTCTTGGCTTTAGTGAGTGCTGTCAGCACCTGGTTCCTGCTGATAGCTGGGGTAAGTATGTTGGAGGGGATTTCACCTGGTGGAGCTTTGGGGGAATGGGTGTGAAATTTGAGATGAATGCATTAGCCAGTAGATTTTCTATGTCACCCTATCAGTGTAGGTGGTACTGTTCACCATAGGGTTGCCACCCCTCTGTTTTTTTCTGGACTATCCAGAAATCAAAGCGATGGTCTGGTAGTCCAGAAAACACTATACAGACTCCAGTATTCTGTTTAAAAAAGAAACAGACTATTGAAGTAAATTAGCAAAAAACGGGCATCAGGATCAGAAAAAGAAGGTGTTCCTCATCAGTTGATGTCATAAAGACATCCCCAGATAAATGGAATGTGGACGGTAGAGGGGCGGATACAAGTGGGGTTACAGGTAATGTGAGGGGTGTGGCCTTTCTCCAGTTTTAGCCACAACGGAATGTGGAAACCCTAGTTCACCACCAGTTCCACACACTGTTGTGCTTTACCTTTAAGGTTCTGGACATAGGCTGAAGAAGGTTTTCTAATTTTCCTTAGCCTATGATGCTATCCTGACCTCATCGTTGGCCTTGTTGGACTTAATTGGACCTATTTGTTTCTTGTTAAGTTGTATAAGAGAGCACTTGATATTAGCGGAGTTGCTTTGCCTGATTTTGGCCATGAATTTTCTTTTTTTATTATATACCATATTTAGGTGAGGATTCTAGCATTGGGGTTTGTTTTTAGTGTTTGTTTCGCGGGTTTTTTCAAGTAGGTATGTCAGCCTCTATTCAGTTACTCACATGTTCGTATAGTGACTCTGTCAATAATTCTGCAAAGGTAGCTGTGATCTTGTATTTCAAATGAGACAGCTTTGCGATCAAATGACACTAGTGGGGATGTGACCCATATGTGTGTGTGTGTGTGGGGGGGGGGGGGGGTAGCAGTGCTCTCCTAAGTTGGTGAGTACCAGGTCTAGTATATTTGATCCTCTGGTTGGAGTATGCACTATCTTTTCCAGGGTGTTTGTGTTAATAAAGTCTAGGAAGCATTGTGCCTGTAAGTTTGAGCCAGTGTATATTTCCCAGTCTACAGTGGAGTAGTTAAAGTCACCCATGAATAAGGTATCTGATTGGATGGTGAGTGCCTCTAGTAAGTTTAGTTAAGAGTCTTGAGGCTATGGGATATAGATGGTGACTTGTAGATAGCTATGATATGGTGAGGGATCTTACTTATGGTGACTGGCATGTGGATGAGCCCCATGGTATTATCCTGTTTAACCAACATAGGGTATGTTTTTGTTAACATAGATTGAATCACCTTAACCTTTGGCTACAATCTGTGCTGTTGCTGGTCGAAAAGTGTGGAAGGCACTGTAGCATTGGATTTCTGGAGTACTTTCTACAGCTTTAAACCAAGTCTCAGTCATGGCACAGATGTCTACCTTCTCCAGAGTAAGGCGGGCTTGAAGGGTATGGAGTTTTTTTTTTTTTTTTTCTTTAGGCTCCAAGCTTTGAACAGTAACACTTTAAGGTTGCTTGTAGACTTTTTCACTATGTTGATAACTTTATCTTTTTGACATAGCATAAAAAAGGCTCTAAGGAGGTGTATAAAGTTTTAACCAATATCTGAGTGCTTATGGGGGACAGGCACAACCCATCCTTGGTAAAGCACTGTGGTCTTTTGATGATGTTCTCCAATGCTGGCAGCTATTAAAATCAATCATTTTATGTTTATATTGTGGCAACAGCCTTGCTGAAGGTATCAAAGGTCAAACGCGATGTACAGCTCAGCTGAATGCTAATGATACTATGCTAGATGAACACCTTGATTTGATGATGAATAATTTCTCTATTAGAGACCATGATAGACATTCCTTACAGAAGGGGTGAGATTTGATATTTACACAGGCAAACCACTTTTTTCTGAACCATCAGCTTTACACAGCTTTAATGCCAAATACTATCATAAAAGGGTTATTTTAATACAACATAGGCATACAAGACAAATGAAGGATATTATTAGAAAGCACTGGCACATCTTGAACTTAATAGATTTTCCACAACATGTGCTACTAGAGCATCCCAGATTTCTATGTACATAAGGAATTGTGCTGTCTTAAACTTATGCTGTGTTCTAAGGAAGAGGATAACATAAAGAAAATTAGAATTAGTCAGCAACAAGGAATTTATGCTGGCATGAAATGTAATTGCTGTAAGCTTATTTCTAAAACAAGGTGAGTTTATGTATCTTGTTGGAAACAAAGTTCATTGCTTTAAAAGGCTTGTTGGCTGTGACTCCAGGGACATAGTCTATTTGGCAGAATGTGAATGCTGTTAAGTATTCTATATTGGTAAAGCTAACCGCAAATTAAAAGATCACATCTGTGACCACCTTTTTCATATAAAAAGACAACTCAGTATGAATGCATTGCACAAAGATACACTGAATTTTGACACCACTCATTCTTTTAAATTCAGTGAATTAGCAATCCCATATAAGAACAGGAGAAGGGGTGATATGGTAAATAGGAGAGAGAACACTCAATATTATTAGATAAACACAAGGAGAGCAGAGGTTTATCCAGGTTTAAATGATAAAGTTAGTATTATATTAAAATAAAGTATTACATTAGTATATTTTATCAGAACCTATTTAATTTTATATTTTGCTGTACTGATTTATGTGTTTAAATAATGATTATATGTATTAGTTTCACCAATTAATTTTGTGGACTAGAGTCACCTGATGTTTTAAAAGTTTCTACCTAAAGAAGCATTTAAGTGAAAGTAATAAGCTTATATTTATAAAGTATTCTTTTTTTACTCTTATCAGTTATTGGTGATTTGATTCCATTTCATTTGCTTTTATTTGTATTGGTTTTCCATGGTAGAGCACTGATATCGATCGGCATTTTTCAGACTCAGCCTGGGAGTGTGCCTGGTTAAGTGACTTGTCACACAGGAAATGAAGTTTGAGGGAATAAAACTTTGCACCAGTGGACCACATGAAACTGCTCATTAACAGCTCCTCAATCTTTTAAGACAACTGCCAGACAATTTTTTTGTATTTCTAATTACACACGATATCTTGGGCAGCTGGTCATTACTTGAAATATTTCATGTTTTCCTAATCCATAGTATGACTCTGGCTAGTATTACTTCTGTTTATTTTATGCAGTACTGATAAATCACAGCATCACAGCTTAGTGATGAAATACTTAATGAGATTATTGCATTAATGCATGCCATAACAAAACAGAAGCTTTATTATGGTGTGAGTTATAAAATTTGTAAGTTGCATTGATCAATCACATCCCTTAAAAGGACATCAAAACACTGAAACCAAATAAATAAATAAAACAAGAACTAATGTTTTCGGTAAGGGGCAAGCCACCCTGCACCACCTTCTAATTATATATACCAACTCCGAGTTCACACAATAGTGGGGTAAGGGCAAATCTCCACTCCCTGCTGTTCTGCGACCTCCAACATAGTGATCCCTGCAGTTGGTCAATGATTCCACGATTAATTCTGCTGGTATGACACATGTTCAATGTTACAAACATTCTACAATATACATATATATGCTTTGAAGTTTTAATGGTGTTGATTGTTGAGTGATAAGAATATGTTTTAATAGCAGGTCATCAGCAAATATAAAATTAAATATATTCACTGGTCTTATAGAAGTAATATTTCATTCAAGAGAGAAAAGGATTGCTCATATGCTCCATAGTGCACTATATTAGGAATTCTCATACTGTTCCTATTTCCATATATATTTTTATGTATTTTAAGGGGGCATGTCTCTTTATTTTGCTGTGTCATACTTAGGATTTGCAGGTCCATTAAAAGCTTAACCATTACAATTCCCACTACTTACTCTGTATTTGTAAGTATTCGCAGAGCTAGACCATTGGAGAACTTGGAGATCTTCATCTACTCATCAAGGCTGGATTTAAAGAGAGAAACAGGGAGCCACATTGTTTGATATAGAGACTTTCTTTTAATGTTACAGTTTAGATCCACGAACAGGTGTTGTTCGTGGTAACTGTTTTATGAACATGTAAACGATCAAAGAGTACATTGCGTTATAGGTTCATAGGTTCATAGGTTCATACTAGGCTATCTGCCCTAGGGCATTTATAAGCCTAGCCAGAGTGTGTTTGGCTTTCACCACCCATTTTAAATTAATTTTGCTATGCCTTTTTTTGAGGTTAGTATACTGTGCCTCTGTCTAACAGTGACACAGAAGTGATAGCCGGGGTAAACCTACGATCTCCCAACCACTCATCAAGATTCCTCTTGAAGAGAGTCAATGTGGGACTCTGCCTAACCTGGACTGGGATTTTATTCTAGAGTGAAGGGAGCCTCTGGGTTATGAATCTGTCCCTCCAGCATGTCCTATTTATTTCAGTGCTGAGGTTCAAGTCTCTCGAGCGTGTAGCTCGATGGGATTTGGATTTTCTGAGGTGCAGCATGTCCATTAATTCCGGGTTGGACATGGCTTTATACGTTAATCATTGAAATTGCAAAATCCAGTGATTACGTTTTATTTACATTGAGACCTAAAGTCCTAAAATATCAGGATGTGCAAGCTGAAATTAGAGCAATATGGAGGAAAAATACCCTGACAATTCAAATAGTAGTAGGAGTGACAGGACTCATGAAAAGGAATTTATATTCACACTTAACTATGCTACCAATACATGCAACCCCATATCAAGTACAGAACAGAATGAGACAATTCGGAGAATATTGAGAGTATTGAGAAAAGTACTTTTAACTAACATCAAAGACTGAAGCAATACCAATTTTATGAACTCTATTGGTACTCAAACTTAGGAATGGGGTTCATTTCTATCATGGTATTAGAAATACAAAACACTTAGAAAAATTAAACCGGCAGAATAGTTTCTAACATTGTAACCTAAGTAGTGGCCACTACACAGAAGTCTGTAGAAGCAGAAATATAGTGACAGGGTCTTTAGTTATTCTTTGCTTTTTAGGGAGAGGGGCCTTGAGATTTTCCTAACAAGGAAGCATTGTATTTTTCCTAATTGGGCAGTATGTGTGATTAATACATGGCAAATGAAACGGCACACTGTACTGGCTACACCTGGAGAATATATCTTTAGTTATTAATTACACAAGCTACAAAGATTTTGTATCAATAGTCAGTTCATGCTGGTCAAAATGGAGTTAAGCTGTCCACAACTGAACCCAGATCCATTATAACATTGTTTATTTTGAAGGCGGTATCATTTACAAAGTAGGGACAAAGGTGGTCTTGCTTTCGCTGTGTGAGTTATATTGCATGTTTTTGCACTGAGCTTAAGATTATGGTACTGACACCAGGACACTGAGTGGATAAGACCCATTTGGAGGTTATGGATGTCATCTGGTGAGTTGAAGAAAGGTCTGACTTTGCAGTCATCAGCAGACCTAATCATCCAGAGGCCCTTGATATCCGCTGTACATTTTATGATTGCTGCATTTCTAAGAACATATTTGCTATTGTATGTCTTCATGATGTACTCTGATCTGTACTTATCTGAAGAAATGCTGACTTTGAAAAAGTACACAGTCACATTTACAATTATTAGCACAGTGATTTTAATATAAGACACTGGCAGCATGCTGAAGCAGATGGTGAAATCACTTGCTTTAAATTCAGATGCTTGCTGAGCACAAGAAGTGTGTCACAAACAAAGAAATATATTTGAAAAATTCCCATGAGCTTCTGGTAAACAGAGCTATAACTTCTGTGAGACAGAGATGCAGACAACAGAAATGTAGTGCACAATATTGTCAAGACACAGCACATACCTCTGTGGTAATTAATAAATCTGTGATAAAATGAGACAGAGTATTTCTTAAAAAGTGATAGTGGTAGCTAGCATGTCATGATTAAATGCCTTAAAAGAAAAATTTATTAAGCAGGTATTATGAAAAGGTTTGCAGTTCCTTAATACTTTTAAATGCTTTCAGGAAAGAGAAATGGTGCACATTGTAGTTTGTGAATGTCATATTATACAGCATTTTAAAAATGAATTGCCATTTCTGTGGAATTACAACACGGAACATATAATTTCATTCTGTATCACAAAAACATGTTCTTATTTATTCATCTTTTAAACTTTTTTTATGTAGTGTATTACAAGATATATCATAGAACAGCTGTACTTAATTGAGTGGTTTAGTCTTATTGCTCAAGGATTATAATAAATGCCATCAGGGTCAGACTTGAACACTGACTGAGTAGCAAGATTCAAAGTGTGTGTGATACTTATGGAGCTAGATTCATATAATCATTCAGTTATAGATATTTAAACAATTCACATTGTTAATAATCATATCACTGCCACTTGCTTTCAGTATATAAAAAGGACAAGAAATGTTCTTTAATCATATTATTGATTATTTCTGTATAATATTTGTTTCATGCACTGGTAGAAATAAGTCAATGCCAAACATTGGCTGCATTGCAAATAAATTATTGGGCAGATTTAGAAAAAAAAAACTTCTCCTTTATAAACAAAAGTTTCAGCCTTTATTCTTAATAACGTGTGCCCTAAAATTGAAGCAAATAATAAATAAAACACCATTACTCGATACTTGTTTTGTGATTATCGCACTTTTCATCTATTTATTATTTTTACTTTTGATTGCTGCTGTTTGCTTCAGTGGGGAAAAACTACCTTAACTTTATCTTTTCTTCATGGAAAGCTGTTTTATTTTGCCTTGGAGTTATACAACTATTTCATAAGAGCTTTTTATTATGATATGTGGTATTAGATGTAGACAAACTGACCTGTAGATGAAAAAAAATGTTTTGCAGAAATGTGATCTCCCCTTCTCCACTTTCCCCCTAAAATAGGGAGACTTAATGTCCTATCCCACCTCTTCCCATTACACTAGGAGTACCTCAAGGCTCAGCTCTTGGGCCGCTACTCTTCACTATTTTTACAAACAACCTCCATAGTGCTACCCCGCTGGCTTCAAGTATCCAATATGCAGATGATGCAACACTTATATGAGCCGCTAATAACTTGCAACACCTCCATGATATAACCCAAAAAATCATTCTCAGATACTGAGCTATGGCTCTCTAACCATCAGCAACACCTCCATGATATAACCCAAAACCATTCTCAGACACCAAGCTATGGCTCTCTAACCATCAACTCATACTCAACTCCAATAAAACAAAAAATTCATGATCTTCGAACCCACAAGATCCTCTCCCCCCAGCACCTTCTACATCACAGGCAGGAATAATACTGAAATTAATGCTGCTTTGCAAACAAAACTACTAGGAGTAATAATCGATAACAACCTATAATCGATAACAACCTAAGATCTGACCTACATATAGCACAATCAATTTAGAAAGTTCACAAAAAATGGATACTATTTACAGAAATAAAATGTATCTATGAGTACTCTTTACAGAAATTAAAAGTATATATCTAGCACCTCTATGGTTGCCATTGCTAGAACCCATCTTCTATCAACACTTCTGCATGCTTCCCCAATTCTCACCAACCTTAAAAAGATAGATTTCATTAAACTTGAAACATGCTACAATAAAATAGCTAAATTTGTAACTGACTGCCCATATCATACCCACCACTTTCACTGCTTAAAAAAACTGTCCTGGTTAGAACTCCCACAGTTTCTGTCCTATAGCCAATTAACCTTAGCACACAAACTTTTAGGACTGCAGAACATATATATATATATATATATATATATATATATATATATATATATATATATATATATATATATATATATATATATATAAAATATAAGAAGGTGTGATGTTAAGAATGCATTGACCAGACATGTGTTAGAGCGCAGGGTTCATCGCATGGATTTGTGTTTAAGGTTATTGAAAAAATTGCTCTGTGACCACATGGGGGTGATTTTAGGAATTACACTGAGAATAGGGAGCTACACTGAATTGCGAGGCTACAGACTGATAAGAAGTCTGGTTTGAATGAAAGAGTTTCTTTAATCCCATTATTGAAGTCAAGGGATTTGTTTAGGTAACCAATGTACCTCTCTGATTTGCTAATTATTTTATTGGTTTAATATTTAAATGTGATGTGTTGATTCTGTAGTAGTTTGGTCTGACGAAGCACTGGAAAGCACTTACCTTTGTACATTTATTAAGCAGTGTTTTACATGTTTTTGGTGCCTGCATCTTGCTTCTGGTGCCACATTTTATTTATACATTTTTATTTTTTGATTATTGTCTGTCCAGTTTGTCCATTGAGTATATTTAGTTTGTTTTTGTTATATTTATTTTATTTCATTTTAAATTTGTTTTCTGCGAAAGTTCAACTGGGATGAAACCCATTTTCAGCTGAGGCCCGGGGATAAAAGCTCCAGATAAAGAGATTATACAAAACTTATACAAGAAATTATATATAATTTATACAAGAAATTATACAAATAATATACAAGTCATACAGTCCACCAGAAATTACATTATTTGCTATTATAGCTGACATTTGTATTATACAGTCATCTGATATAATTCCTTATTGCAGTGTAGACAATTTCTCAAAGTAAGCTGAGGACAGGTTTGTATGGGGGGAACTGGATAAAAAAGGATGAGGTTATAGATTATCTAGACATGAGAGAGAGCATAGATTATGAGGTGCTCAGGGAAGAAGGAAAAATTATGACCAGAAAATATTAAAACTAGTTAGCCTGTAGGAGTACAGGAGTAAAACTAGGTGTCACTAAGATAATTTTTTAAAAATCTTCTTGAATTGGTTGGTATTTGTGTTGGTTCTGATGCTGTGAGGGGGCTACCTTCAGAATTTTGAATTCCCAAAACCTCAAATTTCATATGGTTCAGACCATATGATCAAAGTTTTAGAACTTTGAAATTCTGAACGGAGATCTGCATACAGTGCAGAATGAGAAAGTCTCCCTTTTTCTCGCTGTAGTGTGATCTTGGAGTTGGTATATTTAAATAGCAGGGGGTGTGGGGGTGCAAGGGCACTTGCCCCTCTGCAAAAAATATTGAGGAACATGGTTTTGTGTTTCTTTTAGATTTATTTCAGAGTTTCGAAGTTCTAAAACTTCGATCATATGGTCTCAACCATATGAAGTTCGAAGTTTTAAGAATTCAAAATTCTGAAGTAAATCCCTGTGAGGTAGTGAATTCCACCTTGGTGCAACATGATGAGAAAAAAAGGGAGTCCCTTGCAATATTAGTGGAATTGGACAGTTGTAATATAGATTTATTTGTTGACCGAAAACTTTGATTTGTGGTATGGGGCTGCAGAATATTTAGAAGGGCAGGTTTTTTTCCGGTTGATGTACTAGGTTGTGTGCTAAGGTTAACTGGTTATAGGACAGAACCTGTGGGAGTTCTAACCAGGAAAACTTTTTTAAGGAATTACAGTGGTGGGTATGGTGTGGGCAGTCGGTTACAAATTTAACTATTTTATTGTAGCATGTTTCAAGTTTAATTAAATCTGTCTTTCTAAGGTTGGTCAGAATTGGGGAATCATACAGAAGTGTTGACAGAAGATGAGTTCTAGCGATGGCAACCCTAGAGGTGCTAGATAGATACTTTTAATTTTTGTAAAGAGTACCCATAGATACTTTTTATTTCTGTAAATAGTATCCATTTTTTTGTGAACTTTCTAAATCATTTGTGCTATATGTAGGTCAGATCTTAGGTTGTAATCTATTATTACTCCTAGTAATTTTGTTGGTGAATCAGATTAATTTCAGTATTATTCCTAGCTGTGATGTAGAAGTTGCGGGGGGGGGGGGGCTTGTGGGCTGGAAGAACATGAGTTTTGTTTTATTGGAGTTCAGTATGAGCTGATGGTTACAGATCCATATATAATGGAGGTGTTGCTGATGGTTAGAGATCCATAGCTCAGTATCTGAGAATGATTTTTGGGTTATATCATGGAGGTGTTGCAAATTATTAGTGGCACATATAACTACATATAAGTGTTGCATCATCTGCATATTGGATACTTGAAGCCAGCGGGGTAGCACTATGGAGGTTGTTTGTAAAAATAGTGAAGAGTAGTGGCCCAAGAACTGAGCCTTGAGGTATTCCTAGTGTAATGGGAAGAGGTGGGATAGGACATTAATCCCCTTATTTGGGGGGAAAGTGGAAAAGGGGAGATCACATTTCTGAAAAACATTTTTTTTCATCTACAGGTAAATTTGTCTACATCTAATACTACATATAATAATAAAAAGTTCTGATGAATCAGTTGTATAACTCCAAGGCAAAATAAAACAGCTGTCCTCGAATAAAAGGTAAAGTTAAAGTAGTTTTTCCCCACTGAAGCAAACAAACAGCAGCAATCAAAACTAAAAAATAATAAATATTTTTTCTGATATGTTTATGCATAGAAGAAAAGTGTGATAATCACAAAACAAGTATCTAATAATGGTGTTTTATTTATTATTTGCTTCAGTTTTAGGGCACACGTTATGCTGAAACTTTTGTTTATAAAGGAGAAGTTTTTTTTTTCCCTAAATCTGCCCAATAATTTATTTGCAATGAACCCGATGTTTGGCATTGACTTATTTCTACCAGTGCGTGAAATAAATATTACACAGAAATAATCAATAATATGATTAGACAACATTTCTTGTCCTTTTTATATAGTGAAAGCAAGTGGTTGTGATATTTATTTATTTATGTATTTGTTTATTTATTTTACATTTGTTAAACGAGATCGTCCGAATGGATACATGTCCATTTGCAGCGGAGGCCTGGGGAGAAAAGCTCCACACAGACAAACTTACATAGATTACACAGAAGTAAAGTGATTATATACAATGGCTTAGTAGTGTTCCCTAGTACGGACTCACAATTCTCATGGATAGACACAATTAAAAGTAAGCTACATCAGATTGGAAGCAGAGCTTGTTGACGTAGTTACAAGTTATGATTAATTACAGAATATGCTTTTAGTTTATAACTTAATCATCAATGTGAATTATTTAAATATCTGTAACTGAATAGTCATATGAATCTTGCTCCATAAGCATTAGACACATACTATGAATCTTGCTACTCAATCAGTGTTCAAGTCTGACCCTGATGGCATTTATTATAATCCTTGAGCAATGAGACTAAACCACTCAATTAAGTACAGCTGATCTATGATATATCTTGTAATACACCTCATAATAAAGTTTAAAAGATGAATAAATAAGAACGTGTTTTTGTGATACAGAATGAAATTATATGTTCCATGTTGTAATTCCTCAGAAATGGCAGTTCATTTTTAAAATGCTACATAATATGACATTCACATTTTACAGCTCTCAGACAAACTACAATGTGCACCATTTCTCTTTCCTGAAAGCATTTAAAAGTATTAAGAAACTGCAAACCATTTTGGAATATCTGTTTAATAAAGTAATTGTTTTTTTAAGGCATTTAATCATGACAAACTAGCTGCTGCTATTAGTTTTTAAGAAATACTCTTATCATTTCATCACACATTTGTTAATTATCACAAGGTATGTTCTATGTCTAGACAACATTGTGCACTACATTTCTGTTCTCTGCATCTGTGTCTCACAGAAGTTATAGAGTTCTGTTTACCAGAAGCTCATGGGAATTTTTCAGATATACTTCTTAGTTTGTGACACACTTCTTGTGCTCAACAAGCATCTGATTTTAAAGCAAGGGATTTCACCATCTGTTTCAGCATGCTGCCAGTGCCTTATATTAAAATCACTGTGCTAATAATTGTAAATGTGACTGTGTACTTTTTCAAAGTCAGCATTTCTTCAGATAAGTACAGATCCGAGGACATCATGAAGACATACAATATTAAATATGTTCTTAGAAATGCAGCAATCATAAAAGGTGCAGCAGATGTCAAGGGCCTCTGGCTGACTAGGTTTGCTGATGACTGCAAAGTCAGACCTTTCTTCAACTCACCAGATGTGATCCATAACCTTTAAATGGGTCTTACCCACTCACTGTTCTGGTGTCAGTACCATAGTCTTAAACTCAGTGAAAAAACATGCCATATAACTCTCCCAGGGAAAGCAAGGCCATCCCTGTCCCTACGTTGTAAATTATACTTCCTTCAAAATAAATGATGTCATATGGGATCTGGGTTCATTTGTGGACAACATAACTCCATTTTGACCAGCATGACCTGACTATTGATACAAAATCCTTGTAGCTTGTGTAATTAATAACTAAATATATATTCTCCAGGTGAAGCCAGTAGAGTGTGTTGTTTCATTTACCATGTATTAATCACACATACTGCCCAATTAGAAAAAGTACAAATGCTTCCTCATTAGGAAAATCTCAAGGCCAGACTCCCTAAAAGTATAGAATAACTAAAGGCTCTATCACTCTATTTCTGCTTCTACAGACTTCTATGTAGTGACCACTGCTTAGGTTACAATATCAGAAATCATTATGTCAGTTTAATTTATCCAAGTGTTTTGTATCTCTAATACTATGATGGAAATGATTCTCATTCCTAAGTTGGAGTACAAATAGAATTCATAAAATTAGTATTGCTTCATGCTTTGATGTTAGTTAAAAGTACTTTTCTCAATACTCTCAATATTCTCAGAACTGTCTCCTTCTGTTCTGTACTTGATATAGGGTTGCATGTATTGGTAGCATAGTTAAGTGTGAATATAAATTCCTTTCCATGAGTCCTGTCACTCCTACTACTATTTGAATTGTTATGGTATGTTTCCTCCACACTGTTCTCATTTCAGCTTGCACATCCTGGTATTTTATGACTTTAGGTCTCAATGTAAATAAAACGTAATCACTGGATTTTGCAATTTCAATGATTAAGGCAATCATACCTCTCAACTGTGTAGATTTTCACAGAATGTCCATATTTTGCCTCATATTTTTGGTCCATTTTTCATAAAATTGTGTTTTTCTGGCAAATTAGTGGCAACTCTTTAAAGATTGAAGTTTGAAAATAATGACAGATGTGAGTTTTGAACTTCATATCCTTCAGAAAATTCATGCTAATGCAAAACCTGTTATTCTATCAACTTGCTAAGTTTGTATGAGCAATATTTAAAAATTGTCCCTATTTTTGGGCCTTTGTCCCACTTTTACTTATAGCTTTGTCCAGATTTCTTGCTCTAAGAGGTTGAGAGGTATGAATGTAATGTACTCCTTGATCGTTTACATGTTCATAAAACAGTTACCATCAACAACACATGTTCATGGATCTAAATTATAACATTAAAAGAAAATCTCTATATCAAACAAAGTGGCTCCCTGTTTCTCTCTTTAAATCAGGCCTTGATGATTGCATGAAGATCTGCACACTTACAAATACAGAGTAAGTAGTAGGAATTGTAATGGTTAAGCTTTTAATGGACCTGTGAATGCTAAGTATGACACAGCAAAATAAACAGACATGCCCCCCTTAAAATACATAAAAATATATATGTAAATAGGAACAGTATGATAATTCCTAATTTAGTGCACTATGGAGCATATGAGCAATCCTTTTCTCTCTCGAATGAAATATTACTTGTATAAGACCAGTGAATATATTTAATTTTATATTTGGTAATGACCTGCTATTAAAACATATTGTTATCACTCAACACCATTAAAACTTCAAAGCATACATATGTATATCGTCAAATGTTTGTAACACTGAACATGTGTCATGCCAGCAGAATTAATCATGGAATCATTGACCGACTGCAGGGATCACCGTGTTGGAGGTCACAGAGCAGCAGGGAGTGGATATTTGCCCTTATCCCACTACCATGTGATCTCAGAGTTGGTATTTATAATTAGAAGGCAGTTCAGGGTGGCTTGCCTTTATTTATTTATTTGCTTTCAGGGTTTTGATGTCCTTTTAAGAGATGTGATTACAAATTTTATAAGTCACACCATAATAAAGCTTCTGCTTTAATATGACATGCATGAATGCAATAATCCCATTAAGTATTTCATCAGTAAGCTGTGATTTATCACTACAGCATAAAATAAAAAGAAGTAATACTAGCCAAAGTCATGCTATGCATTAGTAAAACAAGAAATATTTCAAGTAAGGACCAGCTGCCTGAGATATCTTGTCTAATTAGAAATACAAGCAAGAACCAGAAAGAACAAAATTGTCTGGCAGTTGTCTTAAAATATTAGGAGCTCTTAATGAGCAGTTTTCTGTGGTCCAGTGGTGAAAGGTTTGATTCCCTCAAACTTCATCTCCTATGTGACAAGTCACTTAACCAGGCACCACTCCCAGGTGGAGTCTGAAAAATGCCGATCGATATCAGTGTTCTACCATGGAAAACAAATACTAATAAAAGTAAATGAAATGGAATCAAATCACCAATAACTGATAAGAGTAAAAAAAGAATAATTTATAAATATAAGCATATTACTTTCACTTAAATGCTTTGCTGGGTAGAAACTTTAAAAACATCAGGTGACTCTAGTCAACAAAATTAATTGGTGAAACTAATACATATAATTATTATTTAAACACGTAATCAGTACAACAAAACATAAAATTAAATAGGTTCTGATAAAAAATACTAATGCAATACTTTATTTTAATATATATGTTTAATACTAACTTTATCATTTAAACCTGGATAAACATCTGATCTCCTTGTGTTTATCTAATAATATTGAGTGTTCTATCTCCTATTTACCATATCACCCTCTCTCCTGTTCTTATATGGGATTGCTAATACACTGAATTTAAAAGATTATGTGGTGTCAGTATTCAGTATATCTTTGTGCGAAGCATTCATACTGAGTTGTCTTTTTATATCAAAAAAGTGGTCACAAATGTGATTGTTTAATTTGCAGTTAGTTTTACCAATATAGAATAGTTGACAGCATTAAAATTCTGCCAAATAGACTATGGTCCTAGAGTAACAGTCAGCAAGCCTTTTAAAGCAATGATCTTTCTTTGTAGCAAGATATATAAACTTACCTTTTTTAGAAATATACTTACAGCAATTACATTTGTATGTGCATAATTTTCTTGTTGCTGACTAATTCTAATTTTCTTTATGTTCTCCTCTTCCTTATAACACAGCATAAGTTTAAGGCAGCACACTTTCTTATGTCTAAATCTGGGATGCTCCAGTAGCACATGTTGTGGAAAATCTATTAAGTTCAAAATGTGGCAATAAAAATATCCTTCATTTGTCTTGTATGCCTGTGTTGTTTTAAAATAACCCTTATGTCATAGTACTTGACATTAAAGCTGTGTAAAGCTGATGGTTTAGAAAAAAAAGTGGTTTGCCTGTGTAAATATCAAATCTCACTCCATCTGTAAGGAATGTCTAGCATAGCCTCTAACAGAGAAAATATTCAGTCTTACCTAGATAAAAACTAGCACATGATTTACATGTGGCCAGATAAACCACATGAGGGGTCCTGCAATCAGCAAGTAATTTAAAAGAATATGTCTGCCAGAAATCAGATGGACAAAAATATTTGAGGTGTTTATAAAGGAACAAATATTACATATATGAAAAATGCATGTTCCTTGTATAACAGGGTCCACTTGACACTGTGTAACATTATTTCTATAACACAACTGACATTTGAGCAACTTCTTATTCATTTGCTAGATTTTATGTAGATAAGACCAATCATTTGATTTTTGAGAGGATTAGAGAACATATATATATAATATAATAAGGTGTGATGTTAAGAATGCATTTGCCAGACATGTTTAGAGCAGGGTTCATTGCATGGATTTGTGTTTAAGGTTACTGAACAAGTTGCTCTGCGACCATGTGGAGGTGATTTTGGGAATTACACTGAGAACAGGTAGCTACACTGGATTGTGTGACTACAGGCTGATCAAAAGCCTGGTTTGAATGACAGGGTTTCTTTAAAACCAACGTTGAAGTCAAGGGATTTGTGTAGGTAATCAATGTACCTCTCTGATTTGCTAATTATTTTATCAGTTGTGATATTTAAATGTGATATGTTGGTTCTGTAGTAGTTTGGTCTGAAGAAGCACCCGTGTGCATGTGAAAGCACTTACCTTTGTACATATTTTTATTAAGCAGTGTTTTTACATTTTTTTGCTACCTACATCTTGTTTCTGGTGCCACTTTTTATTTATATTTTTATAAAATAAATATATTCTAACTCCATGGTTGCTCATAAAAGAAAAATGGGGACATCTACCAAGAGAATAAAATCACGCTGATTCACATTTATAAACCATGCAGGCAATGATTTCTTATGAAAACAATCCAGGTGCCCAGCTTTGTCAAAATGAAACAACATGATGCCACCTTGTCCAGTTTAAGTTCAACAAGGAAAAGGGTAATAAAGGCCATTAGTGATTAATGAGGACAGAATATTTGTACAGATTTCTTTCAAACTCTGGTCCCTAGCTAATGTTCCACAATCTGCATTACTCATTTCTTAAGTCCTCAGGACTACAAAGAAAAATGATCAATAACATTACAGTTATTCATTATAATATAACTAGAAAGAAGTAGCGAAAACTGACTACTCAGAGGAAAATACACCAAAAATGAATAAAAAACAAACATTTCAGATGTATTTTAACCCTGTGTGGGTGCTTCATCTGAAGTTTGTTAGCACTAAAAAGGAAAGTTAAAAAGTGTTTTCTATTTTTTTTTTCTTTTTTTTTTTGATTTTGGGAAAGTTTTACTACTGCCAGGACTTCTGAAAAGTAATTCACTCTGGTGAAGTCTTTTTACTGATAAAGAGGAAAGTGCTCAGCAGTGTGTGTTGAAGGTCGGTGGAATTTTTTTGTGTTTATTTTACACTGGTTGTGTTTGCATTTGTTAAAAGTTAGAAAGTTTAAAGTTTTGAACATATCGCTAATAAGAATTAATTGTAATATTCTGAAATGTAAGCTAATCGTAAGGAGTTTTTACTCCTTTGGAAGGTATATGATTTTACATGCCTTAAATGCATTTTTGTATAATTTATGAATATTTTTTGTATAAAATGCTAAAGCTTTTTTATAAACTGTCAAACATTTGAGCCTACATATAGCCTGGGATTCAATAAAGCCTACACAATTTTGTCCCTATAGGCAGATGTAAGTGTGCACAGTATGCCCTGGCTTTGGCTAATATAGAATGCATAGCACATTCACTGACAACCTAGGGACTTAGGGACTAAAACCTTACTCCTACTCACATACAGATATTAAAATTGATGCCAGCCAAATCACACTTCCTGTACCTATCCATGAATTGGCTGTATACTGCTTGCATCAGACAGAGTCAGCCCTGAACTACAGTTGTGTCAACTGCTGCACTTGCAAGGTAAGTCCATAACCTACACAGTAGTATAGTATATTGTTATATTATGTCATTGTAGCTAGGGACCAGGTACATTATGCAGGCAACTATGCTGGGCTATTTGGACAGAAATTACATCCACACGGGACTACAGACACCCATTCCACTAACAGGTCACTATTTTATTCGGTAGGCCTCATGCATGGAATATTCATGCAGTCCTACTGCAACAAATTACTGGTACATCATTCAAGGGATATTTTAGAAAGTGAAGTTAAATTATAGTCACACTAGTGTGTGTCCTAGTAAAACATGGGCTTTTGTTCCCCCTCCCTTCTAAACAACTATGTCCCCTTGTAACTGCCATAACACTAAATCATCTATGCTATATGCACATTTCACACAGTTAGTATGCCACACAGCATCAGGACAGTAATGTACAATTTGAACTTACATTTTACGTGTTATTTAACTGAGAATAGCAAAGTACATATTTATGCAGGTGATGGTGTAATGAATGATCCCCTATCTGTCAAGCAGCTTCTGTGGCTCAAAAGAAGACAGGTAGCTTGGGTGATGGTGTTCAGGGCTCTAATCCTGAGATATCCAGATATTTTGCATGTGAAGTAGTAATAAGTATGTTTTGACAGACTGTGACTCTGTGTGTGCTATACTATCATTATCCTATTTCACATATTAATTACACATTTGCATCTGTGCCGCATATCTAAGACCTATTTAAAAAGTCTTAGGTAATATTGAATAAGTTATTATCAGAATAGTAAAGGTTGTGACTTCAAACCATTTATCAGCATACATATGTTTAAAATAGATCTAGTACCACCTGTAACATGATGCACTATAATAGCAGCTATGAATAAAAAATTGTACTGTGGTGTACTTTATATAGATTTGACAGTACCATAAACAAAACACTAATCAATAAATAAGAACAACTAGGTATTGATGCACTCTTGATAAGATGGATTGCTGCATGGCTTTATACAGGACATGGCAAGTATCATACACCAATTCTTGGTTCAAGTCAGGGTGTCCCACAGGGCTCCGTCCTAGTCTCAACCTTGTTCAGATTTCTCTTTAGACCTATCTATTTAATCTGAGTTGTTCTGCAGTCTGTATGCAGATGACTTGAAATAGAGTATACTGATTACAAGTGTTACAGATGGAGCATGTCTGCTAAATAACTTGACTAAATTGACCATTTGGTCACAGGAGTATAATATGCTGTTAAATGTATCACAACTTAACCATATGAGATTTGGAAGACATAAATATAAAGGTGAATATTACATATAGCACACAGTGACTGAAACTGTAGGTTCATTTATGGACCTGAGTATATAGGTAGATCCAGTTTGGAGTTTTTCTAATCATATCATAATCCCAGCCTGAAGTACAGAGAGATGTGGGCTGGAGTAAGTTTATAGAACAGTAAGTCTCTGATGTAAGCAATGCTGCTTAGCAATATGCAAACAATCCAAAAACGGCCACTGTGCATGCCCCTATGCTTAGTTAAGCAGAGCGCAAATCCACTGCTCTTCCCATAAGTTTGTTTAAAAAAAAAAAAAAAATATATATATATATATATATATATATATATATATATATATATATATATATATATATATATACACACATATAGTGTATGTGTGTGTGTGTGTGTGTGTGTGTGTGTGTGTGTGTGTGTGTGTGTGTGTGTGTGTGTGCATTTGTATATCTGTGTTGCCCTGCATACCCAGATCAAGGAGAGTAAAGCTGCACTATGACACTTATAATGTCAGACAAAGGACAAAAAGGAAAGGCTCAGCCAGATAATGCACTTACAAAAATGTGAAAGCGCTTAGAATAACATGCGTTGCAATTGGAGAACTTTTGGGATGTCTGAAGGTCAGAGTTCTGGCAGTGTTCTCTCCTGTCAATTGTAAATTATACCACATTTGACAGCAAACCCCAATTTAGTGTGAAACACACATAAATCACACTTGTGTACTTGCTGCAAACATCTGGACAGTGATGAGTCATAGTTCGTCTCCCTAAGACAGCATATGGAAACCTTGAAAATGTATGGCATAGTATATGAATAAGTACATATACTGTGAAGCCATATGTTTCTATCTGTGGTGGCAACAACACCCACATTCACTACAGCCCCCTGTGTCTGCTGGATTGCATCACACATACATCAACAAACTGAACAAATTGTGTAATGCATTATGTTGTGTGCATGCTCATTGACAGGGCTAATTTAGTTTTGCCACAGGCTTGCCCATCCAAATGCAAACAGATACATATGTCCAATCCAGGTACTATTGTCACATAGCTAGGTTACAAAACAGTTTTCTGACTGTTAGGCTACTAGATGCAGATGGCAGTATGAAGCAATGTGACTCTGCAGGCCTCCCAAGCTGTTCAACACAGGGCTTGTTTATGTTCTCTAGTATTACTTCACCTGCAGTCATTTACAAAGCAGACTTGAGCCATGGCATGTGTGTTCAGTACTGTGATCTGTAGTGTGTAAGACTAGGTAGGTAGGGATTTAAATCTCTCTCCAACACACTTGGTGTGTTCATGTGTATATGTGCATCTCTCCGCAAAACATGTATGACTTACAAACAGCAATGGCTCTGCACTTTTTGGCCCTTGCAGTTGGTGCAAGCTCCCAAACTCTTGTCCTCTACAAGGCCTGCTGATGTCATCTACCATAAGAGTACATAAAGCCATGCTAATATCAGACAAGCCATGGTGCATGCATTGAGTGCTATGACTTGTAATATATAGGATTAGTTAGGTAGGGGTTCTAATCTCACTCCAGCCCACCTTTTGTGTTCTTGTATATATGTGCATCTTCCTAAAAAAAAAAAAAATGTGAGTACTACACTGACTTACAAACAGATATAATTTTGCATTGTTTTGTGCCTAGCAGGTGATGCAGGCCAGCAAACTCCTGTCTCCCACAAGGCCTGCTGATGTCATCTACCATAAGAATACCTAAATCCACATTAAAGTTAGGCTTCAGCTGTGGTGTGTGCATTAAGTACTGTGTTCTGTAACGTATACAAATCAAAATAGCTTGGGGTTCTAATCTCACTTCAGCCAACTTGGTGCATGTTGTACAGTGTTCTGTAAACATAAATAGGTTGTGGCACTATTTTCACTGCAGCCAGGTTGGTGTGTGTGGATGTTGATCAGAGCATTTTACATCAGCATGTGTGACCACAGGACCATTAGAATTTACTAGATGGATGGCCCTAGGGTCCTTACAATCCTAGCCAAGTTCAGGATCATAGGATCATTGGAATTTACTAAGCTAATGGCCCTAGGGCTCTTATAATCCTAGCCAAGTTCTTACCCTTATTTACATGATCAGCACCTATTGTCCTTTTCCAAGAGGCACACAGGTGGAACCCCTGTGGTGAAATTATGGTCACCCATCCAATCATACAGATTGCATCTGAAGAGAGCCAATAAGGTGCTCTGTTTGACATGAAGTGGGAGTCTGTTCCAAAGGTGTGTTAAACATTGGTAGACAAATCTATCCCTCCAGCAGGTTTTATTAATGTCACATACCAGGTTGAAGTCTTTACAGCAAGACAATTATATAACTCTGTAATGTCCTGACAATACTGTCAAATCAATCACTGTGGTCACACCTACAAGGCATATGTATGAATCTAAACTGTATACAGTCAGAAAATATCTGTACAGTTGGCAATTGTTCAGACAGTACATCTGTCCAGCCAGCAGGCCTGGGATGACACTTTAGCAAATACATTGAACTAAATCTATCTCTAAAAAACAGTTTTGTGCTTACCAGCAGCAGGAGCATGGCCTCTTCCTATACCTGATGGTCCTGGAGAAATGTGAGGGAGAGGTAATGTAAACAGCACCGCATGTTACAGTATAACCTGGATAATATGTCCACACTTACATTAGCTGCTATGTTAACATTTTACATTAAGAAGGTTTGTGGTCTGCACTCTTGTGGGAGAAGAGGCTGGACACTGCCCTTCTGAGCTGGGAATTTCTGGTTAAAGGTTTATAGTGCCTGAATATTTGAACTGTATGTTACTGAAATTGGTACACCTTGTTTGCTGTAGCATAAACTAGATCCAGGCCTGCTGAATCTAGCTTTGTTTATATGCTTGTTGTTTGTTTGCTTGTTATTTCCCTGGAACGCTAATTCCACCTAATATGTGGCTTCTCAGCGCTTCTGTGGATCACTAGTGATATCTGCATTGCTTACTGCACTTATTTCCTTGTTTCACTTGAAAGAAAGTTACTGTTTGTCGTTTTTGCATTTAAGTTACCTGTAACACATTGCACTTAAGTTACCTGGCACTTGCTCACTAAAGCAATTATATAAGTCAGCACTAAAAATTAAAAGCACTACACCCTCACTCCCCACTGGCCCTGGTTTTCAATTATTAAGGAATTCCCAATATTATTCTAGCATGTCCAAAGGTCAGTTGTCAATCTCCTCTCCGGTCCAGCTGGTGAATCTGGGAATCTTGAGGCAATGTTACAACTGCCTCATGTACACAGACAACCCTCTCCTCCTCCCAACAAATTCCAACACATGTGAGAGATGCAACCATATAGCCAAACAGGAGGCTAAGCTCTCTCAACTCAGTACTGGCATAACCAGTCAGGAGGAGAAGGAAACCACACTCACTACAATTCCAGTCTCACATAGACCTACCACGACAGCAAACCAAACACATAATCACACAAAAACATACACGGAGGCTCTAAATAAAGATCTGCCGAAGCAGCAGAGACCTCCAAAGCAGACACCCAAGCAGCCGCTACCCCACAACAAAACACGTGAAACACATATCTCACAAAGCCAGTGTGCCAAACAGTCACAGCCCTTAAGACTAAACAACACACCTGATACACTTGTAATAGGTGACTCTATCGTCAGGCACACTGACGTCCCGCTCACCAGGCTGAACAAGGAGAGGGTCACGGTGAGCAGCCTGTCGGGCGCTAGGATCTGCCACATAACACAAGCACTCAGGTCACTCCAAGGCAAGTACAAATATGACTCAGTCATTGTCCATGCTGGTGTGAATGACCTGAGACGTACCTCCCTGGACTACATGAAAAGAGACATAAAGGAGCTCTCTGAGCATGTAGCCCAGGCCGGTATGACCCTGACCTTGAGTAGCTTCTTACCCTAACCAAGAATGATGCCACAATATGAAGACAAGATGATCAATTTCAACAATTGGCTTAAGTACTGGTGTCATTCAAAGGGGATCCAATGCCTGTCAGCTTGGGATGATATGCTCGAAAAGTCACGATGCTTCGCTAGGGACGGCTTGCACCAGTCACCCCTGGGCTTTTGGATATTGGCAAAGGCTCTTGCTACCCCCATAGTGCCTTTTTTAGGCAAGGCTCAAAAGACAAACCCACCACCATAGGTATCACAAGGGATAAGAAACTAAGAGTAATGCTACTCAATGCCAGAAGTCTAAACCTCAAGATGCACGCACTCAAAACTCTCCTTAGCATGGAGAAAATCGATATCTGTGCAGTAACAGAAACCTGGTTCAGGGCTCCCGAGAGCACCCCAGCACTACCAGGTTATACCTGATACCATGCTTTTCGGCCCCAAAACCTGGACCGAACCACAAAAGGAGGGGGAGTATTGATATTCATCAAAGATACCCACACCTCCAGGTTGGTGGCAAAGCACAAAGCATCAGAGACTATCTATGTGCAACTAACAGTGGGTAAAACTGCCTTCCAGTTTATAGCCTGCTACAGACCACCCTCCTAAACCCAGGAACTCCACTCGGCCTTCCTGAGAACACTGGAAAATATGAAGGTCTCTCCAAACACCATTATATTGGGCGACTTCAACTACCCAAACATAGACTGGGAGCATTACTCTAGCTCCATCACCCTAGCCCAAAGGTTCCTAGAATTTATAAACTCAAATGCTATGGAACAACTTATTACCACTCCCACAAGAGGGGAAAACATACTAGACCTGATCATCACCAACATGGGGACACTATGCTCCAGACCAGAAGTGCATCCCTCACTGGTAAGATCAGACCATAAACTAATCTCACTGGATATTCACATCCCGACCCCACCCCCTGCCCAGAAAACCACAGTGAAAAACTTCTCTAAAGCAAATTTCACACTCCTCAAAACTGAGGTGGAATCCTTGAAAGCCCCCGGGCCTGTGGAAAATATGGCCCAGACCGCAGAATCCTTTATAAACGCATTCTATGAACACCTTCAGGAATGCATGGATCATGCGATCCCAAATAAAACCAAGACCCAATCCTCCAAAGGCAGACGTCCTGTCTGGTGGACCCCAGCCATAAACAAACTATACAATAGTAGGAGGAAGCTACTAAATGATAGAGCAAAATCCCTAAAAGGGAAGGCATCACTGATCAGTATTAGCAAAAAACTACGGGCACACATAAAATTGTCTAAGGCCAGCTTCGAGAGAAAAATTGCACAGGACACTAAGGATAATCACAAGGCTTTCTTTAGTTATGTTAGGAACCTGGGTGGTAATTCCCAGATATGCTCAGAATTAGTCCAAAATGACAAAAAATACACCGAACCCACAAACATTGCCAACATCCTAGCTGACAGGTTCAGCGCAAATTCCCCCCCACCACCAAAAGGGCAAATATCTATCCCAGCAGAGTGCTGCCCCCCTGACATCTCAGATGCTCAGGTAAGAGCCGCCCTCTCCAAAGCAAAAACACAGCATCAATGGGACCAGATGGTGTCCCGGGCTGTGTCCTACATGAACTCCAAGAAGAGCTAAACCCAAACATAAAACTACTGTTCAATCTCAGCCTTACTACAGGATATGTGCCCAAAGAGTGGCGTACAGCAACAGTGGTCCCTCTCCATAAAGGTGGTGCCTCAACAGATCCTGGAAACTATCGCCCCATAAGCCTGACTAGCTTGGTCTGCAAAGCTATGGAAAGGATCATCATGGACCTCATAAATAAAGATATTGGGGACCTACAAACACTGGATCCTACCCAGTTCAGCTTTGTTAAAGGCAGATCCTGCATCTTAAACCTGGTTGATTTCTTTGAAACAGTCACCAAGGCCATTGACGAGGGGAAGGTGGTCCACACAGCCTACCTGGACCTTGCAAAAGCCTTCGATACAATACCCAACTCGGGCATTATAGATAAGCTCACCAGCTTAAATATAAACCCCTATGTCACTAGATGGATTGCAAACTGGCTCAATGACAGAACCCACATGGTTAGAATTGCTGGAGCCATGTCAGACTCCAAACCAGTTACAAGTGGTGTCCCACAAGGCTCAGTCCTGGGACCTCTCTTGTTCGGTATATATTTCTCGGAGGTACAGGCCAACATGGAAGGACTGTGGCTGACCAAGTTCGCAGATGACTGCAAACTGGGCACCATAATCGACTCTCCAGTCGACACAAGCATCCTCCAAAAGGGCCTCATAGAAACAGACAACTGGTGCCAGAGCCATGGCCTCAAGCTAAATGCCAAAAAAGTGTATAGTCATCCCCTTTGGCAAAAACAAAGTGCCCACAAATTACCACATAGGTGGTAATCCATTAAGTACAGAAGAAGTAATTAGGGACCTGGGGACCCAAGTTGATAGCAATCTCTCATTTGACAACCATGTGGCCAAAGTGGTTAGAAAAACATTTTATATAGCCCACCTGATCATGAAGGGATTCACATCCAGATCAGGGGACGTCATCGTGCCTCTTTACTCATCCCTCATCAGGCCCATAATTGAGTACAATGCCCCTTTTGGGATGTACCTTACCAGACACTTGCAGCAACTGGAAAGAGCCCAAAAGTACCTCACCAAGAGGATCAAAGGGCTCAAACAGATGCCATATGCTGCCCGGTTAAAGAAACTCCAGCTCTACTCAGTGGCATACCGCCTGTTCAGAGGTGATCTGTGCCTGACATATAAACTCATGTCCAACCCGGAATTAATGGACATGCTGCACCTCAGAAAATCCAAATCCCATCGAGCTACGCTCTTGAGAGACTTGAACCTCAGCACTGAAATAAATAGGACATGCTGGAGGGACAGATTCATAACCCAGAGGCTCCCTTCACTCTGGAATAAAATCCCAGTCCAGGTTAGGCAGAGTCCCTCATTGACTCTCTTCAAGAGGAATCTTGATGAGTGGATGGGAGATCGTAGGTTTACTCTGGGTATCACTTCTGTGTCACTGTTAGACAGAGGCACAGTATACTAACCTCGAAAAAGGGCATAGCAAAATAAATTTAAAATGGGTGGCGAAAGCCAAACACATTCTGGCTATGCTTATAAATGCCCTAGGGCAGATAGCCTAGTATGAACCTATGAACAGGTATGTGGGTCACAATCTGTGCATGACCTTAAAACTACAGCTAACTGACCCCCCAAAAACACCTGGCACTCACATAAAACTATGTACACCCTGATACACTGAATGCTAAGGTATTCCAATGCTGATCCAACTAGGCATACCTGGATGCTCCTCTTCAGTGGAAACAGTGGGACCCACATTCTTGACATATTGGGTGATGGATGTCTCGGAGCTGTCCTGTGTTGCAAGGTTCACCAGGAATTCTTCTGTGGTTGACAGAGATTGTTCTGCTGCAGGCCCACCACCAGTGACCTGATGACCCCTGGCCACATCCATTGTATGTCTGTGTGCCAAGTGAATCGTATCTGTGGCATGGTGTCACGCCTGCTCTTATGTGCAATTCTGGTGACCCATGGCATTAATGTTATGCACCAGTTTATTCTATAAGGCTGCACGCCTATTTGCCCTCCCTCTGAATAGCAGAACTTGATAGTGTTGTTGCAAGGCCTCAATCAAGAGGTCATTTTCTGCCTCAGTAAAAGGTGCCCACTGTCTTACATACATGATGTCTCTTGAAATAAATATAAATGAGAACACATAAGGATCACATATGTAGGAGTAAAGTATGCAGAGATAGAGCAATAAAGGAAGGCTATTAGTATTCTCCACTTGATTGCACGTCTTATATTCAACAATGTGCCAAACATACAAAGGTTGTGGACACAACTAGGACAGTAGCAATAGTGACCTACTCCTGTTTGTGCCATGACAGATGCTCACATATGATCACATACCCAACAGAGGAGTCCATCTTAGTGTGCCCATAGCAGGACCCCCCCATAACATATGTATAAACAACAGTGCCAACCAAATAGCAGTGTACTAATACAACTGCTAACAATGGAAATATCCAGGAAACCTGTGCACCTAATTAACACACAGCAGTATACCCCTGCTGTACTCTACATCCTCTGTAGGTGTAAAACATCTGGAGATCAATGGCATGTCATCTGCACAGTTCTAAGAAAGACTTACTGATGTTATCCCCATTTGCCCTAAGTATATTCAAACATGTGCATCATGTTGGAAACAAAATGGTTACATGTCTGATGGAGTACAATACTCCTCTGTTGAAAGATACAGCTATATGAGTACTGTGTCAATGAGTTAAACCACACAAACTTACTCTCATTCTCAATAGTTCCCCTAGTTAGGAGTTTGCCTTTTTAAGATGGCTCCCATTAGCAGGTGATAGCCACTGAACCAATCTGTGGTTCAGGAATGCTACATGCAGCATACACAGCTGATTTGCAGTATCATCAGCCAATCCCATTAAAATACTCAACAATATATAAGGCCTCAATGTAGATTATATCTCCTTTCTCAGATTGTGGATGGAAATGTCTGGGGTAAAGATACTACATCAGCACACAGAAAATGTTTGTGGCAGCTACTTTTTACATACAGATGTGTGTGTTACTGGCTGAAGCTACTGCTGCAGGGAATAGGCATAGTCAGAGATGCTGCAGAATGCACAGGACAACAACACTTAAGAGTAACTGTGGGACCTGTGGCAGCCTTGGTGTGCAGCCAGAGCCAGATTAAGGGAAACCATCCCACTGGAAATTAAGGTACGTGTTTAAGGTAAGTATGTCAGCCAAAGGTATCATTGAAAGAGTAAAAGACAACATGATTGATGTGTCCTAGAACAAGGTAGGGTGTACATTAACCATTAGGTCAACAAGTTGGATAACTGTCAAGTCATGTATTCTGTCATGGCAGTTATCTGGGATGTGTGTGCTGACAACCCTTGCTTCTAGCAAAACTTCCATATATGCATGTTACTTGTGCCACTGTGGTTCTCTGTAATATCACTAGTAAATCATTGTGGGCTGCATTCTGATATTACTGGGCCTCATTTGAATTACATACTTCAAAATTTTCTGGGAATTCATGCTAAAAAATGACCTGACATTCTATGCACTTTCTTGTGTTGTAATAGATGCGGTCCTATCTGTAGACCTTTGACTTCTATTATTTAGAAACAGGCATTCCATTTGTACTGCTTTGGGTGGATAAATAGGTGATTCATCCTTGGTTTGGCACCTATGTCTGTAATGGACACAGGTAACTTGTATATGGTTCATCTCCCAAACCCCTGGTCACACTTATCAAGGGTATCAGAACTTGTAAGAGATTTGGGATACATCTAGGCTTAAAAAGGCCCTTGTGGTTATTAGCCTAGTAAACACGTATGAACCAATTAAACTATGAGAAAGTCATAGATATCAGAATTTATACTGGTGATGTATACATACATGTATTTTCAATGCTAGACATGGCTGTATTTGATCCCAGGACAATGTGGACCAAAAAATAATGTTTTCAAAGTATTTAGCTGCTGAGTCACTGTCATTATAGCTGTATTTTTACTTGTTCTGGATATAATTGCACACTTACTTCCTGTTATATACCTCACTAACATCTATTATTATGCGTATGGCTTTATAGTGACATATTCTTTCTACCAGTGTCCCAGTTAAACTCCATTAACCTTTTAGCAGATTTGCACAAGGTAGAGCGATGTGCAGCATCACCTAAACACGCTTAATGAAGAGAAAATGACAATTACTATGTTACGCTTAAAACAGCTGTGATAATTAATGGGCTATGTGGTTTGGCTGGTTGAGGCACTGTATTTCAGGTAAAATGGTACTGGGATTGAAATAGGGTTCAGGTGTAACTTTTGAGCACGATTATTATGCTTTCAAATACATATATCATTTATATCACCATTTACCATCGAGTAAAAATTCTTTAAGGAAAAGAAAATTGGGGAGATAGAACAGTGGTGAAATGGGTTGCAAGCAGGTTGAGAAACATACTGAAATGCAGGTATGTATGTGCAGGAAGGGTGTAGGAAAGAACTATAGCTACCATTTGTTTTCAACAGCAACATTTGGGCTCTTTAAATGCATTGTCAAGCCAAATGGACCAAATTAAGGGTGTCCAGTGGATATGTGTATGAAATGGAGAGCTATGTATGAGATTTTTTTTTATATATATACATATATATATATATATATATATATATATATATATATATACATTTTTTTTTTTTTTTTGAGATAGGTGTCACTTTTTTTTTAAGGAGAGAGTGTAATGTTGAGGAAGGGACATAGATAAGTTTGGGGCAGGTAAGTCGGGAAAGTGAGGAAGCTTTTGCAGACAGACAAGACAGACAAGACAGCAGACAGGGTTAGTGTGTGACACGGGGGGGGGCACTTTGGTTGAAGAGGGTGTCATAGAATCCCTGTCCTATGGACGTCAGACATGGTAGCATTGTGATTCACGTCCTCACCCATGGGACTGTCAGCACTGCACCTTCACTGCTCCTGTGAAGGCAGTGGTCAATGCCAGTGCCTGGGGCATGACTGCCCCACCAGGATGGAGAGTTTGGTGCACAAGCCTATGCATCATGCCTAGCAGTTGGTTTTGGGTGATGAAAGCACCCCCTCTACTTCTACTCGCAGAGGGTAGACCACACCCAACCTGTGGAGTAGAACTACCTGATGGAGCAGGTAGTGCAGAGGCAGCAGAGGGGTACCACCAGGCAGTGCCCTAGACATGTTGGGCCCTGATGCATCAGCTGGGGAAGCTAAAGTAGGTGGGTCACTGGGAACCGGCCTATCTTGTCGCACTGTGGTAAATGAAATATAAACATAAGCAAAAATAAATATAAGCAAAACAAATGTAATTAATGACATAAGTAAAAACAATAATGAGTAATGAAAACAAATTGAAAATAATATAATGAGTAACACAAGAATAAATAATGTAAATTAAATATTTTTTTAGCAGCAAAGCAATATTAAATTATACATAAGGCCAACATAAAAGGCAATTACAAATAATATGATAATATCAAATGATAATAAGTATACTTAATAAATAAAAGAAAAGATGGGGTGGGGTGAGAGAAAGAAAGAAGAATATTAATAACACAGAAACAGACGATATATCCAGTTCAAAACTTTTACTGCAGTGCAACAAAACACAAGCGCTTTCACCAAACAGGCATCATCATGTGCATTACAAAAGCACTAACAAACACACACCCCTATTTATACATCAAATGTTACATGATACAAATTCAAATTTATTAGTATTAAAGTACAGTTTTAGTATGTATTATTTATGTTTGTTTTTATATTAAACTTATATGATTTTTATATGTTTTGTGTTTTTAAATTTGTGGTTTTAAATTTTAATTTGTATCATGGATATATCAGCTGTTTCTGTGTCTTCCTATTCGTTTGTTTCTGGAATTTTTACTTTGGACACAGTAAGTGAGCCTTTTATAGTGGTAGCAGTTTCTGTAAGAATATTAATAACTTTACAAATAATATAACTACACAGACTATGACTACATACTTCTAGATATGTTAGATTTCACTTGTGAGAACAGTGACTGCTTATATTGTATATATCATGTTCCATGTACATAGCTCTCAACCTCTTAGCATGGAACATTATGGACCAAGAAAGAAACAAGAAAACCAAAACACTACTAAAAATCAAAAGAAAAACGAGTTAAATGGTAGGAGAAAGCTGAAATAAGCAAATACGAATAACGTAATGCTAAAGCAACTAAAAACTTTAATATGGTAAGCGCTTTCAGTGGTAAAAATATTCCACCTTCTTCAGACATTATGGACCAAGCCATACATAATGGTGGTACAAAGGTACAATGACAGGGGACATTCTTACATAGTGTGCTCATACGATAGTAGCAAGTTATGGTGATAACAGATTTGCCATTAAATTGCAGTTCAAGTGATTTCATTTATCTGCAAATCAGAGGACCAGGCATATGGGGAAATATTCATCACATTCTGCAAAAATAGCGACAGTTGAGAGGTATGTCCGTGTACACTGATTACACTTGACAGCTGGACATTTCTCAGTTGGCTGGTGTGGGATTAGAACCCACAAGCAGTGTCTACAGGAATACTTACGGTTTTATTTTTAAAAATAAATGATCAGAACACCATCTCCTTTTAAACTTGTATTGATTCATGTTGTGTGAAATCTTGCGTTTGCACACATGTATAGCTGTGTAGAAGTTCCATTATCTTACACATTTACTCTATTCATTTATTGATTGCAACCTACAACATGTATCAGGCAAAATGAGCAAAATGCAACATTGAATTTTAATCTGGGTATTGCACAGCATTTATTTATGACATATGGTAAAACATTATTGACTACTGTACATTTATCAGTTGGCTGGTGTCGTGTTAGAACCCACAAGCAGTGACTACAGGAATACTGAGCATTTTATTTCAAAACATTAAATTATCAGAGCAACATCTCCTTTAGTATTTTATTGATTTTTGTTGTTTCAAATTTTGATTTAAACACATGCATAGCTGTTTAGGAGTTCTGTTAACTTACACGTTTACCCCATTCATTTATTGAGTGCAATCTACAGCATAATTCAGACAATAAGCAGACCACAAAATTGACTCTTAATCTGGGTAGACCACAACATTAAATGATGGTTGGAAGATATGCTACACAGTGCTGCATGCTTACTTGCTTTACCAGTTCAGATATGCACGGACATATTAATAAAAAATGTATGAAGTCCCAGGTATTTCATGTATGACTGTTAAGACTGCAATATCTGTATTTTTTATTTTATTATTAAGTTATGTATTAAGTTATTACTTTATTGATTTTCTTACATACCACACTCTTGCATCATCCTGGCCAAATGCCTTGCATGGGACTGGACATTGCAAGCCCTCTCTTCTGCAGCTGTGGTAAGAGAAGGCAACCATTATGCATACCTCAGACTTACAGAGCTGTATTTAATTTAATGAAGACATGCTTATAACTTTAGACATTTCTGGTATTTTGATGTAAAAAATGTCATAGACTCATACGTAATTACTAGACTATTGATTTGGGTAGGTAATGTGTATTGGGTAATGTGACACTGACTACATGTTAACCCTTTCAGTAAGATGTTTGTTAGGCCATTACTGGGCTGTTTTAACACTTGCCCATCCATTCATCTAGGTTTTATAGAGAGAGAGTTAGTGAGTCACTTTGTTTAATGTGAGAGAGGAATCTGTTTCAGATAACAGGAATTCCTATGAAGAGTTATCTTTGCTGAAAATAGATTCTGTTTATGTTGTTTAGGTCTCTGGTACTGTTTGTCTTACCCCCTTCCTCACCTCACCTCTCTTTGTACAAATCTCATCTACTCCCCTGGCTCCTTTACCCAACTTATCCTTCATACATTAACCCACCTTTCTGTCCTACTTTTCTCTCATAAATTACCTCCTCTCCTACTTTTTCACCCTCCCTTAATATGCTTCTCATCTTTATTTCTACTCCTCTTCTTCTTCTTCTCTCTCTCTCTCTCTCTCCTGCCTTCAAACCATGCTAATCTATCACCCATAAACTTGTTTCCTTTTACTTACCCACTGAGAGATATTGAAACACCCAAACTTTCTTAACAGCTCCCTCTTTATTCAACCCCTCAAACATACTCATACATAAGATCAGTTTAGCCCTACACCTCACATACCCCTCAAATCTAAACCAAAATACCACACCTACAGTTCTAACATTTCTCCAGTAATTCTATGCATTGAACATTTATTAATTCAACCATGGACCCAACTCCAGTCCATCTCTTCCTACCCACTCCTCACCCCCAATCTTCCCCTCAACCCTCTTCTACCTCTAAGTGTTTAACCATACTCTCAATGAATGCCCATAGCATACTCAACAAAGTCTCTGAATTCCATTCATCTATAGCCCATCATACTCCTGACATAGTAACTCTCTCCAAAACCTGGCTTAAACCACACATCTCAAATAATGAATTTCTACCCCACAGATATAATATCTTCCGCTTGGTTAGGGTCCATAAAAAAGGAGGTGGTGTTGCTATACTCTACTGTGATCAACTTAACCTGCCCCCTATGTCTATTTCACTCCCCAACTTTCACCCTGCAGAACTTCTCATAGTAAATTGTAAACTGAACAATTCTAAAAAGCTCACAATTGCTGCCATATACACCCCTATAGGTAATAACATCCCCATCCTTGAACATGTTCTCTCTTGAATCTCTCACTCTATATCTTATGATGCAATAAATCTGGGTGACGTTAACATTGATTGGAAGACCCTCTAGCACAAATATTAATGCCTTCTCAAAACTAATTTCAACCCCTACCCACATCAACTAGCCAAACAACTCCAGTTCTATTCTAAACTGAATCCTAGCTCCTAATCTGAACCTTCAACACATCCCCAGCAAACGTCTTGATTCTATAAGGGACTACCTTCCTACCTGAATACAAACATTCTCCCTTCAACTAAGTAGGGCACACAAATTCAAAGAGTGTCATAGTCTCTCTTGCTTCAACTCCAGTGTGTTTAATGATAGACTCTCCTCCATCAACTGGTCCCTCCTTTTGACTTACTCCTTGATGATACCATGCACAAATTTAACCTCATTTTTCTAGATATTCTCAGCTCCCTTGTCCCCTAAGGAAAATTAGAGTAAAATCTCACTTTGCTCCATGTCTTTCACAGTCCACTTACTCTGCATTACACAAGAGAGATAATTCTTGGAAAAACTGGCTAAAAACAAAGTTTCATACCCACCTCCAAACTTATAAAGAGCTCCAGAACCTTACCCAAAGCATGTCAATAAGGATAAGAAAAACTTCTACCTAAAGCTACAAGCAAACTACCAATGCAATCCTAAAACATTCTGGAATACAATCAATAAATTTCTCTTACCCAGGTTGCCCCAGTATACCAACCCCTGCCCTAACAACTCTCCCCACGAAACTGCCACCATTTTTAACTCTTACTTCACTGACTCTGTCAGCAGACTAACCCAGAATAATCACACCTCCAATTTCCTAGTTTTATCCCCTCCTTCAACCCGTACAACCTCCTTCTCACTCAACCCAGTCCACACAGCTTATATAAAATCTCTTCTTATCAAACTAAAGCCTTGCTCTCCCTTGGCTGATAATCTTCCTCTCCTCTTCCTAAAGCTTGCTGCTAGCTCAATAGCCTACCCAGTCTCTATTCTGATCAACAGATTTTTCCAAGAATCTACAATCCCTGCTATGTGGAAGACATTCTACACTATACCAGTCTATAAAGGGGGCCACTCCACCAACCTTTCTAATATCAGGCCCATTGCCATTCTACCCCCCCATCTAAAATTCTTGAAAAATGCACACATAAGATCACCTTCTCTAGGAAAATCTACTCACTACTACTCAGCATGGCTTTTGCCCTAACCATAGCATTATTATTTTTTTTCACACATGCTATCTCTGAAGTTAGAGACAAAATAAACTGGTCTCCTGTCTATTCATGGAAGTCTTAAAGCCTTTGACATTGTCACCAAGCTTCTCACCAAACTATCTGACCTTAATCTCTTAAACCCTACTCTTAATTAGTTCTTGAGCTACCTTACCAACAGACTGCAGTCTGTCAAGTGTCTCACCTCCTTCTTGCTTTTCCTCCCGATCATAATGGGTGTACCTGCGGGCTCCATCCTCAGACCATTACTCTTTAACATCTTCACTATCTCCACACTTCCTGCTCTCACTCCTTTCTCATTCAGTATATAGATTATTCCACAATAATCTTCACTTCTCACCTTCACATTCTAACCCAAAACATATTTAATTCTGTCAAAAGATAGTTAACAGACAACCAACTCATATTAAATCACAAAAAAGCAGACTTCTTATTCCTCCCAAAATCTCTTTCTCGTCACAAATCTACTTTTACTGCCACATCACTGGATAACATGGCAATTAACATAGAAACACACACCAAGCTCCTAGGCACTATCTAAGACGATGAATTAAAATTCTATCTTCATGCCCAAAATTGCATTAAAAAACACACCAAAAACTGGGCTTGCTATATAGAAACAAAATTTTTTTCTCCAAAAACTCTAGACTTTCCCTTGCTCATGCCTACCTTATTCCCAGTCTACTGTATGCCTCTCCAATCTTAAACAACTTACAATCCTGTATAAAGTCTAGGCTTGAACTCACTTATAACAAAGCTGATAGATTCACTGCAAACCATCCCTACAACTCTCACCACTGGTTTTCCCTCAAATCCCTACATTGGCTAAAATTCCCCCAACAACTCCTATTAGCGCAACTGCTCCTTACACACTCCATCCTCAATTAACGTACTTCCTGCCCTGTCATCTCATCTCATCTCTCCTTCTGTACTCCTAAGTGCTCTCCCCAGAGTGCAGACCAACTTCTCTTGGAGTATATAAGCCCAGATGAGCTATTGGTCAACTTCTTTACCACTACTCAGTTGCCCTATCCTGGAACAAATTTCTTCTGAGCATCAGAGGAATATCCAACACCAACTTCTTTAAAAAAGCTTTAAAATCCCCTCTCATGAACTCTTGAATTTGTTCCTGCCAAAGCCCAACATAACTCCCTTCTGTATTCCTCCTCTATACTGTGTCTTATAACCAACTTGTCCATCATCTTGAGACCACCCGCTGCATTTGTTTCCTTATCCAAGTAAATTTTTCTACATGCCCTTTCCATTCAGTCTATATTCTACCCTTGTCAACTATTACTGGCTGTACTTCTATTCCATAATTTTTATATTTGCTACTCCTCAGCCACCTAATTTCTTCCTCTTTCTACCATACTATTAGATTATTATTTTTTTTTATGTAGTACGGTATGAAATGTATGCATCTATGATAAACACAATATGTCTCCTAGTATAATTACTTAATTCTACCTAATGATCTGTATATTTATGTACTACATTTGAGATTTTATTGGCACTTACAATCTCACCTGTATTTGTCTCTGTCTAGTATTAGGACCTTTCTGTACTTAATGCTGTCACTGTTTTGTTAATGTCTCTGTGTGGAGCTTTTTCCCAGTGCCTCCGCTGAATTTGGGCTCTAGCTCAGACAGGCTAAGCCAGTTAACAAATGTCAAGATAAATAAATAAATAAATAAATAAATAAATAAATAAAATGATGTCTCACATTTTATTTAGTATTTCTTTACATGGAACGAGTCAATTTTCAGCAGAGGTTTTGGGAGAAATGCTCCAGGCGCATGTCTTTGTAACATGGGAGGAAACTGGAGCACCCAGAGGAAACCCACAGGAATGCAGAGAGGACTTGCAGACTCCACACAGAAGGCATCTCAGCCAAGAATCAAACCAGAGAACCTTTTGCTGTGAGGTGACAATGCAAACTGCTGCACCATTTTCTGGTGATGCAGAAGGTGACACAAGGCAATGTTGTTTCAAGCCCTGTAAATTGGGCAAAGATCACTTCACAGGGGTCTGTATGAGATAGAAAATAAAAGCAGAGCTTTAAGATCATTTGCACAGATCATAAAATTCAGGCCATTGATTTTCTTAGTGAAAAGCACTGGGGAATTTCAAGCTGGATCATGTGTCTAGACACATACATGCCAAAGGAAGCTTTATATTTAGTCATTTACACAAAGAAATAAGATTAGGAAGGGTTGATATCATCCCTGGATCACAAAGAAAATATATTGGTACTCAGCTGGACTAAGTAGAAGTTTTTTCTAAGAACTGTAGAAGCATGGTGGTCAAAGGCAAGCTTATTTGTTAATAAAAGCATCCTAGTCCTTTGCAACTATATCAGTTTTTTGGGTGGCATCTTCTATGTGGTAGATGCTTTGGAGTTCCTATTTTCTAAAATACACAAAAATGCATTTTTTGCATTTAGCCTTTGATGTGTTCTTCATGCTGTTTATTTGCATGTGTTAGACATGTTTGTTGGATCTTTGAGTCCTCCCGAGAACTGAAGAGATCTACAAGTTTGCAATCACCTACCAACATAGAGCCAGAGAACCTTAATATTAGATTTCACTTCAGGGAAATTAATTCCAAATAGGACTAGTTGTAGTACAGATCCCTTTGTGACTCCATATGTAGCAAATATTTTAGTAGAGATTGTGCCCCAATCCAAATTTGATGGATTCTCTATGCAAGTTATTTGCTATGCTGCATGTTACATTAGGACTTGCACTTAATTTTATTATTTTGTCTATAATGCCTGAGTGTGAAAGGGTATCAGATGCATTGGCCAGTCAGGGTATACTGTGTGTTTGCACCACTTTGCCATGGTCTAAAGCCTCAGTGAGTTTTTCAAAGAAGTTCATTAGATTAAGCAGGTAGGATATTTGCTTCAGAAATCACAAGTTTTTGGGGGGCAAGATTATAAGATGAAAATATCTTTGCTTATGAGATTCACTAGGATGCATTGCATCATGCAGACAATTATGATGTGACCTAGTTGTCTGTAGTTGCCTGAATAAGTGAAGGGGCCACTCCTGTTAAAGGGCATGGCAACAACTGCTCTTCGTGCATATGGCATGAAGTAATTTGAAAGACTGACAAACAAGTTCAGGAGCAGGTCTTCAAGGCACTGTTTTTTTGCTGACAAAATGCACTCTGGCACATTGTAATGGCTGCATAAAACTAGTATTTTTCTTTATCTCCAAGAGCTACTTTAAGACTTGCTTGGAGGTTATTAATGGAGGAAAAGACAAGATGTTATGCTGAGGGAAGCCTCTGGAGCATTTCTCCCTGGGCTTCCTCTAAAAATGGGCTCTGTCCAAGTTGGACTTTCCTGGTAAACACATGTTAAATAAATAAGTACATAAATATATAAATAACATTTTATCTCTGTTCTCAGTAGATGAGTGAGTATTATTATATATCAACTTGGTCCATTGTTGAGTATTTTCCTAATGTTTCTAACACAGTTGAAGAATGACATGGTTATCCTTGGTAGTAATAGCACTTTTCAATTCATCCTTAGCTGAGTTTATTTGCTTTTATTTCTAATTTATTTGATTAATTTCTTCAGTTTTGAAATGTAGGGTTCCCAGTTTGTTCTTAAGAGTGAGGAGGCCTTTTTCTTTTTATAGAGTTTGATTACACCCGGGATCTACCATAGGGGATCATTCATTAATTTGGCACAGCATTTGAATCTAATTGGAAATAATGTCCAAATGAAAGCATTTTTATGTCAATTGGAACACTATGCAAATGCTGTGGTATTGACTGCTGATCCCCCAAGGGGAGAGGGATTGTAAGCCATGTCAGCTCATCAGCAAGCTGCAATAAGTTTGCCTTAAAGAAATCAGAGAAGATGGTAGAACCTGTGGGCATACTGGGCTGGCTGTTACTGGTTCACAGGTTCATAGGTAAGTACTAGGCAATCAGTATGCAGACCATTTCAAGCATAGCCAAAAAATATTCAGAATTTCCCTTGGGAAATAATTTGAGGGTGCCCATTCAATTATCTAGAATTATCTTGAATGTGGCAAGAGGGCTACACTGCTTCACATGTAGCAGAAGTTTGTTCCAGAGGTGAGAGATAGACTGGAGTATGACTCTGTTATGCCAACATGTCTTATTTATCTGTTGAGGAAGCTTCTTTAACTTAGTTTTTGATGTACCGTTAGTTCTGTGATGGAACAGGAGATATAATATAGTTGGATCTTTCATAGAATGAAAGGTTAGACATTGATCTCCATGAAGGAGTCTATAAGAAACTGAGTACAGATAAAGGGCTGCCAGTCTCTCCCGATGACTAAGATTTTTTTAAGACACTAATCTTTTTAGTCATGGATCTCTGAGGATCCCTTAAAACAGTGCTTGATTGAAGGGTGCATCTACCCCATGGCAAGTGAAACTGCTTTGTTTACCAAAATGAAGTATGCTACATGTTTTTGCATTTAATTTGAGACCATTGTATTTGCACCAGTTATTATCATGGACTAAGCCATGTTGGAGCTATCGTGAGTCAGTTGAACATCTAATACCAGCACCCAGTTTGCAGTCATCTGCAAACTTAGTTAACTATAGGCCATAATTGGCTTGAAGGTCTCTAAATCTGAAGAATATATGCAAAATAGGAAAGGGCTCAAAACTGGGCCCTGTGGTAAACAACTGGTATTATTGTAACTGTTTTGCTTTCAGAAGTGGTAAGTGCTACTCTAACCACATGGCGCTGTCAGACAACCAGTTAGCCATCCATCACACAATATAAGTATTTATATTCAGATTTACAAGTCTGTCAATAATGCTCGCATGGAGAATAGTGTCAAAAGCCTTGTCCATGTTTAGATATGCTGTATATACAGCATAACCACTATCTACTGTTTGAGTTACTTTTTCAAAGAAATGAATGAGGTTAAAGAGGCAGGATCTTCATTTGATAATGCCAAATTAATGAGGGTTCAGGGATGAAAGATTTTCAATGCCCAGATTAATGGAGACTGAGAAAATGCACACCATAGCTTTGCATATGAGACTAGTGAGACTAATGAGTTTCTTGTTACCAGGGTCCACAGTTGGGGCACCTTTGTATAATTGCTGTTTACCAGGCTTCAAGAATGTAAACTGTGGAGTGTCTTACATTAAAAAGTTAAAGTAGGGGTTCAGAAAAGCCATAACTGGCACTGATAATCAGGTCAGCATGGATGAAGTATTCTTAATTTTTGAAATTAATAAGAAAAGTCATTGCATAGTACCTAAACATGGTGTGGGTGTCAGAGAGTTTGGAATCTGTAGGAAAGCTATATCTGTGGGTGGCATAAGATTTATACCAAATATGTTAGTATAGCTTTCTCCGTTTGTTTTTAAAACAGCGTGGTTTATATAATGGGGGTTTTTAATTTTTTATACGAAAAAAATAAGCAACGGAGATCTCCGCTGCTTATTTAAACCCATTAGGCTATTAACTATGCCATTCAGGTCAGGAAAATAGCATTATCGTGGACTAGCTCCAAACACTGCTGAGTGTGTATTCTTAACTTCCTGACATAGGTGAAGAAAGATTTGCAGTTAATTTTGTTTTTTTCGTGGTTATTTTAAGTTAATACTCTGCTTTGAACTTCCTAATGGTTCCCTTAAGCTCTTTGTTAGTTTGCTTAAGTGTGCTCTTAAGATAGGTAAATGAGACCACCTACAAGCAATCAGTTTACTTCTCATGTTTTATAATTTATTTATATTGATATTACACCACAGGGTTTTGTTTTTAAACTTCAATTTATATTTGTTGAGGATAAGGGCGGCCTTATCAGATCTGACCACCTTCAGAATGGTGGTCAGATGTGAGTAGTGATAGGGTACTATGGGTATAGAGCATAGTGTTAGTATTTTTATGATAACCAAGTTAAGTAAATTTGTGATCCTGCTAGGAGTGAGCATTATCTGTTTAAGTGAGGTACCAATGATTAAATCTAGGAAGTGATGAATATATTTATTTACAGTAGTACAGGTTTTTCAATTCATAACCAGGGAGCAGGAATAACAAAGAATAAGAGTATCAGGCAGTGTAAGATTCAGTAATCAGGAACTGAAACTGGTTGGATATGTTTCATGAATGTTTGGTGTCATACATGAGGGATCTGTAGTTTGCCAACATATGGAAGGGGATCTTATTTGACTCTTACTAGGATGTGGAGGAGTTTCTGGTCATTGTCTAGATAAATTAAATAACTTTAGAAGAAATGGAAAGACAGATGAATATGTACCATTTATAATCTATAACAGAGACACATTCTACTGAGGGTTGGAATGAGTCGTAGGCATCAAATATTGATTGATAGGTTATGTTATCAATGCAATGGGACCATGTTTCAGTGATAATGCAGCTGACAATATTTTATTGGGACAGGAAGGGTTCTAGGAAGGGCAATTTCTTACTAAGGCTTATGGCAGTGTGTAGTGCTACTTAATCCTGGCTTTGACTGGATAGGTGGTAAATGCTGCAAATGACATTACCTAAAAAAGCAGTATGGGGGTGGAAAATGTCTGACAACATACAAAAACCCTGAGGGTGAGAGATGCATACCATTCCTGGCAAAGCAGTTAGGATTATAGACTACCAACCAGGAGAACAATATCCAAAATGTAAGCAAGAACCACATTGTATCAAAAGGCCAAGGGCCAAGTTTAATGTTTAGTTCCAGTGAAGAAAACGTTGACCTAGGTTTCGTCTCAACATGAAGACTTCCTCAGAACAAATTACACAACTACAACACTTCCTTATATATCCTCCCCTTCCTGATTAATCAATTAAATCAATTAAAAAACAATAATTGCATATTCACAATTCATTACAAGCATGATAAATAACAGCTTAAATATATATATATACATGTATTGTATCATTTGGACATCTGTGAAATGAAGTGGCAGTTAAGATTAGATGCCACGAACTTTCCCGGAATTAATGATAGTATCAGCATAGTTCCAATATTAAAGTTGAAGCATATTTTAGGATAAAATTATAAAGAATGGCCTGTTACTTGTTTTATTAAAATTTAGATTTTTATAAGGTACTCAACATTTTAATATTTTAACATACATTGATACAATACATGTAAATATATTTTAAGCTGTTATTTATCATGCTTGTAATGAATTGTGAATATGCAAATATTGTTTTTTAATTGATTTAATTGATTAATTGGGAAGGGGTGGATATATAAGGGAGTGTTGTATTTGTGCAATTTGTTCTGAGGATGTCTTCATGTTAAGACGAAACCTAGGTCAACGTTTTATTCATTGGAACTAAACATTAAACTTGGCCTTTGGCCTTTTGATACAACGTGGTTCTTGCTTGCATTTCGGATATTGTTCTCCTGGTCGGTGGTTGTTTCCTTGTGGTGTGTTCATTCTGGTTACTAGAATTATAGACCAACTTCTTTCAGGCAGACAACTATTAGACCCCCTTGGGATAATGCCATAAACAAAGTCAATAGTTGAAATTGGTTATTTTTTGTTTGGGATTATTTGCGGGGAAGGTAGGACATTGCTCAAGACTACTTGTGTAGCAGCCTCAGATGCGTACTCAGAGAGCTTCACCCTGCCCTGTTCATGTAATCCAAGGATGTGTGTCTCCAGTCATCCACACCCAAGTGAATAATGACCATATAGGAAGTGTACTCACAGTGAGAGGGCTTGAGAGCTGTTCACCTAATATAAACCTGCACAAGAAAGGAGCTCTCTTGTTACACTTTTCTTACTTATCCTTCTGAGTGGTACAGCTACATGCTTTGGCATGGAGTCACCTATGACTAATTAGTTTCATCTGTAGTACTTGACAAATAGAACTAAAGGATTCAGAGACACCAGCTCAGTCATACTCCTATTAGTGTTATAATGGATAGTGTTACTTATATAGGTGAGACGTATCTTTGTGCTTCTTAGAAATCTGTTTCTCAGCTGTTTGAGAGGCCTTTGAAGCTTGTGGAGAGATTTTTTAGGCATTTCAGAATAGGAAGGCTTATTATTTGATGACTGACATGTCTATGTGACGTGGTTATAGATACTGACCACCTGGGTGATTTTGACAATACGATTTGATGAGAAGCTAGCCTTCAGATTTAGTAGGTATCTGCACTTCTCACATGTACATTCTATGTGTGTGATAAAAGTAAGGGGTTATCAGTGCGAATGATGCAGTTTGTCACTGTGGCTTGTGCTAAGAGACAGTCAGTGGACGGTGTAAACCCAGATTACAATCCTTTGTTTCTAGAAACTTATATGTAGTCAGTAGCTTAGTGTATAATGAAGTATCTAATGAGTTTTCCCTGTTGCAAGAATCTAAAAGCAAACTGCTATTAAAGTAACAGAGAGATTTCAAGTATGTTTGGAGCAGCTAGCCAAAGGAGTTACTATTCTGCATTCCCAAATTGGAAAATTCTAGCAGAAGAGCAGAAGTTTTGAGGGCTAACTCTGTCCCTAACAGAGGATTATTATACAGTAATTATAGGCCTGGCTGATGAGTTCCCAACAAATTCTGATTTTAAGGGATTTATCTGTTTTACTCAGACCATAGTAATTTGTAG